>NC_087254.1:18705213-19024935 GCF_037042905.1 Lytechinus pictus
TCAGCTCAAAGTACTAAGACATTACAAGCTTTTTGTTTTTCTGAAAATACAATCGATCGATGAAACCAAGGAGATATCATTATATCTAGAGTGATATCTCCTTGATGAAAAAAATAAGACGAAAATGCATGGTGAATAAACGCGTAGCTTATTACGTGACGATCTTGCAGAAAATATTTTAGCTTATCTTTCAGAACAACGATATGGATCAAATCACGTGATCAGAACAAATCACGTGATCAGGCCTAGTGCGCGCGCGTACGTGCACGTCACAACATTTATCCTCCTCGTCTGACTCCAACGAAAAAATCGGGTAAAGTTGAAATGATTTCCTATTTTGGAGATTTTTCCCCACGTAGCTGTATATTTTTTTCATTTGGTTTTCGAAATAGGTTTATAAAGGAAATAGTGGCAGAGGTTTTAGTTTTTTTGATCGATATCAATACCTCAAAAAGTATACATTTTGAACATGTCGAAGGTCAAAGACCAGGGTTTGTATATCCCCCCTCTCTCTCTCAATGTACATTGATACTGATTACCAGGCTTGGTTAGACCAACCAGATCTTAAATTGGCTTGACCGCCTGGTTGAGTTGACCACTCGTCAGATGGTAATTAGGCCTATGTATGGTCTTTCAAAAATTGAATTTTGATTATTTTCTTTTACAAAATGATTATGTAGACTGAATAATAAATTCGTCCATGATCCTCGAGCATTGTGATCGCTAGCGAATGCTATCAACGTAATACAAGAAAAGTATCGTATTGTAAAAAGGTCCACGTGCCTGCTGGTCAATACCCATTTTAATTCACTGAAGTTTTCATTTTTAAAGCTTAGTTATTCAATAGTTGTCAAGGATGATCTAAGACATCAGGAATCTAGAAAGATTGTAGTTACTTAAAAAACATCAGATAAAGTGTCGTTCTTTTAATAGATCCTCGAATGATAACCATGACGATAATGAAAAATAACAACACTGATTATCATAACATTAATCATTATGAAAACAAGGAATAGGGTGATGATGATAATCAATATAGTAATTATAATGATAACGTAGAATATGCTATGAATGATAAAAAATGACCTAAAAAAAATCATTTTCAAAACCAGGATTGTTTATTATAACAATCACAGCAAAATTACTACTTTATCGTTGCCCGTCCAAAAAAAGAGATGTTTGTGTCCTTTAAAATGAAAAGATGAAAGCGACCTTCTTTCTAGCTACATTGAATACGATTGACCCTTTTAGCGTAAGTGATCAAAACGTCTTCATCGGTCACTCTAAAAGACTCAAAACGAAGCTGTCATAAACCGCAAGAACCCAATCCTTCATCTAAAATAATTCGAATAATATTCATATTTGGAGATAAATTAACATTGTGACCTGGAATACAGTTCGTTAGCAATAGTCCTTTACATGTCGAAGACTGTTAATGGGATTTTATTTCCGCAGACACTCACAGACTTTTATTTTCATTCATATTCACAAATCTTTGGCAATGTACGTTACGTTTCCATGAATTATTGGGGGTAAACACTAAATAAGGGTCAAGATAAGTTTCTGAAAATCACATGAAGAGCAATATTTCAATCCATGATATGATTTACAACTGTGAATATTATGAAAACAAGTTCCTAGGGTGAAATGGGAAATAAAATGGTGCTCCTTTTGCTCACTCTTAATATTTTGAACACTTTATCCTGGAGTTCGATTCAATTAAATTAAATTCTTTCTTTCATTTCCATTCAAACGTAGTACAAAGTAATATAAATCGGGTACAATTTTACAGATGAACATTCTTACCTCATAAATAAAAACAGTATAAAATTTAGTATAAATGGAAATGAAGGGGGGGGTCCACTAAAAGCAATGCTTGTAAAGTGTGGATCCCCCTTGGAAATGAAAAAAGTAAATTGTCGACTTAATCATATATGCGTATACAGGAAAGAAAAAAAAAGAGAAGGAACGAAAAGGTGGAAATCATATTAAATATAATTTTAAATTACTGACCAGATGCAGGGCTAGTCACACAAAGAGTTCTGACGGGGGCCTAGTAAAAATTAACAGTACCCTGTGAAATGATTTTGAATAGTCGTGGATTCAAACCTAGGACTAGAAGGAGCAAACTTCCTTTAGCATACTGTAACCCTTGTCGCAGAATATTTACTGGTTCGTGTTTTTTTTTATTGCAGGGAAGTGAGAATTACCTTTTTTTTAATGGTGATGATGATGATGATAATAATAATAATCCGCTTGTATATAGCACTTAATACATCGGAATGACGTCTCTAAGCGCTTTAAAAATGTATCATTACCCTGGTCATAGGATCCTGGCATGCCCCCCATTACAATGTATGCACCTTCTTCCCTGGGGGGCATTCCAACAAGAGTTCCAAAACTCAGTTGATAGGCATATTACATTTGCTTTCGCATCCTACCGGGTACCCATTTAACACCTGGGTGGAGAGTGGCAAATTGCTAATTGACGCCTTGCCAAAGGACGCTCTATAGGCCATGGTGGGATTCGAACACACGACCCTCTTATTACAAGGTGAGAGTCAGATGCGCTACACAACGACGCTTCCCCTTTAAAAAAATTAAAACCTAACATACAGACAATCGAAATTTTATTAAGTTTTATATCTGTTTATTATGGTAACCCCATTATTCACATCAGAGCCGTTAAAATGTACATACAAAAACATTAATGTTTAATTTGGAAAACACATCCTTTCCAAACGTTACTCCACCATCCCTTTAAAATAAGTCGGTGAAGTGTTCATGTCGAGATTAACTTGGCAGTATCGCAATCCCATTTGGACGACTTTCTCGAAGAGCCATGCTTCCGGTTGAAAATGGCCGATCCGTATCGGAATGCTTGGATCAGACTTCCGCAGTGTTTCCGAAGAGCTCAACCTCCTGGTGATCTCTTTTCCCTTGAGGAGTGGCCTCAAAGTGGTTCATAGTGTCGTCTGTATTAAAAGCAGTATTCCTTCACCCGATTGTATAATTCATGTACCCCGTTTCTTGCCATTGACATATATGATCAACGTTATTGGGTTTTAAATGAATAAATGAATTCTAATGCATTCCAGTTGCTAAGGAGTTGTCTATATTCAAGAATTTATCACCACAGATAAAATGTATGTTACAATGAGGCATACACAACGCATCCTTACACATTCACCTCCAATCACACATAAACATCGCTCCGCCAATTTTTTTCAGTATCACATGTTTAATAAAATGAATAATATGATTGAGCTAATCAGCTCCCTATCGCATTCATAATGTTCCTTTATGAATTTACTTCTTTTATTTATTATCGTGCATATAGGTCATGTAGTTTTGATAAACCTAAATTCTTTTAAAACCACTTTGCTGCTTGAATGGTTGTCAAGGGGTAAGTATAGAAATACATTATAAATTATGCGATGTAAATGGAAACTAAACAACAATCACTCCCTGATGAACCAATGTATGTCTCTGCAGTTCTCTTCCAAACTTTAGTTGAAAGAAGTGGTCAAAGAGAGAAATAAAACAAAACAAAGCGTAAAGTCATAAAGCAACTTGAAATAAAATGTATCTATAAATTAGAATCTAGAGTCATTTTTTTTCTGAAGGAGTAAAAACTACTTTGGTAATTTTAACAGGATGTTCCGGAAAATGATATATTTTTTAACAGTTTGTGTGTATATATGTGTGTGTGTGTGTGTGGGTGTTTGGGCGTGTGGGGTGTATTTGGGTGTGTGGGGATTCCATAAATCATCATGGCTTTGTTTTTCACTGTATTTATTACTTTCAGATAATCGTAGGAGACAATGAGACGTTTTCAATTAATTTCATAAACATTTGTCATTGAAAATCATTTTAGGCCAATTAAATGCTCGTCTGTTACAATCTCTATATTTTTTTATTCGTGTCTAGAATAATCTACAGTGCGTATCAAAAAAAGTTTACACTTTGAAAAAGCCCTAGGAATTAATAAAATATACAACATGTGGGTAATTTTTTCACATATATTCTTGGGCTTGGGTCTCATCTATCCAATGAAAGTAAAAGTTATGACAGAATGTTACACTTGATTGAGCACTGTCCATTTATGTAAAACTTGCGGAAATCTGTTTGCGCAGAAATGCTTGTTTTCACGCTGTGTCAAGGGAAAAGGGCGAAATCAAACTTACCCTGCGAAACATTTCTCATACATTTCCCTTGCACTTTTAGTCAATTGAAATAAAACGGATACATTCAAGCATTTTGTAATAATTTTGCCACCCAAATTGAAATTCAACACTTAGTAAGCACAATCTTTACCCTTTTTGTGCCAGCTGGATCCGAGGACATAACTAAATCTGAACAAAAGTTTATATCAGACATCTCCAGCATTTTTCACTAAGTTTTAATCATTTAAATTGGGTTTACATTTCATTTTTCATTTAATACTTGTTTCTCCGCACTTTTTCCAAGCTTGACAATGATTAACAAAATAAAAATAAAGCCTAAGCCATTTCATGTAAATCACAGCTCAGTGTAAAGCAAATATCGTCACGATGGCCTCGTTGTGCGGGGGAGTGGGGTGGGGCGCAATGCACTCTTCGAAGTGTTTTGGGCAAGGAAACAAGTTTAAAAAGGTAAAATATATCTTCAAATCAATTTTACTAGCTAAATTCCATGTGTTATTCATGATTAAGGTATACTTTTATTTGCATAACTATTTCAAAGTTCTGCGCAAATCATTTTTCACTAACTTTTCAAAAGTGTACAAATGTATAATTTTATAGGATTTTTTGTAAGTGTAAACTTTTTTTTTGATACGCACTGTAGAAGTCTTGATTTTCCAATTTTCATTCTTCGAAATCATTAAGAGCCTTAAATAACAATATCATCTTGCTATATGTTTCGGTATACAAGGGCGGTTTTTGATTTGTGTTTGTACTTGGAACTTTGATTATTATCGTCATCATCATCCGGTTATCATCCGAGCAAACGCATTCAAACCAGTGCCACAACCCTTTACCCAACCCAACGTTCGTTTTCCAATAAAGACGATTCAAAAAGCCACAAAATGACGGAATATGTTGACAGGTTAGATTACTGATATTAAACCGGTCCATTACGTTGAAGACATGTCATCTTAATACAATTCAGAACTTTACGGGAGCACTTCATCATTGTCAGATTTCCTTATTGACGTCATAATGATACGACTCAATAACTTTACTTCGTCACTGTACTCTAGATAGAGATGTGTTCCCAACAAAAACCTATCATTTTGGGAGGGAACGGATATGGCATATTTAGGTGTAATTTGAATTCGAAGTAGTTGAACATTTTTTAACAAACAATAATTAAAGAATGTCGCACACGTTTCACTTCTTGCACGTAAAATCGGTATTTCTTTACGAGACTTCCGTAATCAGATGCATAATAGAAGCCAAGAACAATGTCCTTTGAAAACACGAGGAGGTGCGATGGAAATAATAAAAATAATTCACACACACACCCACACACACCAAATCACTAGCCGTAAGGGCAACCGGATAGAATGACAGTGAAAAGGGCAAAGCTGGAATTCTATGAAATTTAATGAGCTACTGAAAGCGAGAAAGGCATCCCCTGCATAATGTAATAAATGATGTGATGTAGTTTATTGATCTTTCGGAGAGAAAAAAAAAACGACAAGAAAGAGAATTGCATGATTGATTTTCCTTTGATGTACAACATTTGCTTGATTCGATAATAACGAAAAAAAAAACCCTTTAAAGTTATAACTGGATTCATAAGCTCTCAGTTAGCACCTCGGTACCGTGTATCTAAACAACACAAATAAAACAAGATATGAGGGAAAAAAGTTTGTAACTATGAAGACCATTTTCGCTGTCTTTCACGAGGCCCCAATATAATAACTGTATTGGTCACGTTTCTCGTCAAACAGTAACTTTGATTTCTCTCCTAAAATAACTTTGTCTATCACTTATTCTTACTAGCACGGATCTTCATTGGCATTTAATAGCAGATCAAATGTTGTCTCTTACCTTTTTTTTATCTGATTATATATCAAGATTGCGGAGGCAGCAATAACCGAGTCAACATCAATGAATTATTACTCATGGTGGACGTGACTATCTCTAATAGGAGACTGGGCCTTGCTTTTCTCCTCCTTTCTATATTTCATTTCGGATTAATAAGCGACGTGACTGCTTTTTAGGTATCAATGTGGGAAGCGAACAATATGAAGTACGGCGGCTTCATTTTGGAGAGAAGTATATCACACACTTTTATCCGTCCGTCTTTGATGATCATCCAACTCAATATCCCATCATCATGAATATCATATGGGGCTTCGTCCCTTAATATTCGTAAGATGGACCATACTATAGAGGGGAGATTCAGCTCTGTTATGGTTGTACGATAATGTTTCTATATATACCATCTCCCATGGTCAGAGCTTAGCCCTTTTTCTGTTTTTCTTTTAATATTCGGAGGGTAAAATTGGGTTTCTACGTATAAATATACAAGATATTTCCCATCAAATTGTAACAGGTAATTTCATGGATGAATCAAGGTATGAACATGCATTAATGTGCTTTTTAAACTTATTTTCCTACAACGCTATTGTAATTGGAAAAAAGCGTGGAAACTGAATATTGTTGGCATATATACGCCAACACTCGTCATTGATAATATATTGTTTATTTTGAAAATAATGATATGAATATTGCTTACATTTGTACGTTTTCCTTCTTTAAAATAGAAAGTGATGTGTATGGTCGATGAAACTTTGTCAATTATTTTTGCCACCGTTCCTAATAATCATCATCTTAACTACAGACATATCAAAACATAACGATAAAACGTATCCTTATTTATCTTTGGAGTACTAATAATTTCGTAATGAATTTAAGATTTCCATAAATTACATGTGACATTAGCAAATGTGAGTAGCAGGTATTTTGAAATGACCTAAATATGATTTTTTGAAATCCCGATCGCTCTTATAAAATGGTCTCTTTTTGTCGCTTTCCCATTCAACTTTCATTTGAAAAACGGCACGATCTTAGGACAGAAAACATGATCGCAACACTTTATGGAGTATGGCGCCCCCTCGCGTAATGTTTTCGATGATGTAGATGCACTTTACTGTTCCAGTTGTAAGGTACGTCAATTCGCATTGATATGAATACCTTTTGTGATAAAAGAAAAATACAACCATTTTTGCTGGAAAGGTTATAACAGTGCTTCCTTAATCGTTGCACTATTCAGTTTGATCATGCTGAATCTGATGATTCACATACGTTAATATGATTCTAGTTCAATTATCATGATTATATACTAATTTATAATCATAACTGCAATATACAGGTATATGTTTAATTCCTTGTAGTATTTTTGTCTAGAGTTTAGTGGAATTACCCTCTGATCATTGGTTTCTACCTCGGTAATTCAACTTCTAACATCCATTTATGACCATTACCCTCAAGCCGCCCTCATTCAACTTAATAGATTCTATGTCATAAAAAAATGTCAGGAAAGTACATTCGGTCGAAACAATTAAAAGATGCGTTCACATCAAGCTTTATTTATTTTCTTTAATTTGTGTGTATTGATAAGCAATTATATCTGGTTTCACATTCATAGACCTGTACTTTGTGTAGTATGCCATAATTCCCCCTCCCCAATTGATTCTTCCACATACATCATAAACCATTATTTTCCCGCATATAAATTATATCTAAGCTCTTCCCACATTTACTAATGCATTAAAATACAACCCAGTCTTCTTACTCCCTCCCTCTCTCTCACTCTCTTTTTCTCTATCTCTCTTTCATCAAACTTATGATATAATATAATATAATGTGATAATAATATCCACAATTTATATAGCGCTTTAAACAAAAGTTTCAAAGCACTCAGAAAAAAAAAACAAGAATATACGCAATATATAGGTAAATGAACAACAAGGGAGTCAAAAGTGAATACATCATTACGAAAATTAATTAAACATAATATAGAGATAATCGGTAAACACAACTCAGATACAACGGGTGTGAGTAAATTCAAATAATCCTGATAATTAAGAACATATACGACTTAAAAAAACACAATATGAATAACAGTGGAAATTAACTGAGGGGTATAACTTCATATAGTTTCTTACTAACACTCACCCACCTAAAGCGCGCTCGCACTCACACACTCCCTCTCTCCGTCTCTATTTCACTCTCTCCCTTGTACAGAAATCGTTAATGCTGGTATTAAAAAATAACGATTAACAAATTTTGTCTATTTGTTTTTACAAATCGAGTGAAATTTATGTATAACATCGTGAAACATGTTTTTGTCCCAATATTTTTACCTCAAAGTGCATGTTTCTCTCTCTCCTTCCCCCTTCTTTCTCGTTCTTATTGTTTTTTATCTTTCTTTCTTTCTCTTTCTCTCTCTCTCTCTCTCGTCTCTTTTTCCCTGGTTCTTATATGTTCACTTCCATACTTTCTCCTCTTTTGGCGTGTCAGTCAAGTGAGAGGAGGAGAGGTGTGAACGTTGTGTATAGTCCATAGAGGCTAAAATGATCACTCGTCTCTTAATGATACGAGGCGCCTTGGTGACCTAGTCTGAACATACGTGTGCCAAGCATGTCTGCATCGTCAATTAAGGCGAGGTGAACTTTCTTTTTTTCTATATAAGAAATTATTCGTAATTTTAATTGAAGAAAGGGTTTATGCCGTTTCCTTTAGATGTTGTACTTCCTTTGTGTGAGTGTGCCCTAGGTAACTTTTCATGATCATCATGATAATTTGAGTAAAATAATGATATTAACAAAATAAAACCTTCTTCGTATTTTTTAAACTATATAACGTCATGATAATAACATACATGATATTATGTTTAAAAAATAACATGCTTGTTATAATGATAAAAATTAAGAATCATGATGATTCAGAAGTTCCTGCATGAGAGCCTTGAGAAGACCGTACCTACAATCGTACATGCATTGTTTAAAACTACACTCACAGTTGTACTTGGTGGAACGTAATAAATCGCATGTAATACAACTTTTGTTGTTTTTTGTTCCTTTATAAACACAGACCTGTTCTGTTTATTTGCATAAAATTTCATGTTATAACACTTTTTAGTATAAGTCTTTTTTTTTAAATGTAAAATCTTCTGTTCTAAAACAGCGTTGTGTATAGTTTGCAGCACCACGACAGTGGTAATCGATTCCATTCACTTATCCACAGCCCCCCAAAATAAGATGTGACAAAAGAATGAAAGAAAACCCCAACTTATAAGCATCTGTTTGTTTTTGTTTCAAGCGATATATTAATGTTGAGATTGCTCTGCTATCATTAACTATATGCATAGATGTTTTTTTTTTCACACACTGTTGCTACTCCTGCCATTGCTGATTCGCGGTCATCTTGTTTCTGTTACAAAATCACTCAACAGGTAACCCTATAGTTTCCGAAGGGTACTACGTCCTCACCCATAGTGTTGTCTTCTTCGTGGCTATTTTTTTGTGCTCTCCTTATTATGCCCGAGTCCGAAGGTGACAAGCATGGGTTCTTGTGTGTTAATAATTCACTGCCACTGGACGTCCATTTGATTTCAACTGAAACTGTAACGCCATCATCATATATTCCATCATCATGTCAGGCGGATCCATGTCTCATCTCCCTCAGTAATCCCATCCCAAATCCCAAACAGTTCTGTCTGGGGAGGAGCCGTAATTTGTGACTTTTTGGTCTCTCTGTTAATTGACCCGCAACGCTATTGATCATGTGCTCAGACCTAACACCTATTTTCTTCCCTTCAATGGAAGAAACCCATCGGGCTATCAGCCGTCAGATACGGTTGCCCATGGCGACGAAACTTCTGCGACCCGATTAGTATCCGTGATCATTTCGGAATCGTCTGACCGGATTATTGACCTGAATAACCTCTCATCACGTTCTTCTTATGGTGGTGTTACGATTTCTGTGTCAGTTTTCTTCCCGCCATATCGTCAATGTACTAGTTCAATTATTAATCTACATTTGAAAGGGCCTACTGACGTGAAATGAAATACCTTCGACGCCACATTCACCTTCAAAAGATGCTGTGAATGTGTAACATGAAAAAAGGTGACGAAAATTGATGCAAAAAGAAAAAAAAAACACTGATCCAATTTTCCTGTTTACTTCACTAACGAAATAGGGTAGAAAGGGAATAAACGATTATCCAAGGATTCCACAACTAAATAAGTCCACTTTATCACTTTAATTACTCCCCGTGAGTACTTTAGACAGCAAATATACAAATTTACTGAAACAAAAAGTTGGAAATATATTTCACATGATCGAAAGAAGCAGATATGAACATGAAAATGAGGAGCAACAAAAACAGAGCTTGTACACTATAATTCGATTCAATTCAATTCTTTATTCCATTTCCATTCAAAACATATTACAAAGTAATACAAATCAAGTACAATTTACAGACGAGCACTCTTACTTCGTAAAAAAAACACAAAAAACAGTATAATATTGAGCATAAATGGAAATGAGGGGGGTCCACTAAAAGCAGAAAGAGAGAGGGAATGACAAGATGTAGAAGACAAGACAAAGCAAGAGACAGGACAGCACAAGACAATAAAATAGTCGGTGAAAATAATTCGGTGAAAATAGTCCCGTGAGTGAATCGTTTTCTCTGCAGTTTGGTATACTATTTCTATCGTTACACCTGATAACAAAGTAAGTTCGAGATTAGTTTCAATGTATACTGTATAATCATCGTTCGATCCTGAGGTCATATTATACTTTTTACACCACAATTGGGTATAATAATAACATAAAGCACCAGCATTTAGATGAAATTCATCATATCATTTCTCGAGAAATCTAACGCCTTCACGCCAAACTGCAATCAAGTTCTGACCATCCGCTTCTCGCTCGTCTTAATAAAGCTCCTTTGGGATGAAACATATCGGTCAAAATAATCTACCGGACGACGTTTGGCCAAGGGAGGGCTGTCGTCAATGACAAGGACTATCAAGTTAGATGCACTGAATCGAGTTAATACTGAGTCATCAATAAGATATCAAAACCTCGACCAGTTAACAAGGGTAGATAATATAGAGATGGTCTGTGAACGCTATATTTCACCATAAACGTATTAATGCACGAATTGCTACAAGTGCGCACATTGATCTAGCATTAGTATGTTTCTTTATCCGCTTATTTACGCAAGTATAACAATTGAATAAAATAATGAACTATAAAACTGTAAGTCTCAGACAGACCAAGATCTCACTGAAAAAAAGTGATTAATGATCAACTTAGGAAGCGATAATGATCTAAAATATTTGTTAAGCTTTTTTCATTTGATTCATCAAGGGTTTTTAGAAATATTCCACATTTTTCTATTCAAGTGATACACCACCCATGTATCTGTGTATTATACATCTTCCATCATGTCCATTATCGTGTTATCCAATCAATTTTTCAAATATCATAGAGCATAATATCCAGTCATATTTAGCACGCGCTTTCCATTAAGCCTGATTTATTCAGCAGTTCGATCGTCCCTATACCTGAAATAATTAAAATTGGAAATTTGAGCTAACTTATCAATCTCCCATAGCCTCTCTCTTATTACGATTTTCATAACGCCTCATGCATTGTATGTTCATTGTAGAATAGGTCAAATATGAGCAAATGTACACTATATCCGAGTACTTTGGGTAATAAAAAAAAACTTCGTTCAATTTGAAATTATGATGAGCTTTAGCTCAAGCTGTATTTCGGTTGATCACTATAATAATGCATCTATTTTTTGCGTCAGCTCATATGAAAATAAGTGTCAGATGTCCGTGGAAAAATATAGAGGTATTCCACCAAATCATGGAGGTAGAAAGAATGGAGTGACAACGATATGCAAATAGCTTCCAATTTCTAGAGAAGTACAAAAGGAATACACAGGTGAAATGTATATAGCCTTTGGTGGCGACCTGTAATGTCGCCAGTTGCATGGAAAAACTGAATAATGATTTGTGGCGAAAAAAGATAACTGGGATAATTTCCATTTTTATTTGAGCAAAAACATAGATATTGAACACATGATGAAATATATATCAAAGGCTTATTGTGTCCTCATATTGGGCGAAATATTGAATGATGATAAAACCGAATAATTTGACATATTTTAAATCAACATTTTACAAAATCCCACACACTTCCACACTTAAAAAATTACATGCTTAGTTTGTTGGGATGTTTCAATTTGGGATGCTATGTGTCAGAACTTCAGCCAAATGCGGCCAGTCAAGTAATTTCGAATCATATTTCAAGAAATATTGCAACATTTATTTTTGCTGTCCCCTGTAAAAGTGAGCAATGTGTCTGCTCATGTTATGCGACCAGAAGCAGCGTAAAGTAATTATCATAACAAAAGCATGTTTACTTGTGTAATTCGCCTGTAAGTCTGTAGTTGGGCAGGAATCTTTTGTCTACAATCTCCAAGAAATATGCAATGAAACACATTGTGTAACATATTTTATCATTGCGGCATCAAAGTGGCTAATATAGGGAAATTGATGTGGATGGTCCTCCATGTCTTCAAACTCCTTGACCAAATTAATCCACATTTTCCCACTGTTTCATTATTTCCTAAATAAGCTCAGTTCAATGAACTTGTCTGGTCGTTCTGATTCTCTTTTCATGTTTTTGATATGTTTACAGCCCACCATTATATATTATATTTTAATACATGCCTTGTTTTTATACTGTTTTGAAAAATAAATGGATTATTGTGATAAAAAACAAAACAAATGCATTTTACGTTTATAGCATATGATTTTCTACCTTTGGTAATTTTGAGTTGGCATATCCCAAATAATGTATCCTTTTTCATTTTCCCTTCTGAAATTTATCTTATTTCTACATCACAATATTCATGATATTGGAATATTCGAAGGATAATGGAAAAAAGGGGAAAGTGAAATATAATGCATTTCATCATCCAAGTTCTGACCTTTGCTTTGATTTTTAATGGCCTTTGAAAATCAATCGGAATGAATCTCTTTTCCCTGACAGTCAACATCGTGTGCGGTACACATGATTGAAGAGAAATTTGATGGATTCAAGATGGATTTCATGGATGATCTTGAAAATGATTTGAAATAAATCCGACTATCCCTCACTGTATTAATACATTCGCAATATCAAAAGGAAATCAAGACGACGTCCTCCACGGACGATGCAACATACAAGGTTTTTAATCATGAGCTCATGTGTGCACTCAATGCACAAAACAGACTCATATTTGGTTGCATTATCGGACTCCGCAGACTTCGCAAACACAAATGTCAGTAGTTAAAAGTATGATGGGAGTATAATAAAAACAAATGACCAGAAATGTAAATGTAATACATGCCCTAGGGCCCTGCCGATTCCAACACATTTGAATTATAAGGAAAAGAGTGGCTCGACTTCTAACATGTCTAAAGGCCACCGCACACCAAACGATCGGTCCACGATCTCAATTTTTTGAACTAATCGCATTTTGCCATTTTTAAAAATACATTTTTATTTGAGGTTCAAATTAACTAAAATGATACTGATATAACAGTCTTGTGTGAGTACAAGCCTTTATTTTTGGAGTAAAGGCCAAATTGCTTTCATACCGTAGCAAATCGTACGATCGCTATGACGTCATTACGACTAGATATCAAATTCGCTTGATTATAATACGGATGATAACGTAGTCACAGATTTGAACATAAGTATTCGTACAATGATTTATAACATGACACGGTAAGATAACCCATGTTTCAATATTTACTTCAAAACTATAACGTTTCATTCCCAATCGTAAGGTGTGCGGTGACCTTCAGACGCAGTGACAGTCATGGTAGAGTGCCCTCCCCATGAACATGTTATATTCCTCCTTCAAATAATACCAAGTTTCTGTTCAAACTTATAATCAGTTTGTTAATAAAGCAACCTAGTGTTATCATCTGCTCATGTATCATGTCACAGTATATCAAAAGTACAAGGATATAATCATTTTAGCGTGATTTGTGTAAAGATTCACTAGAATGGTAGAATGAAACTTACATTGTAGAAAAAAATGTTACCAAGTAACACAACTGTCTGATCCAGACAAGTTTTCTTGGGTAAAATTTAAAAATCCAAAATCCATTCAAATGCGTATAAATAATTGTGTTCTCTGGAATTATGTGATTGTTGGTTTGATTTTCGACGAAATGCATTGTTTACATTTAAATTTTAGTATTTGTTGATATTTATCCCACACACCGAACGCTTTTTTTACCGAATAAGTTTGTGCACTGACATATAGCAGAGCACGTGGCAAGCAAATCGTTTATTTTTCTTTTCGCTGATATTCTTATAATTCCTACGATGAAGGCATGCCAAAATCAGAACAAAAATCATAGTGTACTACATCCTTATTTTCATACACTGTAAAAATGAAGTGCTAATTTAGCACTCGTAGTGCAGTCACTATACAAGCACTGTAAGTGCTAAATTAGGACTTCATTTTTTACAGTGTAATAATACAAATGACCCACCATACACTAAAATAATACCTTGCCGTTTAACCGTTCCTTATATAAAAAAAACTGAAAGATAGATAATGTATTATTGTTGAAATATTCATGCTTCGGAGTTACAAACTGAAAGAAACATGTATGAAAAAAAAGTCACAAGACATTAAATATTTTATGGATGTCAAAAGGCTATATCCGTAGCGCACTGATATTCAATGTAAAATCTCGCATCTTACCATCATCCTATAGTTTCCCCTTTCTCATTGCACCAGCAACTATTTTAGTAATCAGCACCATCTTTATTCAAGGACCCAGTCTTTTGATAATCATGTCATTTCAGCAATACAAGAAATGCGGATTTCGTGTAAAACCGCCGCGAAAGACGCTATAAGGGTATTCTTTTTAACTTTTTGTATTCTTTGTCTTGCTCCAATATGCGACTCTTTTGCTAGGATGCCTTGTAAGTCCTGATGTATTTAAGGACAAATAAAATCTTTTATACGATCAAGATGATGATAATTTAAAATGGTCTCTTCAGTTGTGACTTTGGTCTATTTCGCTTAACATCAGTACGAAATTTTAAAGATTGGAATATTTTGATGGTATGATAACGCCTCCGGATATATATGTAAGTAAATCGATTAAAGGTGTAGTAAATGTTAATATGCCTGTAATATGGTATTACGATATAATCTCCATGAGGAATATACATATCAGCAAGTGGCCATGAGGGAAAAAAAACTCCAGTTTTACACCATTTTTCATGAATATCTAATGATATCTCACTCCTAAGAATTAATCGCCCCGTTGGGATTAAGGTTGGTTGCAGAGGCAATATTCAAACGCATTACATCGGGCCTATCAATCAGCTATTGCCTATGCATAAAGGTAGGTCCCCTGTATGTACATGTTTTATACTGGTACGTTGAGTAACTGTGCACTGTTATATCATATGTACATATGGCATTCCATTGGGATTAAAACGAAACACTAGTTTATTTCATAGCTAATTATATATATATATATATATATATATACATATATATAAATTAATACCTTGGTTTTGCTAGTGGCCGTTAGTAGGAGATAAGACAATTGAATTATAGAAATGAACCAAAGTTGTATCAAAACCATACCATAGTTAATCAACTATGAAAACTATACAGTTAGAAAGTAAAGAAAAAATTCCTGATATTTACTTTGGACTCTAGACACCGGACAATGTGACTCAGTGGTATAGGGCCCGCATCATGAAGAGGAGGTCAAGGGTTCGATCCTTGACCGAGTCACAAAGATTTCAAAAAAGCCTCCCAGCTACATTGGTGCCCAACATGTATACTGGAGAAGGGTAATAGTAACATGTTATGTTATGTAGACAAGTTTAATAGATGAAGTGGCTGCTCTGGGTAGATAAAACATTACTATTATTTCTGCCTTTATAAATATTAATATCATTTTTGCTCTATGTTAGAATTTCCCTTTGAAGAGAATTAATAAAGGAATTGCAAAGTTTTGAATTTTGCGGGGTTTACACGATAAGCTTTTTCAACTCTAACTTGTTGATTTCAAAATCTTTTTTTGTGGGGGTTTTCTTATTCATATTCCTAAAATCAAGTTGAATAAAAAATAATAAAACCAAATAATCAAATCAGTGAACATCCATTCTCCCACATTTCTGTCACAATTTTTCTCTTTCTGTCATATGAATATCATATTTGCCTATTGTTTATGATCGTATTTCCTATCATGCCAACAAAAGTAATAACTTCGTAATTTGTTGTTGTTGTAACACTCCTATCATTTTGTCTGTCAATTTTCGTGCGGAAATTTAATTTGAATACCATCATCTATCACCGGTCTGTGGATGACCCTGACACGATCTTTTAGTTACATCACATGGAAGTATTCCCTTGTACATTTATCAGTTATAACTTCTAAGTCAGTTGAATTTAATCACTGTCATTATGCGTTGGTGTAAAAAAAGAGATCACCTTAATTTCGATCTAAAAACACTCAAATGAGTTAAAACAAAGATGGACAGAAAGTATGAATTATCAATTTATATTTATATGAATACATGATTTATTGAACAAGGGGCTACTATACAGTGGAGAAGCTATCATGTATGAAATCAAACTTAATAGATATTGTATTGTATTTATTTTCCGTCAATTAAAAATTATAACATCGATAGATATATTTACAATTACAAAGAAATGATCATTAAAGAGACGGAGGGGTTGCCCTACTCAGCGTTAATAACATATCAACGCTGTTTTACAGAGGGGTCCCTTACATAGATATACATGTAAATATAATACAGGAAAAGAAAAACTTAGTTGACTTACGATAAAGACGTTGACAAAATATGAGAGAGTAAGAAAAAAGGTATTTACAATATATATACAAGATAACGAAGTAAGAAAGTAAGAGTGAAGGATCTGAACTAAAAACTACAAGAAGTCTGGCAAAATGTTTTTAAGGCCTTTTTTGAATGCATCGATATTTTCCAATAATTTCATGTGATGGGGAAGAGTATTATAATGAGATGCACCTCTGTACTGGATAGTGCGACGAGAGTATTCTGTTTTGGGTTTGGGTAAAGCAAAGTTATGAGAATTACGAAGTGAATAATGATGGGAAGATGGTTGAAACATATCGGACATGATTGGAGACAACATGTCATGGTCTGATTTATAAACAAATAGGTTAAGATTTTTCTTATGTCTAGATTCAAGAGAAGACCAATTTAAAATTGAATGAATTTGTAAATTAGAGATATGATCATATGGGTTGACTTTCATTATTATTCTACTTGCACGATTCTGGAGGGTTTGCAATTGTGTGGTAAATTTTTATTAGAGGAATCAATTAAAATATCCGCATTGTCGAAAAGGGGCAAGATAATGGCTTTGTAAATCAAATTTAGATTTGTCTCATTAATAAAATAGCGGAGTCTACCCAAATATTTGACTAACTTGCCGACCTTTCTACATAGGTTTTCAATATGGACATCCCACTTCAGTTTATTGTCAATTACAAATCCGATATATTTAACATTAGTAGACTGTTGAATTGCAACGTTATTGATATTTACATTTAAAACATTAAATATATACATACAAATATATACAAATTATTGAATTATACAAAATATATTTGCATTTTTTCATCATCCTTCATCATCATATGATCAAGCCTCGAAAAACTACATGTGTAGTGGCGTCATTCGTTCACTATTTATTGAAATGTAAATTTTTGTATTTTTTTGTATTTTCAATGTCAATGAAAAATATTATATAAGAATCGAATTTAATTGAATTTTAAATTAAAAAAGAATTATTACAATTGCAGTTCACGCTTATATGTTGAAATAAAATACAACAATTTTATATCTACTTTTTTTTTATGTCGGTGATATTGCAAAATATGATTTTTTATTAACATACAGATCGTAATTAAGATATAGTAACACTATCAGCTTAAGTGATACTGTGCATTCATAAATCATTGAATTATATCAGAAACATGAGGATTAAAAGACGTGTATCATAAATGCCTTCGCGATTGTGCACGTTAGAGAGAATTGGTATAGAGAAATGAGTGCAATTAGGGTCATTCTGACTGATAATGTCGTCTTAACATTTGAGCTTATTGAAGTAGAGCTTCCTTGGTGAAACTATCAAAGCCAAGCTTATACAGTATTTGGTTAATGGAAATGTGTTAATAATAACAGTAATAATAATACGATCATTAGATGATATGCATGACCGACGTCCCGCAATGAAAACAGACTGCATCTAGTATTGCAAGCTCTGTTAAAAATCATAACAAAACAAATAATCTTAAACCCTATCCCGTTTCTAATAAAGGCGTTTGTATAGCACAGTCATGATGGTGAACATGCGTCAAGGGCAAAAGTTATAACCATGCTCTTAAACATTTTGGTTTACCATGCTCAAATAAAAAAGGGTCGTGTGGTCCAGTGGTTAGAGCATTGGATTCATAATCGCAAGGTTGTGAGTTCGAATCCCAACTCTGCCATTGTCGCCACTTTGATAAAATGGCCCGAGAGTGATATCTGTCGTCTATAACGCAAGCCACTATGACTGATTAACCTAGACGTAAAATGTTTACCAGCAAAATGCTGTCATGCCGAGTTCCTGCGGAAGTTACCATAAACAGAAACAGAAACAAAAATATACGTTTAAAGACCACTCACAGTATTCTGCATGTTAAATATTTTGAATAGCTGCTATCAGCATCTCATATATGTATTTACCATTCCCCACCCCAACGCACACACGCCCGCACACACAGAACGCACTCCTCCTTCGCTGCTACCACCACTTGCCCCATTTAAATGCGCTCTCAGAATGATGAACACTCGCATCAAGGCGGAACGATTCAGCTTAGCGCGCGGAAAAAAAGGGAACTGGAGGAGTATCAATACCCAATTGGTTTTTAGTCGTCTGCTAGCGCTGATGCAGCCACCTTCACTTAGTTTTTAGCAGCTGTGTGGACAGGAGAACGAATGTCTCGATGCTGAAGAGCGATGGGTGTCGCCGTCATGCAATGAATCGACGTTAATGCAGCTCTGTCTTTGACTCGTGAAAATTTAAGAGGTTTTTCCTTAAAGCAGAATACAATAATAATAGTAATAAAAACAAATTATTTCACGTTTAATTGTACTAGGCATATTCACCAACCACATAGGTGTATTCATAAACAAGGAAACGATCTTTGTACTGCACCATTTATTCTATTCATTGACGGATATTGTTATGGGTTATTGGCATTCACTTTGCAGCCCGGCCATGAACTGATCGCTAATGAATGAAAATTCTGTCTCGGTAGTAAACAGACGTTGAAATGAACTCAACAGGTAAAACACGTATAACGGCATCATCATGAATTCAATCAACTAATCGACAATACTGACGGATAGTGAATGATATCAAGAGGAGGCAGATAAGACAACACAATAAAGGTTTGGTCGTCGTTAATATTTTAAATTCACCGCCGAACACTTCGGAATACTTGGACGTAACCACTCCGATTTGCAAATAAATCCAAAAGCTTGAAAACGATTCTGAAACGAAAACATCAAGCATGATTCGGATAAGAATGTGCACCATTTTGACGTCTTCATGATTCTACAATTTTTTCGATTTCGTGCTTTTGCATATGAAATTTCGACCCTCATCCAGCTTATCCGTGATAATACCACGATATTAGCCGAAATACAAATAAGCCTGCCGTCTGGCATAAAATAAAGTCACCCCGATTCACGTTTGACATTTGGATGCTGTCAGTAAGCAGAGATAAGGAGAAGAAAAGAATATCAATTTCAATTTCGCTGGAAGAGGAGGTACTGATGTCACTTAGAGATCCATAAACGAGAAATAATTTGAGAAAACTCTTGACAAGTGAGTGACTATTTAATGGTCTGGATGCTATATGCTTTAACTGATGCTGTTAGCAATTCTGCTGGTTCGACTTCATCTGAAAATTCTGTCTCGGTAGTAAACAGACGTTGAAATGTTCTACTTCATCTTTCCATCGAAATCGATGACTGAGCATGTTACAACAAATGCTATTTGGTAGCCATGTTGTTTGAAAACTCCGACGACCACGAAAAATACTTGTAATTGACACGCTGGTGGATAATCAAAACGGAACAAATCTTTTTGCATCAAGGTGTCCATAACTTAATGATTACCTAGCTGCCACTTATTGCACTCTCCCCATAATTTCTCTGCTAGGAACTACTCGATATCATTAGCACATCAAACGCATGTAACATAGGCTGCTTTATTGAATTAAGGAAAAACATTATTACGATACCAAATGAATAACAAAAAGCAAATCACTATATGCTTGTAATTTTTAGTTTGATATAAGAATGTAGATTCAGAGGTGACTTCATGAATATAATATCGCATTCTTATCATGGAAACATTGGAAGAAACACTTTTTGCCCCTATGGACGATAGTCTTTACTCAAGAACATTGATTGGAAGCAATCTCGTCTCTCAACCAATATAAAGTATCAGGATTAGAGAGCCATATGTGAGCACACAAGTATACATTCCCATCTCGTGTAATCGCGAAAGAATTACCAGATCATCGGCTCCCATCCCCCTGTCAATTTCTTCGTTTCCAAGACGATGCTCAATTAATTATTCCATATACCGGAGACTCTCTCGAGAACGAAGCAAAGAAATGGAATGGAAATGTAAAATGTCAAGCAATGTCTTCTGAGAGGCAGAAATAATAGCCCTTCTTGAATACGCATCTGCCGAACTGATATGCATTTTAACAGCTAGTGCATCTGTCATAAACTCGATACGAATTTGATACGTTTCAATTCCATATTCCTACCTGGAAGTCGTGCAACAACAACAAAATAAGATTGGCAAATAAATCACAGCCAGACTCATAGACCATCAATCTGTCAGTATGCCTTCGATTTACACCACCTAATCACTCTATTGATGAGAGACAGGTTATGTCTGTGGGGATATTGTGTTTTATTATCAAATTTTCATTAACTTTTGATGAGGTAGGCAAGACATGCCCTATTGCCTTGCAATCTTTCGATTAAAGACAGACGCTCGTGAAACAGTGATTCCTTGATATACGATTCGACATTTAGAGACGTAAATGACTCCGATAACTGAATAACCCAAAGAGACAATTTGTTGTAGCTTTACAGTCCATAATCCACTTTTGATGATGGACGAAATGTTGAAATTGAACTCTCATAGCTGATTATGAATGTTGTGATTCAGGACCTGGAATATGCATGGTTGTATTCAGATATACTTTCTTTTCGGGTTGTCATTCCATATTGATTTTCACGTACAGTGGTTGAAGGGCATCGTAGCATGCGTTAGTGAAAACACACAAATCTAGTTTGAATTTTCACTGAAAGGAGGCGAAAATCGATTGAAATGAAAATTCGCTGCTATCGGAGAATTTGGTCTCCAGTTGACCATAAACTGACGTCGCTATGGCTTTCCGTCTTATGTTTATCGTTGATCCCTGAGGCGATGGCGCAACTGAATGCGTCCACAGCGTCCGACGGGATCGAGCCCCCTATGAACATGATCACTACCCAAGAGCTACCATCAACGGACCTATCAACTGGACCTCCTGTACCACCTTCCCAAGCAGGGCAATGTGGACCAGACGGCGAACAGGAGTTGGTAGTTGACGAGGATGGCCTAATCGAGATCAAGGTCGGCTTCTTAGCATCTTCGTCTCAGGATTTGATCACGCGTTTCGCTATGAGAATCGGAGGTGCCATGACCGAGGCGGTCAATGCCGTCAATGCCGACAAAAAATTACTGCCTGGTTATAAAATGAAGTACGTTTGGACGAATACTGGACACACGGAGAGGGAATCCATTCTGGCCCTTACTGAGCAATGGAAGAGTGGAGTTGTGGCATTCTTTGGACCTAACCCAACATGCAGCATCGAGGCGAAGATTGTCTCAGCGTGGGAGCTGCCTATGCTATCAGCGGTAAGTAAATCTTGACTTTATTCCATATGTGTGGGAATGGATGGGAAGAGACCCTCAGTGTTATATGCAGAAGGTGCAATGTTTTCGCTGATGTTCTCTGTTCCAAAGATGTTCCCTAAAATCAGAATTATTTGCTATTATTACGATTAAAGCCTAAATTCATTCATACCCAAGTTTCAAACTGCGCAGGAGTGAGGGTTAGTTTGAACATGTTGAATATGGTCAGGAAACAATTAATCGAGTATCATTTCCTCGTCCTGTTTGATAAAGAAGAATCAGTCAGAAATTTTCTGGCAAATTGTAAAATCCATACATGTTTATCTATTCAACTTTTTTGTTTTCCTGATACGAAGTACAGCAAAACTTATTTTAATAAGATTGACGGCGTTGTAAACTGTTGATGTTGTTTGCAATCATAACATTATACTTTATGTTCTTAAACTGTATTTCGAGTTGATTAATCTAACTGCATTCATCAATTGAAACAATTCTGGGTGTATTTAAAACGTTTTACCGTGTAATTATTTCTTGATCTGCATTTTTATCAACACTGTTTGGGAACCATACAACATACAAGTACAAAAGCGTGCAATTGCTTCATTGAGTCAATGCCCACGCTTCGTTTTCAGGCAAATGAACAATATCAATTCATGACTTCACCAAAGTGTGTCTACACTTTGAAAACTAGCCATATCCGATTCGAAATCACCATTAAAATTACCGCCCTTTTACACAGTAAAAACAAAAATCAAAATTTGAATGATGAGTCTAGCCAAAAATAAGCACATGTGAAACCAAACTAGAACAATTGCTTAGAATCACAAACGCCTGCAATCATCATTACAATGATGATTCAAGATTCACGTGTGAAAAGGCCCTTAGACATGTTAGAAACCAAACTATTCAATAGAACAGGTGAGAAAGTTTTAACATTCATAGCACATGACCAGTTCTGAGGAGAATCATGTGACTGAACATTGAAAATATATCATCATAATAATGTTACGTTATAAACTGTCATACCCACGTATTGACATTTCCGCCAGTGATTATTTTAGGTCAGTTAACTCAACACGTGCATTAATGCACCTGTATTCGATTCTTTTGTATAAGTATATATTCATGGATATCTAGAAAAGATCTCATTCAGACTAGGTAGACCAAGGTTGGTTTTGCTTAACCAAAACAAATCACGCAAATAACTTGTTATTAGTTTGAGCTTTTCATCAACAATTTTCTTATTTAACAAAATGTTGTAGAATATTTTCTTGACCGAGGTGAGATTCATGTGGTTAAATGCGTCATGCATATAATATTATTCAACGATAAGCATATTGTGTCCTCCTACCGCTTGTTTCCACATTTCTACAAGACCCGTATTTTTCTACAATATGTAAATAATACATTACCTATGAAAACTGAAGCTATCGCATTTTTAATTCATTTTTTATATAGGCCTATATTACGGATATGACGATACCCTGCACATATGTATTTCTACATAGATAGTTAGCCCTGCATGTACATCCGTATATGTTTTTTTCATGATGTGTATCAACTGACCGCAATATAAAGAGGGCAATCTGTAATTTATCCTTGGTCTGAGTGGGTCACGTGTAATATTAATACCTTACTATGCTCAGTGGTTGCATCAATACAATGTACTTGATAGATTCTTGAAAAGACATCATTGCACCTGAATACAATTACAAACAGGTCAATTTTATTTTGTGCAGGTAGTACCCCGTCCGTACATGTCCTTGTTATTCCTTCAAAGCGTGGACACATTAATTTAGTTATTAGTGCTGCAGTGTCATAAAATAATTGAAATTTTTGTAAAGCAATAGTGAGACGTTTCGAGTAATTTGACTTATCTGATTTGATTCATTGACACAGATGTATTCATGTTGCAAAAACGCTATTCCAGATATATTCATCTGTCAAAAATGTAGACACAAGGTCGCATATACAATTGTAAAGGTTTTCCTGCCCTAAAGCGACCCAAATGGTGGTGAAGGCGATAAAATCATTGATTTATGGGAGAGGTTTTTGCTTTGCTATTTCGATTCGCTCATTTGCTTTTAGATGAATATCGTAACCATTCAAATCAATGTTTTATGGGGAGAAATAACTGCCAGCAATGTCGGAAAAGCAATTTAGCGAACAGGGAACGATTTGTATTTTAATTGCGTTCATTTACAACGGCATATGCATTAATGCTGACTGCGAGTTATGATAAATTGCACCGAGAAAAAGCAATCGACATGCAGAGCAAATGCATTATTCTGCCCTTTCGAAATGTTGTCATAAGTCTCAACTACTCGATCAATAGATATATTACAATCTGAAAAAAGATATTTGCATACATGTACGTTATCAATTTTTGAGGAAACAGTGATGAATAATGGTTCAAATTTGCAGATTAATGGGTTTACTGCGAACAGCCTTCGATCGCATTATTCCAATATCTGACTGCAATATTCTACCCATAAATAACTTTCGCATCTTGAATATTGAATAATTCGTATTGTTTTACCCTTGTCACTTCAGAGTTACAAAAAAAATATCACTGGATTTCTTCGTAAAATTAGGAAAAATCTTGCCATGAGGTGCAAGTTTGACGTAAAACACAACGTATACGTAACACTGAACGAATTTGGATCCGAAACTATATACTTTTGGTATCACTCTTTCAAGCAATTCAATGATATCATTTGCAATTTAATGAAACTTTCATAAAGCGAGTGAAGAATATGTATAAAATCGCGATATATGACTGCAGCCGCAGCGGTGGTCTACTTTGGACCTGTGGCATGAATTATTTGATAATAGGCAAACACTTTCAAGCTGTGATTTTTTTTAGATTATATCTTTTTATATTTTTTTTTATAGATTATTGTAGATAATGTTGAAAATAATTGCCTATACGTGAATGATTGTCGCTTATATGATATCGTGGGGTTTAACCATGACTGGTGATATCCACCATTTCAAATACTCAAAATCCTTCATCATCCATGTTGTTAATGTTTTCTCTCTGACTACCAGGTCATAATCGGTCATAAGACTGATTCGTTACTGTAATTCTATCCATGTGTTTTTTTAAAAGCAGGGGTTCAAATTACACACTCAGCTCCTCACACAGGCTCTCCTTGACTCTGCAAACATACAACCCCAAGGTTAATTGTCAACAATTAATGTTGGGAGATGGTTATTTGCAAATGGAGGGCGTAGCTATCGGCGTTCGAGTCGTATCCTTATAAAATAGAAAGTCAAAAAGGGGCCTAAGCTTTCGATCCTAGCAGAATCTTCGTTTTTTTGCCTCCGACGAAGATTCTGCTAGGATCGAAAGCTTAGGCCCCTTTTTGACTTTCTAATTTACTCCATTGGCTCTCTTTTATTAGATAAGCAGTTTTCAGCAGCTTCTTTTTGCCTTATAAAATAGGGCAGCATTATGCAGGTTTTCGCAAGCAATTCACCGCTTCAAATAGCAGATTATTGAAGTCTACCATTGTAGCTGTTAAAACAAGCGGGTGAACCAGCAATAAACATACACCCTGCATGGTTTGCATTGAAGACACAATCAGCCATCATATATTTCACGCTGTGATGGACTGATATTGTACGCCACGCTACTTTAGTTATGAAGCTACAATTTGCCGCGTATGAATGTATACATCGCATTTTGTTACTTAGAGATGACCGGGTAGTGCAGTAGACCTCTTTATGAAAGGAAAATTACGAAGATTAACTCCCATTTTGCTTAAAACGTCACTTTTACCACTCGTTTTACTGATTATTTACCCCTCCCCCACCTCACTCTGCTTGATCCCATATGGAAGACTAGGTACGACAGTGTCAGACATGCTAAATGATGGCATTCCACATTATGTTACTGTCTATAAATTATGCTTTTTAAAACGGAAATAATTAATGCTGCTACTATTTCTCACTTACTTTATTGCTTCAAGCTTAGACTACATTACCCTACTATTTATCAATGGCTGCTATTAGCGTGTAGTTATTTGTTTGAAAAAAAATATTTAGGCGCTAATTACGGACATCCCCTCCAATGCCGTCTATATTGTTCAGATAATTTAAGATGAGCTGACTTTAAAAAAAAAAACACATGTACGTATAATCGTAACGCCTGATAAGTTTGTCCATCATGGTAATTTGACGAGCATTTATCTGGTACTTCGTGGTTGAATTACGTCGCAGCTTCCATTACCACATACATCAATTTTGATAATGGGTGGTAAGCATGTCTAAATTGACTTTTCTAATCGTTGCAATGATGTTGTGGTTGTGAAGAATCTTGTTTGATCAATTATGACAGATTTGACAAGTTGAAATAGAACCTGTCGCATACAATATCGAAAACCAGTTTGGGCAGACCTGATGAGAACAGATTTTACTGATCAATGAAAATGGGCAAGCGCTCGAAGCCCCCCCCCCCTCTCATCTGTACACCACTGAAGTAATTACTTTGAAACTGGCTTTCCTTCGCAAGGTATTAGCTAGTACTAATATAATTGTTACTATGTACGGTCATTGACGTTAGAACCCGGTCAACGTGTGCACCGCCGAGACTATTGAAAATAAATAAGCCTAAATGCACAAAATTAGTGTTTTTTCCTTCTTTCCTTCATTTTTTAATGTAAATGTCCGCCGAAGTGTTCCAAAGATGACACACATGCACCCACACACACACACCCACACACAAACTCACCTCATATGCGGCCTACATACCCTCACACAAATTTACACAGACAAACAAATAAACAACTGGTACAAGAGACTACTCAGCACCGCCTTGCATGAAAAGCTCCCCCGGTTGTCTCGAAAAGGTGCGTTATTTTGACCCCCCTCCCTCAACCCACCCTTTCGAGAAAAGCTCCCCCTGTTTGCTCGAAAGGGTGCGGGCACTCCCGCTCCATCCCCGCTCCGCGAACGCGGACGATCGTAACAAACCCCCTAACACAACCCCTCTCACTTACAGACAAAATTGGGCTTGGGTTCCACGAAGTTCGTAATCGCATATGATATCATGAGACTATACTGTACACTAGAATGATACTTGGTGACGAAAGTGCTGGTATTGAAAAGGGGTTGTACTCGTATGAATATTTGAAAGCCCATCCATTTCCTGCTTCCGAACTAAAATTTTAGTGGATATATGCAGCCACTGTGGCTCCGGTATACCGTGACGCGATGATGATGAAGAATAAGAAAAGAGGATGAGGGTGCAGCCTTTATGGAGAGTAGGGGTATAGTGCGCTTGTGTAAGGGAGAAGGATTGGGTTATCCTGTTATCAGAGTACCTGATCGGCATGAAAGTCTGTACCTGAAAACAAAGGACCAAAAAATAAATGAGAAAGAGTATCAGAATATGGCAGGAAAAAAAGGGACAAGCAGATTCTCTTGAGGGAGAGATTGAGAAATAAATGGATAAATAATGAATGTAAAATTGTTTTGAACTGAGCCCTTTGATGAGAAAATTGCTGAATTAAATGGAGAAAGCAAACTACTATTGGTGAACAGAGTAGTTTTTACTGCACGGGTCGATTGAAAAAAGGACATTATTAAAAGAAAGAAAATATGAAAGAACGAGACACAGTAGATGATACTACGTACATTGTAGGGAAACTATGACATTCATGGGATAGCGAAGTAAGGTTGATAGTTATCTGATTTCCCCTGCCCCCTCTCCGTCTCTCTCTTTTCTTCAGCATCTTTGGCATGTATGCTTGTTAAATTCAAGTTTATTTCATGTTTCCATTCTCTTCAAATTTCACTGCTGGAAATCCATTCAGAAAAGTCAGAAATATGAAGGGTATGATGCATGTTGCATAATGGATCTCATACCGAAGTCATTCCCGGTGAGGACAACGTGGCGACGAATCATGAGAAATGTTTGATCAGCCTCCTAAGAGGCAAACATTGGTTGGTAATTAATCATGACCAGTAGATGAGCTCTGTGATTAGACCATGGACTATGGCTGGGAGGGAATGGGTTTCATGCCTATTTGGACACACTGATTGGTCATCCTTTCACCGTGATTAAATGGGAATGCACGGAGCCGAAGGTCTTTTATTGCCGGTAATAACGCAATATTATAAAGAACTTTCTTTAAGGAGATAGTAAGAAACCTTGTGGAACCCCACTCCAATTTAACAATCCTTCTATCCCAACCTCTTCAAAACTGAGCCGTTGCCACGATTGGAAGGTGAATTTATAATAATCCAAAGCGAGGCTATGATGTTGCTCCATATCATAATAATTGTTACCATAATCAGGTTTTGATTTAAGTGATTGCAAGAGATCTTCCCACATCGTAGTCACACTGTATCCCCTTTCTAAACGATAAATTTCCCTTTTAAGATTTTAAGTTCTCATACGCAGGTTTGCCATAAAATATTATTTTAATATTGCAACGCAACGTACAGATAAATTACCTAGCAGCACGCACAATTTAATATTTGGCAACAATGTATCTACATAATGGTCTCTATTATTTTAGCTTCTACCTTCAAAATAAAGTGATTTATAATAAAAAATATAAAATCTTGAGAATTATACGGGATACAAATGAAATATACATTTCAAATACGATACATTACCATATGGTTTAATAGATATATCTCACATTGGGGTTTATGAGAAGAGCATGGACATTGAACTGATATTCCGATATTTTTAAACATTTATATTGTGTGAGACCATGAGGTTATCTATTCGTTGGTGTTATTCATTCACTGAGGGATGAGAGGACCCGCGTTATTATATTACCAGCTGTGCGATCAATGCCCCTGGCAACAGGTGGAATGGGCGGGCTAAATTATGTGTGAATATATTATCATGTTTGGGTATATCATAAACTCAATGTATGGATTGCATAGATTTGCAGGAAAGAGCGCCAGGAAGACATACGATATTTTCACTTCCGCATTAGACCATCAGATCTAGAGAGGAAGAGAGAAATATGGAAAGATAGACAGAGACGACCAGACATAGTGCAGACAAACAGAGAAAGAGACAGAGAGAAGGTGGAGTGGTTCGAGAGAAAGGGGGGGGGGGGGGTTAAACTAGTCTGCTGTGGAAACCCTTCACTCGTGTTAAGGGTCTCAATGTGCAGCCTATAATGCCTTGTGTACTGAAGGCCAAGTAAATTTGATATGTGCTATATGGTCTTGGCGTGGAGACCCACGTGTTGGTCAAAAGTCAAAAGTTTGATCAGGGTCTATGCCTGCAGACAAATAAAGAACGGTTGTGTACGGAGAATGTCAACAAAGAGCAAAGTTTAGAAATGTTTGAGCCGTGCAGTTTGCAAAGGACAAAAAGACCTTATTAATAGCATAGCAGGTTTAGACGCTAGTGTAGTTGGGTGACGAATTGCTGCTCTTCCTAAAAAAAAATTTGTAGTTAGTGTAACAGCTACTTCCAAAGAGTTGAATGTCATCAGGATCACAAAGAGCTTAAGCAGAGGGGTAAAATAGAAATCCTGAAACTTAGAATAAAACTGACTTATTAAGTATTAAATGAAATAAAATAAGTGTCTGGCAGTCTTGGAGAAAAAACAAAACTCTTTGCGACACCATAAAAAACACCTGTCATTAAATAATGATATTCCATTAATCTACACAAATTTTTTATGAGGTCGGCATATACATGTATTTTTTTAATGAGACCACGAAGGAAAGCGTCACGTACCGGGTACTTTGAAGGAAAAATGCTAGCGGGAGAAACACTAAATTGACACGATTTTCCAGAGGGAGTTTTTTTTATATAAATCACCCACCTATGTCGATATGATATGCATTCATGCATACGCGCATTCACGCATTTTGCATGGTTAATGCAGAAACCACGTCGTATTGCCTGTTTTTTCTGGCATTTTCCAGATTTGTTTTCTTCTGTCGATATATGTTACCTACTGTTTGCCTCATCAATTACGTCAGACGATGTCACGGCGGTCATAATCTTAACCCTTCCCACTCCTGCCTCCCGTCACACTCTCTGCCTCTATGTTCTCTCTTTTTGTACAGAACGTGCTACATCCTTGTTCATTCTCATTCACAGTATGATTTACTTGTGATCACAATCTAACATTATTTTTGCATGAACCCCTTTCTTCAAAATAGCATACGTTTTCTTCATTCTCCACTGAATTATTTCATAATGGTATTACCTTAATGATTTTGCTGAGGGCGATAGTCCCCCATTCCTCTGTCATTCCTGCCTCTCTCCGTAATCAATCACAGTAAGGCTATAACTGACCTCGGCTATGATCTCGTCATCGATTGTGAGCAAGCATGCATGTAGACCCTGGCCATCCCAATTTATTGACATTATCGCAATTGTGGAGAGGCTCCTTTGGAAAAGAAGGTTGATTACGAGTCGTATTCTAGATGGAGATATATCATTAGGGTTTCCTAAACAGAAAAAAACCCGCTTTTATCCATAATTTTGTTGTAAATCCGCTGTGCTTTCTATCCGGCGTTTCTTAAAAATATTTATAGGAATTCATATTTTCTTAAAAAACACACTTTTAATGAAATATGCATGAAAATGAAATAAAGAAGTTGGTGAAAGTTCGAAAAAAAATATCCGACAAGCATTTTTTGTTGCTATTGCAATACCAATAATAAAGTGTGACGATTAATGAGTGGCTGATGATGTAATGCCACTTTGACACTGGTTATGTAGAGGAATACATCACTTACTCCTATATTCCTCTGACAAATACGATTTTATGAGGACGTGTAACAGTAATTAAGATAGCTCAGAAGAGAAGTGAGGGAAAACCTTAATGTACGACACGAATATACACTACCAATATCGACTCTCCAAAATTGTCAATTTGAGATTTGTAATTCAGTGACATCGTGTTTTTAACATCCATGTCTGTTACTCATTGAGTAATTTATCTGTAATCACCACCCTGATTTTCTTTCTCTTCTTCAGAAATCTATAAATATGAAATACAGGTCTTTTTTCAGAAATGTCTCGAAATGTATGAAATTTTGCAATGAACTTTATTGCAACTCTCCAAAATTTCGTAAATCAATTACGATATATATATATATATATATAATATGGGTCAAGTTCAGTGCCGAGCCTTACAGAGTACTGTGAATTGAATATACCAATGGTTCTAATCAAGTTTAATCTTAGCAAAAATCGTCTATCAGTGGGCTACAGACTGACGAACTTGTAGACGTATTGCTACTTACGAAGAGATATATGGGTTATTGGCAACTGTTTATAACGTTATCTAATCAAATTGATTAGTTAATCACATGTCCCTACACTACACAATCAGTATTTCAGTACAGTAATTTCAGGATTATTTAAAATTTCAAAATCTAATTACCGACCCCCCCCCCCTCAAAAAAACTTTGAAAGAAAAATACCAATTTAGATGGTGAACGAAGAATCAATGTAAAGCATGGCGTGTCATTATGCTAACAACGTCCTCATACTCATTAGTGACTGATTAATATTGCTCGTGATTGAAATACTGTCATTTGGGAAATTCATTGGATAACATAAAAATTTAGCCCATCAATATTCAACTATCCACTCTGAGACCAAAAAAAAATTAAGCGACACATGATCGACTACAAACTAATGACCATTAATATTTGGATTCCATGCATATTTTGCTCCCAAGGGAAATTTATCGTTACTGCCGTGGTGTATGCGTCCAAGTATCAATATAATGAAGAATATTGTTGGTTTTTTTCTTTATATGGACCGACCTAATTGGAATCATCGTGTCGATAACACTTGTTTTGTAATTGTATTGTGATGCAAATGATTTTTATCATGTTTATAGGCTGTGTCTACAGCCACTGAAGACATGCATCTATCTAAATTGCATGTGATTGGTATTCCTGTCATATGTTCGTTCTATTGTTATCAGTAAAAAAAAAGTTACCGGACGTTAAGTTGACGAATAATTTAGTAAGGAATTTTAAAAGTCTTCACTATAAACAAAAACTCATCATCATGTGCAATGCTTTACATGAGGTTACAAGACACAATTGATCCAAAATTTGAGGGGTTAATATCTAATAAAAATTAGCTAGTTAGCTAATAATCAGCGTACCGTTGGTGTGAGTGACAAATTATAATTCAAAGCGATTTCGGTTGAGTTTTCTTTCAATCCCCTACCAATCGCCATTTGTGCACACATGTACATTTATTCCACTGTTCAGTCATTTTAATTACATAAAAGGTGGTTGATTTATCGAGGAAATAGATCCTTTTTTTGGAAATCATTTCGCTTAATTCAGGAAATGCAACAAACAATAACTTTCACTCAAAATAGTACACGGTGTCATGCATTTTATTTTACATAATTCACAGCAAATAGGCACCTTGAGGTTTGCCATATAACTTGTGTGTCTCAGAATACTCTCCCTTGCATGATGATAGTACTCCTCTTATATCGCGTTGTATTTGCGAATTTTCTTAAGATTTGATCACCCCCAAATTTGAGAAGCACAAATCTTTGCGCCTTATGGATTAATCAAACATTCATCCCATGAATTATCATTACTTTCACCATGGAGCTCCGTTAGTAGCTCAATGCTTTCACAATTCAGAATAAGTCTGTGGAATATGAATGGACGTAATTATGTAATTTGTTATCATTAGGACTGCCCTGCTAATATCCTTTATTTGTTCAGATCTTTATAGTTCTAACCTATGCTCTACGAAACGATTTTTCGTATTATTAATGTTAATCGTTCGACGATGCAATCTATCGTTAGAGAAAGTCTACTTTACATTTAATGGAAAAGAAGAATTTTCAACTCGATTATTTATTTCCATAAGGGATTGTTCTCACGCTGTTTACGGGCGAGGAATGGAAATGCTGTCAACTTTCTTTTTCCAAAATACAAAAATGAAAAAAATATATATATCTTCTGTTTATTTAGGGCCGGTCTGTAGTAATTTGATGCGATAACAAGAGCATGATGAATCATCAATTTGTTGAACCTATATGAGCTGGGAGGCAGTCTTTTAGGGAATCATTTGCCCCCAAATAATGAGACTGCAATTGCCGCCGAATAAAAAGTCGTGTTCTAAATCAATCCTTCCCTGCATTACTTATAAGCAAATGCTAAAACCGTTTACGATTCACTTTAAGGATGACAACAGACTAACTGCAAATTGTTTGTCAGTATCGATATTGATACCAATCGTAATTGGGAAGCGAGAATGCCTAGTACCATTATATACTCGAATGGTTTCAAGTACATGAAGTAGGAGTCATAAAAAATTATGAGGTGATCTCTTTCTTTCGATGTAAATGTAAAAGTAAATTAATCGATACTATGCATGTAGAGCATTCTGGGGAGTAGAGGGACAGGTAATATTGCACAAATATTATATTTCATTTGTAGTGCCCATGATCAGACAGAAATTATTGCTTTTATGTGTAATGGAGACGGGAGTGCCTAGTCTCAATAAATCACAGAGAGACTCTTTAGTTTATTTATGTAGACTTGACATTTATAATAAACTGTAATAATATATCGCCTTCCAGCTCTAATGTAGCGTTGAGTAAACATAGACAGCACATTAAAATTGATCGGTTAGTTGTGATGAAGATTTACAAGTGCAGTGCACAGAAGACTTTGTTTTCATAATCCGATTGCCGTGGATTGTAGTTCCAAGTAGGCCTAACTTACTTCCCATCAATAATCAGATACGGATCTTATCCTGAATACAGTAACATTTAATCTTTGATTTCGACTGCTCATGTTCAGGTATCTTTAGTGAAAATTATGTTTAAAAAAAAAGATATAATAAGGAAATAAAAAGGGAATTTGAATGCTTGATAAGTACCTGCGCTGATCATCTAGTAATTTGGTTGCAATGCGATTACATGCAGTAGAAAAACCCTGCATTGCAAGGACTTTCGATCGTAACGGGGTCCGAAAATAACTCATCAATAACCCGTATAAATGGTAGACATGGCTTGCATGCTGCCTTACAGAGGGAATGGAGACTCATTTATCCGTATGACAGTAGTTTCCTATTGTAAGACATAACCATTCACTAAACAAATTACATTGACTGTTGAATGTAATGCCCTTCATTTCCTTCTACTCGTTGCCTTGTATGATTACCCACAATGCACAAGTGATACCATCAACATGATTGTCATCAGATGTCTCTCCCACCCCCAAAACGCAATCAAAATCATATACTGAAATCGGCAAATCATTGTAAATATAAAATCAAAAGAACTTAATTATAATGCTTATTACGTCAATATGAAAATGATGTTTCGAATACTCACAGCCCCTACCTCCCACTTTTTTTGCCAGAATACAGGAAAGGAGAGTATTTTAATGTCCAAGTCAAGATCATAAACGAATTACAGCATCATCCTAAAAAAAAAAAGTATACCATTTTGTTTATCATTTCCTCCCTCCCCATATCCTGCTCTCTCTCTCTCTCTCTCTCTCCCTCTCTCTATCCCTCATGTACACTCTTAAAATAGTTGGGCAAAAATGCCCAACTATTAACCAACCGTGGGCAACATACTGTCCACACAACTATTGGTTAAAATCTGCCCAAATCTGGTAATACAAAACTAATGATTGAGTAATAAATTGGCTCAATTGGATAATAATTGCTCAGAATATATACTGTATATATTTTTTACCAACATACATTACCCAAGACCGTGGACAACATGTTAAGTGTGTATCTTTTTCTTGAAAGCGAAAACGTTCACTTCGGGGAAAAAGCATTTTGTTTTTTAGGCAAATTCATTTCTGCATTGAAGTTTTTTTTTTAAATCAATATCGTATCATTGATCATATTATGTGTTTTGTATTTTATTCCAAAGCCAATTCAATGTTTATCATACTGTTTCATCTGTGTGTATATACTTGCTTATTTTTTAAGGTTATCGATACATTATTCGCATGACACATTTCAACATATTGATAACTTGTGACAGGGCCCTGGAAACTGGAGGTGCTGAAATAAATTTGAAAAGCAAAAAAAAAGGTAAATAAAAAATAAAAAAAAAAGGTTTACGCTTCAAAATGGAGGTAAAAATGGTCCAGAGAATTTTGAAAAGCAAACAAAAAATAGAAAGATTTTAACTACGAACGGGAGGTCAAATTCGTGCAGAAAAATGTGAAAAGCAAAAAAAAAATTTATAAATGAAGGTCATTTAGGTTATCTTTTTCAACTAACTTTTACACATCTTCCAGAATAACTGTTTTGCGAAAAATAGGTGAAACTTTAAAATGTCATTTATTCATCGCAACATTTTTCTTGGGTGGACTTCAAACAGCAGTGGTTAACTGAATCCAATGCATTGTCGATACGATAAAACGTTAAAGTGAAAGAGAAAAAGCGTGAGTGTCATTTTTATCTAATTTATCCAGCCATTGTGAAAAGGACTAAATATATATCAAAACTCTTGTTGTACAGGAATTTGATGACAAAATGACACCAATACCGTTTTTCACTAGGGCGGTTCGCCGGTTTGTATTATTCATGCTCTGATGGATGTAGGAGCACAATAGGCACAATAGAAAGGGTTTACTTCTCCCAAGAGCATGCATATGCCTTGGAAAAAAAGGTACACTGCAAAAACTCCGGTGTTGATTTAACACCAGCCCGGAATCTATATATGTCCACACCAGAGAAGTATTGAAACAACACCAGTTTGGAATCAAACCGATGCTGTTTTAATACTAATTGGTGTTGTATAAACACCTATCTGGTGTTAGACAAAAAAGAAACTGGTGTTGTTTAACGCTTCTCTGGTGTGAACATATATAGATTCCGGGCTGGTGTTAAATCTACACCAGAGTTTATGCAGTGTACTTGTTTGACAGTACACTGCAAGAAAAATATTGGGTGAAATTTTATTCAGCACGAGGGTAGTTATGTGTCCAACCTATTTTGGGTAGTATTTTACCCCAATGCGGGAAGTATATTTACCAGTAAGGTTAAAAAATCAGCAGCAATTACTTTAGAATGGGCAAAATTTTCATCACACTGGATAAATATAAATGCCCAAAATAAATGCCCAATATTTGTTGTACACATAATTATCCCCATTGAGCATTTTTACCCAACAATTGTTAGAGTGAATGCGAACATAGTGGTCTCACATTTTGTATTTTGTCTAAAACAGATAAAACATTGGGACTAAGAATTTATAAATAAACACTGCTTCCGGTATTATTTCCTCATTAGCTTACCATTCTCAAATCCGTCTAAAACATGCTCTCCTGTATTCATATCGAATTTCACTCACCATCTTGATAGATTGTATTTCTGTTATCAAGTCATATAGCATACTTGTCCGATTTATGGGCTGATACTCATTCGCACTTCATCGTGTTCTAGAAACCTGCAGCGTGCCACGAGAAATATGCCATTATTGATCTGGAACTTGTTACGGATGTGGACAATATAGTCATGAATAATGACTTGTAGTACTCGGAGGGGGAATGTAAATGTTGAAAGTATTTTATCTTCATTCTGTCTATGCAGTTTATTGGTTTTCAGGATGTCCTTTAGAACGTTTTTCTGTTTGAGATCTACTTTGGAGAGTAAGATCATTTTCTATCGGCCCTGCATTTAAATTCTTCAGTATTGTGCCTAATATTCCTGCTACTCTCGACCCATGAGTATTTTGATAAAATTGTTCATGTACTGGCATGTGTCTTTCACTGTGCACTTAAAGTTCTATATGCATTAACCAGGAGTGGGATTTTTCATGAAGATGGTCATACATGACACATGATTTTACGAACGATTGGAACAGGCTCTTCTGTTATTAATTTCATCTTATATTTATCAAGGTCAATGGAGGACGGATTTAATTTTTCATGAATCTAATCAATTATCGTTAAAAAAAAGAATTTGCGTTGCAATGCTGGTGACGAAAAATTAAATGATTGAGTTTCTAAATAGCATTTCGGAGCAGCGAGGCGCGCGTTGGGTCTCATGAGAAAGGGTTTTAAAGCCAATGTTGGAAACAGAACTGTACCAAAACAGACTGTATATTTTCTGATGTACACCTTATTCATGTTCTTTGAGCCTCTATTTTACCCTCTATTTTCTAAATCCGCATTAAGGAATTACGAGTGTCAGAAGAAACTGACTGAAAATAAAATGAGCCGATTTGTCATTGATCGATCCTGCCTCATAATATGATTTTACACCAAAGTCCAGGAAAGGGAAGTCAAAAGCAGAATTGAAAACAGGGTAGAGCCAGAGAGATTAGCAAACATGGAAAAAGGACTTTTCCCATCCAAACCATAGCTACCAAGCAATGTTAATGTATGCCCTAATGGGAAAGGAAAGTACACATTCCTGGGTATGATATATGACCAGTCAAGTACGGGACTTCATCTATTAATCATTAACGCACCAAAATGCAACCTCCAAGATGAGTTGCCCGTGTACAATGAAAATATAAGACATGCTTTTCCCAAATGCCACTATATTTTAAGTATATGATCTTGCTGCTCATTTTCTTTAGCATATTGGTAGTCACCCTTTTATTGTATTTTTTGTTAGATATAAAACCTTTTTTAAGTGAATATCACCTTAGTATATTTTTTGTGCTTTAATTTGCGTAAAATATTGATATGACATTTGCTGCACTCTGGATCTCTAATACCGTGCATTGCACATCTGAATTTTGAGATAATTATTAGGTATATGGATTATTGCTTTAATGCGTGGCTATAATCCGTTGTGGCCCAGTGGATTAGTCTCCAGACTTTGAAACAGGGGTCGTGGGTTCGAATCCCAGCCATGGCGTAATTTCCTTCGGCAAGAAATTTATCCACATTGTGCTGCACTCAACCCTGGTGAGGTGAATGGGTACCTGGCAGGAATTTATTCCTTGAAATGCGTGTGCGCTGTAATCTTAGTAATTACGGTTGCCAAGCTACAGCTTGGGTAATAATATCCAAGTCCTTTGGAAGCGCATAGAGACATTATTTATAATTGTGATATGCGCTATACAAGAACTGTGTATTATTATCATTATTATTATTATAAGAGCAGATGATGAAAAAGGAACTGAGTATTTAAAGAACCTTCGAATATTGACGTCAAATAATACAATTTTTTCAGAGCATTTGAGGACTTGAATGAGATGTACCAGTGTTAAATATTATTCATTTCAAACCTATGGTTATGGTAAAGAGAAAATTGTCCATTTCTCCAGAAATGCCTCCCCCGTTCTTTTTGGATTACCTTCCTGTTTACTGGAATATTGGTAATCACTGGGAATTTATTGTTTCGCCCAAACGGATGAATGACTTCATAATTTTCTTAATTCACCACACTATGGCGGCATGCTACCTTATAGTAATTGAACAAATAAATTGAAATAAGATTCTATGTTTTCTTGTTTAACATGTTTAAACCATTTTTTCATTATTTCTCAATAACTTGTGAAGAAGTTCATTTACATTCCACCTGCTTCCAAGGGCACAGTATTATCATGATCATTACAAGGCATTTGCCAAACGAATTTCTCGTCTCCGAATATGAACCTAACACCTACTCATCTCATTCCTTTGATTTCGATCTAGACTTCGTCTCTGTTACATATGTACATAGAGTGCTTGTATGGATATTTCGACGTGTTCGGGTTGGGAAGACATTTAGAGAATTGAAAAGATTCTACGACTGATACGTTGCCTTGCTTCGGGATTTAAACACTTCAGTTGCATTCTCAGCATGCATCCATGCACGTTAGCTTTTAGCATTACGTAGAGCATTGTAAATGGCAATAGACACAAGGTAAATGAAAATGAAAATAGTTTATATGAATGATTTGATAACGTGATAACAGAAGAGACTACGATGTTACTATAATATTATAAATCATATGCTGTTTAGTTGTTATGAAACTATTTTTTTACGTATAAAAAAAATGAAACAATATATAAAGAAACAATAATGGCCTCAATGGTCATTTAAAAGGGATTGTACAAGGCAAATTAGATTTTCGGATGACATGGACACTTTATTGACCTTTCTTGAAAAACACCACATCAGTGACTTTATTCCATGAATACTATCACAGGAATTAAGATAATATATACAAAGAATCGATTACATTTCCACCACCGCCTCCAGAAAATAAATTACACGCAAATTTTTCTGAAGAGTAATTTGGAAAAGTGGTGCCAGAAGCTGAAAGTTATGTTGTATACCTAGTTAATTTTCAGTTTTCATCATACTATATGCGGCAATTCGATTCTAAAAACTAGATATTTCAGTATCCATGGTGACCCAATTATATTTGAAGGTCCCCAAGTAATCCTCGTGTAATTGGAAATAGGAAAGCACCAGAATGAAACATTTTAATCTTGAATCTAAAGCGCGGTTAGGGGGATTTTCTCTTTTGCAGTGATGCAAGTAAGTTCTTGACAGTTACTTTCGTTTGAATCCATATAATCGAGATGAAACCAATTCCTTAGAGAAATAATGGATTCATTTTATTTATAAAAAAATGTTGAATCATATGGCATATGATTTTCGAGATGCATGATGGGAAAGATGCGTACTTGCTATCTTGATTAGATCCATGATTGCTGATGGTCATCAGAAGCTTGTAGAAGCTTTCTGAAATCATTGTCCTGATTGGGTGATATTTAATCCTCACATACAGTACCTACTTACCGATAATAATTCCATTCTGATTAATTAGTTGTTGAATGTGTATTTGATTTAGAGAAAAATGTTCGTCAGGTGAACAAGGAATACACACTCAAAATAAATGGCGTCTCCCGATGGACCTGTGATAAAGATGTGAGCAAACAATGACTGAACAACAAAGTCAAGTTGTGAGCGAATATCTTTTAGATCTGAAAATTGTCTGGGATCACTGTAGCTGAACCATGGACACCACTCTCATTGGCCCACCTGTATGGATGAAATATAGGTCAAGACGACTCCGCAACTTCTCCTTCACGAGGTCAAGGAGATATCTCGACGGATACATTGAAAGATGATCCAAATTTGGCTTAAGTTTCAAGATATTACGGCGCACACCAACTGTATCATTTCGTAGCGGTGGGAGCAAACGATGACTGAACAAGAACAAAGTCAAAAGGAACGCCATTAGAAATATTGCCTTCAGGTCCAAGCATACCCAGCAATGTGATACTTCGACAATATCAGATAAGACGATAAATCTAGGTCGATACCTAGAAATCGATATTTTCTCCGAGTTTCCGGTTACATGTACTTTAAAAAATATGCTCTATAAGAAACATGATATTAATATTTTATTATGGTATGGGAAAATACCCCTCCAAGAAAGTGGATAATGTGATCGAGTTATGATGAAGATATGATTAATTGTCGATAATAAAAGTGTCAGTCGAAAATGTCCCTTTATTATGGTATATATCGCATTGTATTATTTCTTACCACTCTTGTTTTGATAAAGCTTACCAAAAAGGGGATGAATAACCCAGTCATTTATTCAAACATGTTGACATTGTTAAAATTAATGTGCTTCTTATTGAAATAAAAATTAAAAGAGAAAGAACTGACATTAATAATCTAATAAAGAACGTTATAAATAAAAGATTGATTTGTAAGATTAAAAATTAAAATCTACCATAGACAAAGAGATTAAATGTTGTATAAATCCCTTTTATCCGTCTGGACTGTGTATGTTTCCGTGTAAACGTGATCGATGTGTTCCCGCCTTCCTCATACTGCACTATCAATGACTCCCCTGAGATTGCATTAGTCTGTCGTCAAACTGAATTACATATCCGTTAATATTTTTTACGTTCACGATCTCTACCAGCAATTTTCCACCCATGTTCTTCCTACGTCTCATTTAAATGAGATAAGTGAGAGTTCATCATCACTATCACTAGGGCTGTAACTCGGAGAGCCGGCGTCAAAGTTCGGCAAGTAATGTAGGTTCGGGGAAGCATGTGGTAATATAATTATACCCTTTTGGATTGTGTTAAGGGTGACATGAAGACATGACCGATGGCGTTAAAAACGAGAATGGGTGACACTTGCCGTATAATAATCTAGTTTGTATGATAACGATGGGAGGTGAACTTAAAGTGTACTGTCATCGTAGAGATTAATGGCCTGAACATCTATATGCATTAGTAGTGAATGGAATATAAAGACGTATATAGTAACATTATATTGATTATACGGGCCTAACTACCATGACTATTCGTATCGAATACATCAGTAAGTGTTATATAATTTTGTTTCTGTGAGGCAATAGTCATTTTGTTCTCGGAGAGCTCATAATTGCATTATGATAAGACCTATATGTGCTTTCCAAGGGCATTCTTCATTGTCGCCCAATCTCGAGTTCTGGCAAATTATCCACTTAGTGCGTTCATAATGTTCAATGATCCAATAATGTCCAGCGATCATGGCGCACACCCCGTACTTTATACATCTTACAAATATAGTTGATTTGCGGAAGGATGTAGAGGCGGTGAGATTAAAACCTTCACCTTTTCATGAAAAGCTCATGTGGAGCGTTGTGGCCCAGTGGATTAGTCTTCGGACTTTGAAACAGAGGGTCGTGGGTTCGAATCCCAGTCATGGCGTAATTTCCTTCAGCAAGAAACTGATCCATAGTGTGCTGCACTCAACCCAGGTGAGGTAAATGGGTACCGGTAGGAAGCGATTCCTTAAAAAGCTGTGTGCGCTATGAACGCCTAGCTTAGCCGGGTAATATAGGAGCGCCTTGAGCACTCCTAACAAGGTGGATATGTGCGCAATATAAATACCCTATATTATCATTATTATGAAGTATTTTAATATTCGAATCGATATGTATACGAAACCTGATATTTCATGTACTATGTTGGGCTAGTAACAATAACAGCATGGAAATATTTTTCCACTTCTCATGATTCGGTACTGATTTGTTAGAGATCGTGTAATGTAGTACCTATGTTGGGTACCGCACCACGAAACATCGTGAATACAAATGTCAAGTGGCACAAAACATACTTTATGTTAGATCTTAAAGTTAATTATCGAAGACCGGAATCGCTTTCCGCTTCTATTCAATAAAAACCCCCACAAAGCCCAATATTACCCTTGTTGCAATGGAGAGAAGCGTTGTATTTTTTAAACCTTTTTACAGGTGCAACCTCGTACCTTTCCGGTCTGAAAGGTACAGAGCTGCACCCATGAATCTGCTGGAAGACCTGAAATATGAAAGGTTGTACTTTTATTAAAAGATGATTTCGTTGGAGCACGTAGCTAAACCCTTTTACGTTGCAGAAGATAAGCTATTTGTCATTATAGTGTATGCTGTAATGCTTGCTTTTCTATCATTATATATATATATATTTTTTTAATACTGCATAAAATCAATTTTCATGGGAAACTATAGAAGACAACTATCCATACAAACACATTTATAGAAAGGCAGGGGTATTGTAAATGGGTGGTCTTTATTTTCTCTGTATATCATATGGAAGAAAAGGAATACTGAGTATTGTTTTGGAGGGAAATCGCCATGATAAGAAAATATGTTTTCATCATGTTTTCATCATGCTTTCAACATCAATTAATACTGATGTATGTATATAAGATATGTGTAACCCCCTCAATTATTCTGATCATACCATTTTTATGAACCCCCTGGCATTTTTGATCACTCCTGTTGATATCCACTTTCTTTTTGCAAATCAGTTTCCATTAATTTATTAATATTGCAGCTTATTTACCATGTTCCCCTAGTTCATGATATGCGATACGAAATGCGATATTGTTTCATGCTTGGAAGTCAGGACCATTTTCGGATGTTTTGCCTTGGGGTATAGGGGCGTGTGTGGGGGTTGCTTAAAGCATATTGATGGACCAAGGGGTCAAATAATCACCTAATGATTTAAAAGATGATTCACAAAATCTTTATTATTGTATCCCTTCTTTGTAGATTCACTATAATTACATGTATTCTGAACCTTAGTATAATGGACATCTATTGCAAGGAATGGGTAACAGTAGGAACAGGCCCACCTGCCTAATATTCTTTTCTCGTATTCTTGAATAGTGGATGAGTATGAGGAGCCAGGGGCTGGGTTTCGTCCCCTGGGTAAAGCCGGGTATTGGCGTGTCGGCAATAACAAATTTATGATCCAGCTCTGTCTAACATGCAGAGGGGAAAGATCAAGGATTCGAAAGGCGTAACGTGATTTCGTGAACTTTAAGAAAGTAAGCTGAACGGTCGAGGAAGCGCTCACGGTTCATCAAAGATAAGTTCAATGGTTGTTATTAAACAATAAATTTTGTTTGAGTGATTGCACGCCATCTTTGGGGGAAAAAGTGTAATTAGTTCTCCGAACAAAATCACGTTCATCAGTTCCTTTCTGATGAATTGAAAGGTTAATAAAAAAATATTCATGATGTTACAATTATCATTTAATTAGGAGTAAACCTCAAATATAGCCTACTAGTACTAATAGTCTTAAACTATTTGTAACATATTTAGTATTTCCTATCTCCTAAAGCTCAAACGATTAAAAGCTTTCGATGTTTTTTTTGTACACATATTGTGACTTTTTTGGGGTCAAATTGCGGCTTGGAATATTAGGTGTTATGTATCTTGCAGTTCTTCAAGTTTTATTTTTCTTCGTTTTCCTGTCTCGAAATACACCTGATATACAACCTCTTTTTGCCCTATGAAAGTGCACGAAGCGGAAAATGTCATTAATCTGGTTTGACAACGCACACCTTTATGATCATTTATGTACTAAAGCCGGAAGATCCGGGAAGCACAACCTGTGTCGCTCACCGTAATAATACAAGCATATACAGCGCGCTTGCAAAAATAAAGTTGTTCCGTGTCAACAAACGTTCGGTTCCTAGTTTAGAACATCTATTTGCGATAGTGGTAAACATTTCTTCTTCGCATACTCGCATTCAAAATGAAGATTTATTCACGTTCACCTTTACCCAGATATTATATTTTGTCCCTTAGGCAAGCATCTTCGTTTCTGTCCGGGAAGAGAAAATAAGCAGGGTGAGACATAGCTGTCTAAGGACATGGTCTCAGGTTACACCCCAACCATGCTTACTATCTGTTTGCTATTGAGAAAGTCTTTTTTCTGGATGTGACCGTGTCCTTGGGGAACGAAGCCACATGTGTGCGGTGGTGGTAGAATTACCTCTTTGCTAGGATGAGGATTTGAGAGTAGAAAGTAGGGATTATGACCATGATCATGATAAGCGAGCGAATCGAGCAGGGTATAATAGGCTTGGTTCAGCCGCTTAGGATTCGTCCCACCAACTGCCTTGAGATACGCCGGCTATTTTTAAGCAAGCGAGACTTGAGCAACTACTATTTTGGTCATGTCGATTGGAAGAAAAATAGGCACAATACATCTGGAATTTGAGGAAGACTTTTTTTCGTGCCTGAACCTCCCCTAAAATATGTAAATACAGTCGGACCTTTGTTATACCTAGATATACAGGCTAGTACAGTGGACGGAATATCGTGGTACTGTTAAGATAGCTAGAGCCTCCGTCCTTTGTTAAGCAGAAATCTCACAAAAAGTCTATGTTACAAACCCAACCTGAATCATGTTTTATCAGCTAATAAAAACAGCGATCTCTCTGACAAAAGTCATATTTCCATCGCTGAGTAGTCGGTTATACCAAAGTGCTTCCATTCGGTTAGGAGATAGAATATACACGGTAAAATATCAGTATTCAATTTACTACACAACTATGCTTCAATACGGTTTAGCAATACGGAATGAACCCGAACGCACCTTTCTTGAAGTCTATGCACGGAACAGCTAGCCTATATTGGTCGTTCTACTGGTGTATCCCCGTGGCGCCTCATTGTGCCTGCGATCACGTGATCGGCACAGACGAACCAATCATGCGTATGTGCTTTAGAATGTCTTTACTACAATCAAATTCAGTGGGTTTTTCGCTCACTCTGCATTGTTGAGTAATTTTTAATAATAAGACACGTTGTTTACACATTAATTGGAAGCGATGTTACCTTGGCACCTTGGTTTGAGTTCGAATCCCATATCGTGATCACATTTCATCCAAATTGTATTGAACGCGATAACATAGTTTAAATAGTTAAAGATGACTCTCATTTCTGAAGAACTAATCTATCACTTGTAATCAATTATAATCAATTAATTGTCGTTATGAATTTCTATCAATTTGTAATTGGGTATCTAAAACTTGCATTTGGGCCTTAGTCCCACCGATGTTCGAAGCCTGCATGTGTAGAACGAAATAAGTTTATATTTTTGGAAGTTGTGTTTCTAGTGTTTGCACTTAAATCAAATCCCACGGCTGCGTAGGCAGGGGAGAGATTGGAACCTGGCATTTGAATATATCCTACGAGCTGGAATAGATGGCCAACTTCCTTTTGCAAAACGCAGGTAACGAGGTGTATAATCTCGTTAGAGAGAGAAAAGGGTCGCATTTTCTTTAGAGACCAAGAAAGGGGGAAACCTTCGAGGCTGGAAAAATACACACGAATAATGGTAAAATGTGACTTTTCACAAATGCTTTACACTCATATGAATAAACAAGGAGTGGAAACGAATGAATTTGCGCAAATAGTTAAGCGTTGTGAGTGGTGCCAATTTTTGTTTCCGGTATGAACAGGGAAATGTAGCTATTTTCCCGTCGTACATATACCGTTCCACCCTGCTTACATGAAAAACCAGAAAATGGCATTATCACTGAAGAAAAACAAATCTTAGGATTGTTTCTAAAGAAACACTATACAAGGAAGACGTTATGCAAATTCATTTTTTTTCAGCAAATAAAACTTATATTTCGTTTTGCATGTTTATTTGTTGTTTTGGTATATACATGTATTCTTCGTTTCCTTGGTATGAAGCATTTAGAAATGTGACAAGACACTCATGTAACTTTCACCAAAAATTATTTCTATCAGAAACCAAAATTTTATTTTGTAATTATAGACGATTTGTGATGCTATAATTAAACACAAAAGAACAATAAATTATATTGGAATGTCACTTTTAAAGTAGTTATCTTAATGATGTCATGCGAATGAAATTTGAAGAAAGAAAACTGTTTGAAGAGACAAACAAGTACATTCAGTGGTTGAAATGGCCTGTAAGCATTCACCTTCCTCTTCTCGTTGAAAATGTAATTGCAAACCTTTCTTTCCTGGAGGCTCGTCTCTACTACCTTTGCTTTTCCATTAATCCTGAACTTTCTAACGATATCATTTTCTTCATGGTGAGAAGATAACATCAGTTTTGATAGTGCATTAAGTACCATATTGATTTCCTGCTTGATTTATGCCATGCTGCATCTACGTGGCATAGTGCTCTATCAGATGCAAACGTATATACCCCATACACCCACACAGTCCCCTTAGCTCTCGGCCTTACTTTCAAAATGATATGTTCGCTCAGATATATATACTATTTCACAATCACTCGTCAACAAGGAATATTTGGAGCGTCGTGGCCCAGTGGTTTAGTCTCCGGACTTTGAAACAGAGGGTCGTGGGTTCGAATCCCAGCCATGCCGTAGTTTCCTTCAGCAAGGAATTCATCCACAGTGTGCCGCACTCGACCCAGGTGACGTAAATGGGTGCTGGCAGGAAGTAATTCCTCAAAAAGCTATGTGTACCTGAATCGGTAGCTTAGCTTAGCCGGGGTAATAATAGCAGGGCCCTCTGGGTGACCAGTTTTCGGAACTAAACTGGCTTCCCTGGGTAAATATACCGTTATTATTATTTCTTATAATTATTTATTATTATGATTTTTAGAGTCAATAGTTACAACAAAAGTCTACTTGTTAGCATGATGAAGCCTGCTCTCATACACATGATGTTTACAAATACAGACTCTTACTTATCATGAATAAAGACGTATATTAAACTGTCGACCCGACCTGTTGGGTGCAGCTGAATGAGTCGAAATCAGTTTAGATCAAAATAAAACTAAAATAATGAAAAGTTTGAACCATTTTACATACAAGGAGATTATTAGGATAGATAGCGTGCACACCTTTTCACATTTCAATATGAATAAGAACATGAATGTGAATGCGTGCGTTACTAATAGGACCGTCCTGTTTTTATGTTAGACGACGCATATGTGTCAGTGGTCACATTATCCCTTCATGCATTCCCTTTTTTTTGGGTCAGATGTACCGCGGTGAAATGGTAAAAAAAATACCTCAGTACCTCAGACTGTCGAGATAAAAATGGTCTTTGGCATCATATGAATGTTTGATTATTTGGCATTTACTTGAGTCCAGAAAAGTTCGGCAGATTGACCTTTCGTAAAGTTCAGGGATGGGGCCATCTACCGCAATTTCCCCTTCTGTTTATGGATCGGCAATTGATCATGTATAAGGAATGAATGTAATGGTGCTTCTCACTCATGTCTCTGTGGCTGACTTGGACACTTGATTTTGTGCATTCATGCATGGTGCTTCCAGCCGAAGCATCTCTGTGAACTGATAAAAAAAGATCCAGTTCAAGCGTTGTAGCTGGTACAACGTATATATATTCACCAAAGAATCCATGCGCCATCAGTATTAAATAAAACCTATTTCAAAAGAAAAAAAGTATGATATTTTATAGGTTCACTTCATTAGCAAGGAAACGAGGGACGAAAAATAATAACATCGTAAAAGGAATGTCCTACCACAGTTGTCATGGTTTTAGAGGACTCGGATTGACTTGTAAAAGACCTCTCGTTATAGCTTTTATATTGACATTTCATTATTGCATAGAATTCATGCAAGATACGAGTTATCAAGTTCGAATCCAAGGATAAAGTGGAATCATCTAGTTTAAAATACACCTTAGAATATAAATCCGTGATTGCGGTATTTGAGGGTTATCTGGTTTATCTTTTCCCACAAATATTCCTGATATATTCCTGTTGTCATGGTGATTCTGATAGCGCTCAGTCATGCCTTTTAAGAAAATCGCCCAGCGGATAGAAATCTGCTATCAGTAATAGCCCTGAACTTACTAAATGTATCTGGGTTAATACTAAATTACTTGAATGGATGCGATCGTCATGAGACAAAAGGAATGGATTGGTGTTCTTCAATGTGTACAGCCATAGAGAATGTGAGAGTAAGCATGCTGTATACATTTATACACGTCTTACTCCTTATTTTCGATTATTTAGATCGTCAATCTGGTTTAAGCACCTTCGTTTGCCTCCTCTCTTAGCAGTAGTTCCGCTTATCCGACTCTAGTGGTGTGGGTAAAATTGAAACAAAAAGAATGTTACACTCTACTCTTACGTGACGTATCAGTACCTAACCAGACATCATAAGTTGTATTAAAATCTCTTTAACACTTTCGAGAGAGGGCGGTCAAAAGGCTTTGATATTCTTTTCATAAAAAAAAAAGAATTATAAATGTACTGGTCTGTCACACATAAATGTAGAATTTAGACAGAATAAAACATAATTTCAGTATCCAATACTAAAACAAACATACTTTCTGTATAGATTTGAATTATGTTGTTGACATCACAAGCGGGCGGATAATACCACGTTCGGATTTCAAAAGCGGTACATTGACTAAAGCACTCATTCAATAATCCTTACATTTGTTTATAGCATTTGGACGATGTTGTAACGTAATGTCATGAAGTAAATCGGGCAGGAAGAATATCGAACAGTTGAATCTTTCAAATCATCGATGATGTTGGGTTCTCGGGTTTTTTTTTTTTCTTCACGCAATGCATCCGCCTTTTAACGCACCAAGGGGCTTGTGATATGGTTTTTGTACACCCCCTTTCTCTTTATCCCTGTTTGAATTTCGTTTTTGCTGCATAGTTATACATAATACCGTACATGTCTATATCCATGTAGGAGAAAAATAATTATGATAACAATATTTGGAACATCCTCGCAACCGATGTTTTTTAAATTGTATTTTATCATTTTGATACACTTAATAATCCATTTCATCTCTCCCATCACTATATTTCAACTTCTATTCAATTGGATTATCATTTAGTGACGATATTCATTCGTTATCTCCATTGCCATGACATTGACAGCTGGGATTCATTTAATTCGAGATCAGGCAAAGAAAACAGATGGGCTGGAATTACGTTGTATTTCATTAGTTAGTTTGCGATGATTAATGATCAGTGTATGAGCAGAAAATCATCTGATCATATTTCAAGATAGAGATAAAGTTGGGAATGAAATCAAACTATATTACATGTCTGTATTAAGAAAGCAAACTGACGAGGCGTTGGTCATATCATTTTTTTTATTGATTATGATACATAATGCACCTCGTTGTAATATACTGGTCTCCTTTAAATAAAGCAGACAATAATTATTATCCATTGATATTTATAATTAGTTGACAATTTCTTTTTTCATATGTGTTCTTCACAATGTGTGACCTGACTGACCCATGCTATCTACGGAAGATGTGAAAATAGTATTTTTTTTTAAGTATTACATTCAAGTCTATGATCATGTTCATACTAATATTTTACAAGCGGCATTTTAAGCAATTGAAAGATTTCAATCATTCGAGTGCTAGCGTCAACTGGACATATTGTTTTAAAGCAAATGAAATTCAGTGATATCGTCGACAGTGACTACCAATTAATTTAATGAATAATTGCACTGTTGACAGATTATGGATGACGCCATGAAACTGGATCTTTTAATACCGTTTCGCAATTAGCGGTTCAGAGTGAATAATTGGCTGTTGTGATGATAAATCATGATATTTACGAGGAAGCGGCTTGTGATCAGTTGGTGTTATAAAAAAGGCCATTGCACCATTTTCACTGCATGATATAATACGATCAATAAACTAGTGTTGTATTCTCGAACGATATGACAAAAAGCTCATAAACACACACTTTAATAGACGCCTATAAGCACCGGCCCACATGTTTCACACCTTAATACTGATATTCAGGATTCGCGCCTAAAACGGTAGTAGTTTGGCTTTTTAACGTATGTAACAAGTCGCCCCCATCACGTCCATAGAGAAATTGCATCATTTTCCTGTCATTTACCACATGGCGCCGTCAGTGCTAAAGTTTGAGCACGCTCAGAGAGCTCAAAAGATCAAGGTTAGGGATGGCAATGGGAGGAAGATGCGATTGAAAAACGTGAATTGAAAGTTGGATGTTATATTCAATGAACTTAATAGTAACTATTGTGACTAAAAAGCACAATTGACATGTAGAAACATGCAATCGAAGAACATTAAATTTTAAATGGGTAGTTAATGTACGTGGAGAGAATAGTTAGGGGGTTGTGGGCAGGCTTGAAATTTCACAGCATTATGTTATTTGTATGTATTTATCGAAAAGTCTTAAACACTCTATACTGCTTTTAAAATAGGCATGGGCGAATCTGTATCTTTTCAGAAACCATTATCCCGATTCGACATCCAAATGGGTGTTTGAAGTTTGTACTAGTAGTGTATAACAATCGTTTTAGTATGATGGGAAGATCTTTACTATTTCACTTTCCCATGCAAGGAAAGAGATAAAGTATTCTTGATTGGTTAAATAAATCATTTTATTCATTTTATTAAGCCAAAAAAATTTCATATGCTCACACAAGTTTGAGAATATATCTATTCTAGAATTATTCCATTTTGACATCAGCCCTTCACCATGTTGACAAGCCGACGTTCATAAGAACATCAGATGAAGAACACCCAGTCTCAAGGCTTCTACTTGGAATGCAATGGATAGATGCGACATGTTGTCAATACTCAATTAATTACCATGAGAATGCAACACATGGTCTTCTACCTCATCCGACTATGATCTCCATTAGATATAAACCACGCTGACTGGGTCTTCTATCATAATAACAACACGACCGTAAACGTGTGAGACATTGTTAATAGACAACACACTATCGACCATTTCACCAGACCTGCTAATTTATCGTTGACGTTGATGTTTAGGATGTTATTTACAACATATACAGTATAACTGCGTAATATACATGAACATGATTTTGCCACGATTTCTTTGTTAAGTCAAATAAACATATTCAGACATAATAAGTATTATTGTCCTGCTACGTGTATTTAACTGGTTTTTTTTTTTTCAAGATTGTTTACCCATATATCCTCTGAATATATTCCCTTTTGATGGACTGCGTAATGGATAATATTTAATACTTATCATTTGTAAACTTTTTTTTTACGTGATTTTGATTTTTGTTTATTAAGCATTTTTCCTCCTATAAAACATGAATTGATCTGCAAAAAAAACTTACTAGTATTTAATCTTCAAACGACCAATCGGATATAACATCAAAGAAGATTTGTAAGATAGTATATCCAACTGGCAGATTGACTTATGGTCGGTAATTACCATGATATAGAATTCCCTCATCCGCGTAATGAAGATGATGTAAAAATATAGATGGAACAAGTGAGAGGGAGACATTATGGTCCATTAGGTATATGATAAATACCGCTTCATTCTTTCATGGTTTGTGAGTTTCATGGACGTATATACGGTTTTTTTTTAGCTTCCAGTGGTTGCACAAAAACATGTATATTTTATTATCATAATTTTCTAAATTAGAGGATCGGGTGAAAACAATGGATGAAATAAATTGCTAACTGGTTTAATGATTAAAAAAGAAGAAAAGAAGAATGCAGTTCGGGTAGGCCGATTCTTAAGGAATATCCAACATTTCCATTTACATGAACTCATACCATGAAATTAATAATTACACGTACATGTAAATACAATGATTCATTCAAATGAGGTATTCCGCAATACTGAAGAATGAATTGGTTATTTGGAAGTATTGATCATGAAGGCGAATAAGCCGAATTCTGAATGATAAGTGTAAGTTAATGCTTCCCATTTAACGGCAGTGTACCAATGGTACTAGGCTACTTGTCCGCCTGACCTGTTGATATTATCACTCGGGTACAGAGCCTTTCTCTATTATTCATTTGTTCGCATATCACTAATAGAAAAATCAAATTGGTATTCTCGTTGCGCCGTAATTGGATCTAGTCGGTTTTATGAATTAATACCATCGTGAAGCTAAACTTCTTTGGTATGCGTTTGGCCTCTTATATATTCCTTGTAACGACTATAATGAAGCTATCAATCAAGCTAAATGAGTGCATCATACTGTATGGACTTAGAGGCGTCAGGAGCGGCGTTCACACTATTGCTACAAGGAGTACGGTTAGGGGCATGCGCTGAGGTAGATATCTCAATTCTGATCAGCAGTGGGGGCAGTAAAACCAACGTCACTCCCTTAACCATGTTTTTCCTTACATAATCTCGGTAACAACCCAACCCTTATTCCATCCTGACCTTATTTCTGAGGGATTATTGAAGGCCCAAATCGGCTTAAATTGTATCTGCTACCTTTTCGTCTGAACATGGCTCATATCCTTTATGAGCACGATGACCGTTTAAGTATTTCGTAAAGACCCCCGTCACAGACAATCTACCGCTGAGGTACCGCTGAATCTCTTACAATATTCATCTTAATCGGTGTCCTACCAATTTGATGAACGGAATGCAAAGACGATTTTTTTTTCTTACATCAATATCAAAGGGGGGGGGGGGGGGGCAAACTGACAATTCCTCTCATCTAATGTGTGTTATAAATGGCTAGTCTTAAAATATCCCATTAGCGATAGCCATTTGTATTACATAGGTTGAATTAGCCTACGATTTTATTTATGTAGTTTTTTTTACTGAAAATATATTTTGCGATTATTGCGATGCGCATGTATTGATTATTTGGGTTGGCCTGTTATCACAATAATTCGCGAGGCAGAATGTTGCATTATTGATAATGAACCTGAGCAGATATGAGTAATAAGGACCTTAGGTGGGGCTATTAGGGCTGCTAGATTAGGGTTTCCTGAAGCCCGATAGTTAGCATTGCATAAGGGGGAATCTCCAGTAACGTCAACCAAACTCCACCTTAGAAACTCCAGCCGTCTAAGTAGACGCTTCACACCAGATGCCTACAATATCATCGAATCCAGAACTGATAGGCACCTGCACTCATTCCTGCCCAGAAACATACGGGACTGGAACGACCTTCCCCTAACCACTACGTCAATGCAATCCCTTGACAAATTTAAGGCTGCTCTAAACTAATCATGCACCCGACCACAGCGTCATGGAACTTTCGTATTGTTGCTGTGCACCCGTGATGATAATGATGATGATGCATGGAATACAACTAAAAAAGATAATTTTCAGTTCAATTCATTTTCATTAACTAAAGAATGGAAGTACAAATGATTATAATTGTTTTTTTTTTTGGTACATCTTTCAGATACGAGTCCGACATATTTGTTGACTACAAACTTTCAAAATTCTTTGTAAGAATAATAAGAATCACTTTTTCAGATATATTTTAACGACATGAAGTGACGAGCGTGAGTAATATTTCCATTTTATTAGAAATCATATTTGCCATTATTGTAAATGTCCGGCAGATAAAACTTGTTAAGATAAAAAAAAACATAATTATAGAACCATAAACATTTCATTTAACCAATTAATTTTTTTGTTTTCATGGTAATTCTAAGTTGGGATAATAAAGCGCAATCTCGGGAGCATTACATAGCAAAAAAAATGTCAGTAACAACGATTTTAATCTCTTGCCATGTTTGCATCTTATTGGTTCAATGTATATATAATAAATTGAAATAGCCACAAGCTGTGATATGAAAAACTAAAATACTCAAAATTGTTTTTGAAACTTATATTCAACGTGAATGTATACCCGACGTCCAATAATGCAGAGGCCGTATGAACACAATACCACATAGCATAAGTTTTCTTATGCTTTCGACATTATGTTAAAACCAAAATGCATTACTAGAAGGAAGTACGGTTGGCATGCTTGATTGGTTGATTGAATCAACATCAAAACAAAAGTGAAAATCAATCAACAACAACAACATAAAAAGTAAAATCTCGGGGAAATTATCGATCACCGCCATTAGACATTATTTCTGATTTGTTTTGCGGGTAACGCTGAAAGACGAGTTTCGAATGAGAGAGAGAGAGAAACGCACGTAGTATGGTGGCGAAGACAGCTATCGTGAGCTAAAACATACCCACATGGCTTAACGCAGTGATTGCCGAAGGGTGATCGATGGTACATTGTATCACCCAGAGAGAGACAAATCTTGCACAGACTTTCAATAACTTTAACACTTTCAATGTTCAAATACCCTAAATGGAACGCTCACCATTTACCTTAGGCGCCAAAGATGTAAAAAAATAAATTCAAAACTGACCGGTGTTTGCATAAGACTGGAAGAAAATGAGAATGTTCTTTTTATCCCTCTTTTTCTTTTATGAGGAACAAAATACCGTGAATATTTCGATTCTTGAATCTGTGCACTAAAATCGCATTTTCTTTAATCATCCTTTCCCCGTCCGTTGCAAAGTATGTTTCATAAATTATATTTCAAACCCTAAGGTTAACCCTTACTTGTGACATTGGAAAACAAAGTTGTCGTGAAGATATTTTAATTCATCCATCAGTCCAGACACTAATGGTACAATATGTCAGAGCAAACTGAATTTATTATAGATGCTTGTCTCTAGTTTAAGATGTAGGGCAGGTTCTGTGAAATAACTTTTTATCCGATTTGGGGGAACATATAATTAGTTACATAATATCAGCAAATCATCATGTTAAACGATACTTATTTAGGTGTTTTTTTGCAACCCTTCGGCCTGTTGATTACACTCACACACATACATACACACCCACACACGTAAAAATATTCAATTTACCCCTTTATAATTAATTGCCAGGACGCTTTTTCTTTATTTCGTCATGTTTATTTTCCCATTCTCATGTCTATAGCCACTTAAAACAGTACCCCCTTGAATTTGGAAAGAGCGTTGACTTTCCTCACCCTGCATGTATCCTTCATTGTATTGATTATTATAAAATGCCATAAAGCCATGTTCATTGCAGGCTTGTGTAACCAACCCATATTAAAAATCCAATCGCAGAGGCTACAATCTTCTATTTTACCATTCTCACATAAACTTATTCACGTGGGAATACTGTCGAGATCGCCCTATGTTCAATTACGTATACTAATCCAGTAATGTATCGAAGCGCTTGGGGCTGATTAGGACAACGAGTTACTTAACAAAGTTTAAAGACAAAGTTGTGTTCTTCTCAAGAGATTACATCGCAATCAAATGTGGAATAGATATTGTAGATTACTTTAGTATTAAACTGTCCATTTGGGGGTTTGTAATCATATTTATATAGATGTAGAGACATATAGGCCTAAAATGATTCGATCATGTTATCATTAATTTTAATCACATTTCATGGAATGAGTTTTAGGAGGATTACAAAGCAAAATGCAGTATGTATCAGGTTCAGACTGTTTACCAATCTCTTCTTATATTTCAAAGACTGAAGTTTAAATATTTTCCGCTGCATTTTGACGTTTTTACCGTATTTTTTTGTCAAAGCAGATGGTATATGTCTATATTTGTCTACCTTTAACATGAGGAAACCCTGTGTTAAACTCCGATCCTGTCTGTGTGTTTCACCGATGAGAAACGATGCCCGTTGCTTATATGATAATTGAAGTTTACTTGAGCTCCCCGTGGACTCCCTATCTCACGGAAAGACACATCCAATTACGATTATAGTTTATTTTGCCTTAGGCTCTTATATAAGGAATTATATAGAATAAGCAAGTTAGTCCTTCTAAACCATATCACATTATGGCATTGTTGCCAACTTTTGTTGGGGAGAGGATTGTAATGACTTTACTGAAATACTACGCGAAAATAAAGAAACTGCTATAAATGACATTGGATCAACTTCTTTGATGATTCGTTATATATGATTAATCGATTGCATATCATGATTAAAAAACATCCTAAAAAGGTACTTTCAATAACAAAAAAAAAACAAGTGAAGTTATTGAATAATATATTGTCAGCGAGAGTGAATGCAATATTAAGTTAAAAATACCATATATTTTTTTAACAAAAACCGCTACAAAGAGATAAACATTTTTGTAAATTGTTTGTTTTTGCAAACAAAAAATCACATTAATGTGCGATTAGTGATATTAACGAACAATTAATTAAGATGACGAAATAGTTCCTTTCTCATATACATTTAATATGAACTTGAATGTGCCCCCAAAATTATTTTGATTTTGTTTTGCCAAATATATTATAATAATGATAATAATAATAATAATGATTATAATAATAATTATAATTATAAACATTAATTTGTATAGCGCAGCTATTATATGAATAAATTTAGCTGCGCTTGTTTAGAGCTATTTTTACTTAAATCTTTACAGCAAATTTTCTGAAACTACAAAGAGATTTATATGATACAATATAAAATAGACCTGACAATGAGAGACACTATTGATTAGGTAAACTAAATATTCATGTTTACTCATAAAGGTATTTTTTATCGTTAACGTCGTGGTCAGCAGTAGCATTTGTAGAAGTTTAAGTGGTAGCCTTAATAGCAGTAGTAGCAGTAATGACATTAGAATAAGTAATAGTAGTAGTAGTAGTAGTAGTAGTAGTAGTAGTAGTAGTAGTAGTAGTAGTAGTAGAAGTAGAAGTAGTAGCCGAAATTGCAGTAGCAGCAGAAGTAGTACTATTGATTGCTTGATTGTTGGATTGTGTTCATAATTAAGTTCATTTTTATCGCGATCTACCTTAATAAGTTACAATTAATATTTGTTTATGAATAGTACACGCCTACTGTATATCCTCCTTCAGCAAACCATTCCAACAATCATCTCTAGAGCCACCCATCACATTTAACCCATACAGCTGTTCGCTCACGCAATAAATCCAATATCTGTTTTTGTTACCAACCATTCAGTGCAGTAATAAAACGTTAATTAGAAACGATCTCATATGTCTCATCTTCGAAAATGTAAAACCTAATTTTACCGGCTCAGCTCCAGATATAAAACCTCCGAAGCTTATTTAACTCGCCATGGCCATGCAGCCATTGAATGTTTACTTTGATTCCTTTATTCTTTCTCCAAAGTCAATGTCGATAAATGAATGGGAATACGAGCGATTGAAATTTAATATTTCACCAGACTCCGGAAATTGAGCGCAACAGAAAAATGTTCATACCACGAAAAGACTCCAATTTTGCGGCGTAACCAGTAAACTTTATACTGGAATCGGTATTGTCGTGTTTCTTTTACTTTTAATATTTTACAATATTGAACGAACGACGTTACGCGAAAGTACGGCTTATGGAGTGGTAACAATTAGTATACTCTATACGCTAATGCAATGTTCGGAAGGGGGGGGGGGGCGACGATGTTGGTTTGCGTTGGGGTAATAGGGAAAGGGGGTAACAAATTTCCCCTATCAATAATGCTGATTCCTCTTTAATAGTCTTCTGAGCGAGGTAGATTTAGGTATATCGAGATGATGATGTAAGGCTAAAATAATGAAAATGGGTCGATTCTAGGGACCAATCTTTCCCACTTTGTAAATGACTTGTTTGATATTTGACTTCATTAGGAAGCCGATGATTGGTTGCTATGGTGACAGTATCAATGTCGGTCCATCCAGACAAAAATATGGATTAATAAATCCATAATATCACTTCGGTAGTTCGTGTTCGTTTTCAGTTATATTGAAATTAAGCAGACAATGTAAATAAAATGTGACAGTTAGTGTCTCTCATTCTAGTGTGTTTGGTGATCTAAATCAGATTGCGCGAAATAAACGTCTTCCATGTATATTTTTTGTTGCGAAATGCTAGGAATGAATAATAGGCCTAATATAACCCGGGTAAGAAATACCAGGTAATATCGATCCGGAAGTTATGTCGGTTTTTGCCAAACCCGGTTCGGACTAAATAAAGTCCGATGTTAAAACACAAATGACAATTTCCGACCCTTGAACCTTCAATTTTAGATTTTAATTACAGGTCATTTTTTAATCCAAAACAGAACGGTGTGTAATACCAATAGACTTGCATTCAGGCTAAATTTTATCTTGCAGTTTGTTAAAGCATATGCATGCTGGACATGTTGCGTCCTTTCATTGCTATTCCTCGACAAATTCATAATGTATTTAGTAAAGAATGGTAACAAATTTATATATTTTTTTTAGAAACGAGCTTGTAAATTTGGAAGAAAGATGGTTGAAGATGTAACGTTTCTTAATCATATAGCAATATCATTCATCGCTTAAAGGTCTACAAATATAATCAGCAGAGTTTTCTAACAATGACGCTTACTTGAGACTACTTGGACATGTTGGATTCTAGCAACTGGTGTCCCTTGCGAAATACATTGTTTGTAAAAAGTTGGAGGCGTTTGTCATTATCCATTTTAATCATCGTGATGGTTTGCCGTTGGCTTCGAGACAAGTTATGATATAGAGGTAGATTATAATCTCCGTTATTACTAAAATGGAAAAGCCAGAACTATCAGTGTGTGTGTATAATCCATTTTCTAAAGTCTGGTAATCATAGCAAGCCAGAGGAAAACATTCATGCTACATTAAATCTATCCATCAATCATGTCAAGACAAAAGAAATCTATATAGATTTAATAATGATTGGAAATTGATAGAGTAATTTGATTTTCATTAGGCATACATGAACGACATGAATTTTATAAAACGCTAACGCTATTAAAAAAATAGTCAACATTATGTACTTGGCTTGGAAATACGTGCTTGGGGAAACTATTCTTATTTTGTGAAGTCGTGAGTACACTGTTAAAAAATCCCTGATTTTACAGAAAAAAATAAGATTTTGCAGAAAGCAATAACAGAATCATTCTGTAAATTCATACACATGAATTTTTCTGCAATTTAACAGAACAGGTCTGTTTAAAAAGGGGAAAAGGGTGTTTTCTTTAACGAAATTTGTAAGGTTCCATACACCAAATACCAATTTCCTGTAAGATAACGCAATTTGGTAAGATTACAGGTGTTCTCGAGACTCTGCTGCAGGAACTTCTTTTATTTAAGGATAAATTTTCTAACAGTGTAGGGTATCGGGTGGTGTGGGTGTGTTCGTGGGAGCGTTTCATGAAAGGACTTGTCGGACGTTTTATCAGACAAGTCCTGTTTTATCTGACAGTATCCATATGAACAATGCTTCTCAGCCAATCAAAATCAAAGAAAATCGTCGGATTTGACAACCTGGCAGACATTGATGAAATCCTCCTCGTGTCATCAGATACGCGCTAAAGCAGACCAGTCGACCTAGGGTTGTACCGTGTGATAGCATATACTAACACCTCGAAACAACGTTCAACTCTTTGTTGAAGCAGTTGCGCTTCAATGAAACATGAATAAACTAATGTAAATCAAGAGATTCAAGACGTAGTAATAAAGACAATCTCTAGATGCAAAAGTCCGATGTTGGTTTGAAAATTCAAATAATTTTGAAAGGCATATATCATTACTAAAAAAATGAAAGTTTTTTATAAGCTCTTTATTATCTTAAGACAGATTTTATCAAAAAATATATATTTATCTGAATAACTTATATCAGAAATACTTATTTAAAGATGAATCGATATAGCGAAGTTAAAACTGATCAAAAGTAATGTTGTGTTGCACTTCAGTGCAAGCATTTATCTATATAATCAAGTGATGTCATAACAAGATTTCGCTGAATTGGCCTTGTTCCAGGGGTAAAGTAAACGTCGTCCCGATAGGTAAAACTATTCATCTATAGAACCAGTTTGTCGCTATAGTAGTAGAGATACCCGGCCTACATCTGTATTTTTTTTTCTCTTTTTTTTCTGGTCGTGGGATTGGCATAGGTTAACCAACTTTGGTCAGAATTTGCGATTTGTGCGGTCAAGAATTTATGATAAGTTGTTGTTAGATCTACCACGAGCTCCTCAAAATTATTTCTAGGATGAAGGTTAAAAGCGTCATTTTCATAATTCATCGTGTTTTCATTCTCGGTGATTGTATAAGTTGTCGGAGATTTGTTAATCATTTATTTGACCTCTGTCATTTTTACATTGTGAAACTATACGCCATTTGTCACACGTATCATTGCTTCATAATACTGTTTCTTCATTCTTCGATAAATGGTAATCAATCTACAGAGAGAAAAAATCCCTAGCACAAATGTAATATAATACAGACAGACTTTGAAATGCCACAATAGACTGAATTTATTTGAAATAAGTTTGGAAATTAAGCAAACAATGGTTTACGCAAGACATAGCGTCGCCTAATTCATTCCAATTAGGGAGAACAAAATTCGCATAGAAACTGAATGTCATCATTATGAGCTGGAGAATGGAATCATACTTGTAACATCGAAATGATATATTATGTTTGTACAGTATTTCCAGTAGAGGTACTATACTATACGATCGTGTTCACTTATCAGTTTCAAATGTTGTATCAGTGCTTTACTTGTCACGTCTGATTCACAAGACTTGTCTGTGTCTTTATTCCAATGTGTGTTCGTCCATTTCTGCAAGCTTCCATCAACATCAGCACTTGCCAATGCTTCTCAACTTTAAGAGAAGCAACGCTTCTTGCTTCTCAGCACCAATCACATTTATTTACACGAGGTATCTACAGTGAAAGAAAAATCACTTATTTACAATGGAAATTTCCACTATGGAATTACCAAGTTTTTGTATAAGGTTCAAATTTATTAAGCATAATGTCAATAATTATTAGTAGAAAAAAATGTTTCGCAATTCCACCTGTAGAGTTATAATTATAATTAGGGTTATACATTTTTCAATGGAATCAGGTTTTTCAGTTTTCTTTCTTACAGTTAATTCACTAAATTTGAGACAAGGAATGAATGGATATTAGACAAAAAATGTAAAACCGAAACCGGTATAATTTCACTGAAAATGTAATACAAAAATAGATTACCATACCTCTTAAGATTATTTCCTTATACCAGACCTTCAACATCCGCCATACGCTCGATTCCACATTTTAACAGCCCCCTCTCAGCGAAGGATATTTTTGTGCCCCCCCCTCTCTCTCTCCATCTTTGTGTATTCATCTCTCCCTTGTTATCTCTCTCTCTCTCTCTCTTAATACCTCTCATTTTTTCTATATTTAAAAAAAAAACCAAAACGGATGAGAATGATTTACAGGGAGGAACATAATGTCGAACATGACTAAATAATTGACCATACAACAATAAATTGTATAAGTAGCATAATCAATGCACTGCACTAAGGCGAAGGGTATATATTTCTGTTTATATCCGTCTTATGAATATTCATGAGTATTCTAGATAAACAATAGGTCCATTCGCGATCATGTGACAAAGTATTATTTCAATAGGAAAGCACATCGCTGCAAATCGCTCCGTATAGTTTTCTTTTAGCTCCGTATATATTTTTTAATATATACTTTCATGGGGAGAACTGCGCTGCTCCCTGACTTTACCGGATCTCAATCCGTACCACTTTACGCCAAAATTATAAATAAAATACAAGCTCTCGCTCAAATTACTTACCGACAATCCTAAAAAACATGTGTGGAATAGGGTCTAGAGTATCATGCACAAAATATAAATCCATGAAGGCCATTCATACAGGATTATTCAAATTATACCTACTATCAAGGTGAGCCAAGATCCGATACTAAAGAGTGTTTGATGAGTCAGCCTGCGCGGTTACAATTTACATCTTGAGTGTAACTACAGCGGCGCAGCGCAGCGGACCTCCCTTTACTGCAGTCGGGTAGAAGCCGCGCGCAGCCTACCCAGGAACTGGTTAGCATTATTAGCTCGACAGGCCTACATTGTAGGACTAGGTCCAGCAACGTTAGAATTGGTTTCGCCTCAGCCATCGCTTGACGAGGAATAATAAAGACAAGTCGCGAGGCCTTGTCAAAAGGCTAGTTTCACATCAGCAAGGACTAGGTCTACAAAGTAAAGAGGGATATAAAACAAATCAGGCGTTTCTTTCGAAAGCATAGCGGGAATTATTTATCCTCGGTTGAACTGGCAATATAACTATTTTGCCTCGGGGCTTCGCCCTCGGGGAAAATAGTCATTGCCAGTCCATCCTCGGATAAATAATTTCCATGATATATTTGTATAATAAAATTATTCCTTTATATCTTAATAACAATGACAATGATTTAATACAGCCCATTAGTAACCTTGAAATAACGTAATATAAATTGAAATCAGATTGAATGTGTAAGAGTAATAAACACTGTTGCCTTGAATGATCAGGCATAGAATAAGTAAAGCATAATAATAACCTTTATATCGATAAAGACAGGTGACTAGAAAGTAATGAACCTACTTTACTGGTTGTATTATCACAAAGAAATTAACACTGCCGGGGAAAAGGAAGTATCCGACATTTAATGAAAATATCTACAGGCATTAATTCCCGATTCATTTCTGCAGTTTCCTATACCTCCTTTTATTACAACTGTTCTCATGCAACGAGCAATCAGTGCCCAAATGGTCTTGATAAAGATTTTAACTGGAAAGTCGGGAGATTCACTCCCTGTTGTTTTCATAGAATACACTGACAGGGGATATCTTGTTTTGTTTCTATCTGTAGAACTGTTATTGCTCATAATGCCGGTTAAATGGTCGAAGGATATGAAAAATCTCTCCTGGCGAAGGTAGATTCCCTTCCCTATCACGTGATTTCTTTTCTCTCCAATACCCCTCTTACATCCACATATGAATATACATACAGGCTTTAACTTATCTCAAACCCAACCTTGTTGGTTTGAAATATTATATTTATTTAATGAGTAAGACTCTACTTAAGGAACTTTATAGACAATCATGCCCGGAGAAAATTTGAATATAGCCGTTTTATCAAAGGTTCAATCCGTTCCATTGCTGTCATCACCCAATAAAAAGGGAGTCTTTACAACCACTACGCAGGCGCTTTCTGGAACGTGGGGATTCTATTGACAAAAGCAATTCATGACAAAGCATCCTTTGCCACAGATCTGTGAATCAAAACAGCACTTTCGTGCGTGACTTTTGGCAAACGACATATTTGCATTTTTTTGTCAGCTCCGAATCTTAGGACATTCTGCTGTCCCGGTTCACCAGTTGTAAACAAAGACCTCTCATCTCTTCATTGCGATTTAAATTATCAATGCATTTACTATGTTCTAGAGTCGGCCCCAGTTGTAATTTCGTTAATTCGCTATTGTTATTGTTAAGAGAGTAGGGATAGGGATTTCCAGATAAATATAACCGTTCTCTTAACCTTCAAGCCGCCAAAGTTCTGTACATATAAACAGTGATCTCTGCAGCAGTTTCGTGCACCTGCGTATATGCATATGCAAAAAATATTGCAGAAAAATATGAAACTGTCACAAAAATGGTTAGGAAACATGCGTAAATGTTGTATATTTTCGAATAACAAGTGCACTCATTCGAAACTAATATATTATATTGTTTCTGTTTGAGAAAAATAACGAATTATAATATTTTACCAGGAGAGAACTCTTTGATTAATATATTTCAAGCATTTTCTTCATCTTCTTTTATATTTTTTATCTTAATTTTGTTTTGTGCTTGATAGTTCCTTCCAGTAATGAAGCTTGTCGCACACCCTGAAAGCAATTTTGAAGGTCTTACTCTTTAACGATAGTGGATTGTGCGAAAATTGTATTTCCATTATGGCACTTTCTTCATTTCTTTTCTTTAATTTGAGAAAGCATCTTGCATGTCATAATACAAGTTTCTTGCGCCTTTTAAGAGATTGGCCATGTAATTACCAAACGCGTGATGCATTATTTATTTTTTACTTCAAACGTTCTGGCGGCTTTAGAAATATGATTTTCTGACCTTTAAACTCGTCATTTGGAATCAAATGACTGTAAAATGACTGTAAAATGACGAATTTCGCAAGATACGAGCCAATCTTCCACTAAGTCGATATAATGGACATATAATACTGTTGTCATCTTCTGTCTCATGAATATTTTATCCAAAAATTGAAATATATATTGGTCACACCGAGAACACGAGATATAACGGACACAAAAGCAGCTCGAACAACAAGCAGTAACAGGAACACCACCGCCCTCAGTCATTACGTCTGGACATTAAAAGACAGCAGCACACCATATTCCATCCATTGGAAAATATTTAAGAAGTGCAAAGCTTACTCAATTGACTCAAAAAGATGTAACCTCTGTAATCTATGAATTTTTTTCATAATATGTCACACTGATCTATATGTTCTTTGAATAGTAGAAATGAATTAACGACACCTTGTCGACATAGGACCAAATACCTCCTGTGTAATATCAAATAGTAGCCTTAATCCAATTCGACACCGTAGATTACTTTAATCCGCCGAACTGTCAATAATGGACCTTATAAACCTCTGTAATTCATTGTGTACGGGTCTGCTCTTTAGTCACAGTCTTTCATGAATGTCCCATGAATGAACTTGTATAACCTATACTAAATCACACTTGTATAACCTATACTAAATCACTTTACTTTGTACATGAAGAGTGGGAGCAGCGTTCTTGCTGTTCCTACGAAACACATCTGTATTGCATGAATTTACACTAATTTCTACGTTTGTTTGTTTACTGCTCCTATATAGTCGAGCACTCTTAACGACGGTGTTTTGCACTATTCAGTGTGGATTATATATACATACATATATGTATATATATATATACATATATATATATATATATATATATATATATATATATATATATATATATATATATATACATATATATATATATACATATATATATATATATACATATATATATATATGTATATATATATATATATATATATATATATATATATATATATATATATATATATATATATACATATATATATATATACATATATATATATATATACATATATATATATATGTGTGTGTGTGTGTGTGTGAGGGTGATCACATGTATGTGTGTGTGTGCGTGGGTGTGTGTGTGTGTAGTAATAGTCGTTAAATGTGTTAAATCATAACAGGCTTCCTTACATAAAACCAAACGGTCTAGAAAACATGCTAAAGCAGTCATAATTCTATGACGAAATACATAACGGCCTATGGGCAATGTATTAAGTTGAAAAATGTTTGCAAATCGCTGCTTTTACGGTATGCACACCGATGGCCAAACGTGTGTAAGCTTATAGTTTGACAATGGAAAACGGACTTTGGCAAGTTTTAAGTAGAAAATCATTGATTTTGCGCCCTTTGCTTAAGCCTTAAACAAAACCATCTTCGACTACTTTTGCACGTACATCCAATTAGCGCATTGAACTATCATTATTGGCGCGTTCCTTCTATACTAATAGCGTGATACTCTTAAAAACATTGTTGCTTCTCTTTCCACGTTATTTGTGCAATAAGAGTTCAGAGGAAACACAGGGTGGTGACGTAATTGGCAAGTCAGAGACTCGACAATTTCAAGCAGCATACATGTATCAAATAAGCCACATTGGATGATTTAAATATAATTGGAAATTCCCGAGATAGAGACTTGAAGATGAACTTGAAGTCGAAACTTAAACCACATTGTACTTGCTTCGGGCATTGTCAGTCATAGAAAGTATTGAAAATAAAACTTCATAAAAATAATTTTTATAAACAAATCGCTACAATATATTTGTTAATCATTAAATAATTATCCATGATGGGTGATTGACAACACCTGCACATCGGTAAACAACCGAATGGTACCAACAAGTGGCAAATCTTCGCCTTGAATCTATTGCATTCGGCACCTACGAGTTATACAGTGCGTCCCAGAAAAAAACGAAACCGAGATTTAGCAATGATTTATCATAACTTAATCATAAATAAAATAGACAAATGACCTACCAATTTCAAGCTTAGAATCTCCTCTTTCATCTGATATTACTTAGTTTATTCCCCATTCCCGCATGAGTGAGCAAAAACAATTTGAAGAAAGGATACCAAGAACTCATTTGGCGGGGGGTATCTGAATTTCAAAAAGAAAATCACCTGCCTAAAAAGTTCAATATCTGCTCTTTTATTTGATACCTTAATCACAGAAAATGGTCAAGAAGTAATTAAAAACAGTTATGTTCCCTTGAAACAATGCTTGTATTTCCATAATTTCATTAAATAAACGTGTTTTCACCGGTTTCCCACAGAAGCTATCACACTGTTAACAAAAGACTTAATGCATGGCTCATCGTCAACAAAACTGAGTGTCGAGTGAGTTTGAACGCTAGCCTGTAAAACCTCTTCATTTTATGAAATTATTGAAATTCAAGCCTTATTTCAAATAGCCAGAACTTTGTCATTTCTTGACCATCTTCTGTAATTGAGGTATCAAATTAAAGAGCAGATATTGAACTTTTTAAAAGTGTGGTTTTCTTTTTGAAACCCAGATACAGCCCGCCAAGTGACTTGTTGGTATCCCCTCTTCATATTGTTTTTGCTCACTCATGCGTGAATGAGAAATAATCTAAGTAATTTCCGATGAAAGAGGAGATTCTAAGCTTTACAATGGTAGGAAATTTTTCATATTGTATTTGTGATTAAGTTATGATAAATCTCGGTTTCTTTTTTTTTGTGGGACGCACTGTACATGCATACGCCTGCAGGTAAAAGTGATCAGATTGCAAAGTGCATTTTTGTTTAAGATTCAATCCCTGTCTCAATTCTTATATCAAAACATGTAATTAAAGTCTCCACATTCAGACATTCTATCCCTAACCAAAATGATCATTACGATCATTATCCAATTTTAATTGCAATGGGTGGACAGTGAATTATACTTAGGCCTTGCCACTGCTATAGAGAAGTGATACAGAATACATTATTCCTAAGAATTTTCACTAAAGTACTCCACGCTGTCATCATGTGGCCTTTGTCCTGATCGAATCATGTTTGAAAATGGACAAGAGAAATAGGGGATACGAAGAAAACGAGAAATATAGAAGAATCGCAAATGCCTTATGTATTCAGGGGCGAAAGGAGTGAAATCCAAAACTCTGAAACAGAACTGATCTTTGCATTGTGACGTGATCGTCCTTGTCTTTCGTGGAGGAATCCAACAAAATGAATTATTAATACAACAAAATCGTGTTCTACCACGCTTATTTGGTGCTAATGGTCAAAATGACCTTTTGAATAGACATTCGATATGTTTGGGCGAACGATTCAAGCTCTGTGTGTAGATTAGTTTCTATCGAAATTCGGCTTTTATACTGATTTAACTGAATTATAGAAAACTAGAAACGAAAAGGCGTGATAACAACGAGTTATTTGGTTCCATTATCCCTTCATTAAAATACAGTTTCAACGAATCGCGCAAAACGATCCCCCCCAAAGAACATGTAAAAATATTTGACTTTTTCAAACTGGAATTCTCCGGCACTCAATACATGATAACAGAAAATGAAGGAAACAAAATATATAAATACACAGAAAATGCAGACAGAATTATAAAAACCACTGTAAATGTGGGGGCATATCAATTTGAATTTTTTGTTATCACCGTTTCCAACAAAAATAAACAAATATTAATTACTAGTATCATGCATTGGTACAATCTTAAAATAGATAGGTCAAGATAGCCAATATGTTGGTGAATATGTGTCTGACCAACAAAAAATATTCAAACTCATGTTTTTATATCACCTTTATTCAATATAAGACAAATGGGGAATAACATAAATGAAAATTGGTCCAGGTTACTCGGGGTTTTTAAAACGAAGTACAGGACTAATGATACAAAAATGAATTACAGATCACATGCTATGACAAAACAATTTCCATGAAAGGATTATACATTGGTAATTGCAAAAAAAAAATGAAATAGTAGTTTAAGCACTCCCTAACAACATAAAGGGGAGATAGAAAGAATGAACTTGAAGAAGAGATAGGAGGAAGGACAAGTGTGACAAGCGAGAAGAAAAAAGAGGAAGATAAGGAGAAGTTAAAATCTACCATAACGTTTGTTACTATCGACCACATTCCCCAACAGATCGGTTACTTTGACCAATCTTCTTTTGAGGTTGTACAGTAAAATATATAACAATCATACAGGAACAAATATAGATAGATATATTGTATAGATAGATAAACAGATAGATAGATAAATAGATTGGAAAGATAGATAGATAAATACGTATATAGATTCATGTAGATGGATAAATTGCGATAAAGATAGTATCAACAAGTAGACTGTAATAGGACATAGAACGTGTCAAAGATAAATAAATAATGGATTTAAATGTTAGTAATAAACGCCACCTTCCCATGTTCTACGATTATAATTCGGAAATTGTTCTCGTGAGCGAGCTATCTTTTTTCCCAGATAATCTTGCCATTAACCACATTTCTTATCGTAGAATATACGCCCATCAAAAATATATAGGCCTATTTAATACCCCTTTGGTGATAAGAGCAGTATATTGACGTCTCGAGATGATCGCATCCCACGTGTCCAAGGTGTTTTTTTTTTCTTTGAAGACAATTTTCTGATTACTGTCCGGAAGGATTTTTTTGCTCATTTGCTTGCCCATCAGTTGGACTTCAATGCCAGCGCTTGTGACAGGTGTGTGCAATAAGGATGTAACTATAGTAAAAGGGCATTACGTGCATATGGTAAGATAGTCAACTTAAAACAGCTTAAAAATAAAAACACGGATAATTATAAGAAATGCAACGTTTATACAGCTGAGGCATTTTTGCGATAAAACTCTTTTAATGATAATGTTCTTGTCATTTCCTGAAAATTTCTGCATTTATAGCACAAGTGCACATTGCTCCGGTCTAATCTTCATCTCGCTGTATCAAAATAAGCGTATTGAAGCGAAATTGCATTTTGACAAAATAATTTACAAATGTTTTAAAGCGCCATCGAGATCGTGATATTATCTAGTTTTTGTCGACAAGTCGACTTAGGCATGTTAGGTATTACGTATAATAACTCTCTTGCCATTTTAACATGCAATTTTTTGGAAAGTCGACTTGGCGAGATAACATACGTCACCATGTCGATATGCACATTTTTGGAAGTAGACTTGGTATGATAACATTTATCGCCATGTTGACGCCTAACGGTATTTTGTCGACTTGACAATGTAGGCGTCAATTATTTCACCATCTCGACAATTCGATATCACTTTAAAGCTTCCGTACAAACCCGCTCTTATACCATGTATACACTTACATCATCACACTCTTACATGAATACACACACACACACCCTCACACACACATGGTAGCATTCTGATACTCTACGTCATACCAGTGTGGAACATGTTAAACAACAACACGCTGGTTGTATTTGCACTCTTAAAAATGTTGGGCAACATACTGTCCACATGACAATTGGTTAACACATTTTCCATTTCTGGGTAGTTTTCAACCAATACTGTGTGCTTTGGTTGAAAACTACACAGTATTGGTTGAAAACTACCCAGACTTAGATAAAGTTTTTAACCAATTGTTATGTGGACAGTATGTTGCCAAACATTTTAAGAGTGTGTTATTTTAACTGTATTTCCCATCTCTTATAATAAGAATACGTTTTGATACGCATTTGAAATCTTTGCAACAAATAATTTTTCAAAAAAAAAAAATCTGCAAGATGTTGTTGATCAATCATCCAACCGATTTGTTTTTTTAGTCACATGCAAGACAGCTGAGATATTTGACTAAGGGTGGGGAATTATCTAGCGAACAAAAGGACATATTTATTCTTAAAATTCAATCAGTAAAAGATATTCTCTTCGAATAGCGTATGAAATGCTGCTGGCTAAATTTCAGCCATCAGTAGTAGGTCGTCATTTCGATAAAAGCTTCGCAATTATGTGAAAGAAATGAAAGGGGGAAACATTTTCAGAGGTCCCTGGTCTGCAGAGTGGGTATTTTCCGTTAAATTGATGAAAGCGTGGGCGAACGTTGCAATAAAGAGTCAATACAATTTCAGCTTTTAATTTCAAATAATATTTGATTAAAAAAACAAAAAAGATGGTTTGTGCCGAATGGTAAAAGTTTTCTAAAGATAAGGTAAATAAATACATAAATATATATATATATATTTACACGTTATACACGAAATGTATGTATGGACATTGGTTGCATATAACTTGCCATCTTACATCCTTTAAGTTTATATTAAGTCTCACGGCGCTCAAAACTTTCATTTCATTTTAAGACTGTCGTTAATACTCACCAATGGACCCCAAATGTATCACCGTACATAGTCATTCAAAATGTCGGAATACCTGGGATAAGTTCATATGCGCTTTAAAAGGTGTGACGAGTATTCAGTAGGAAGGGTGGGCTATAATGCTTCAATATCACCATTTGTCAATTAATCAACTGACTAAAAGCAATTTTCTCCATTTATGACAGAAAGCAATATCCTAAATCACTGCCAAGAAGATAGTGATTGCCATACTTTCATTTGACAAAGGTAGAAATGAATACGATATCAAGAGTTTCTCGGAAGTCTATCTTGTAAAATAAGTCGTCCCGAGGAGTGAAACTGGTCATCACCCATTTGTTTACAGATTTACCGCCTTGTATTGATCGCCTGATTGAGCAACAAAAATAGAAAAATTTTCTTAACGACTTCATCATCGAATAATCCGAAATTTGAGAAAGGTGCCAGGTGCATGTTACAGCAATTATTGTTATCTCCTTCCTGCTTGACACAAAAACAAATTTTGAGGTATCTTTCCTTCCACATGCAACCCTTCCCTTTTCTCTCCCACTCAATTTAATTCTATACGATTTAATGATGTTTTATCTGCTATGTTCTGCATAAACTTATGTAAGAGCGCACGGTCGCCTTCATGGTAAATCAGAAGATGCCTCGATCGTCATCAGGTTATGACAACGTAGTTTAAAAAAAGAAGGAGAAATCTACCTCTTTATTTTAGTGGAGGGAATTCAATATTCGACAGATAGGGAAAGGGAAGGGGAATAAATATAGGTATGTTTTAAGAATTGATTATTGGGTAGTCAGATAGTAGAATTGTTTTTAGCACTGGCCTACATATGGGTGTGGTTGGCGGGGCCATACCCCCCCCCCCCCCGAAAGTGTATTTCAAGAAAGTATGTCAAATGTATTTAAAAAATGGTTTTAAAAATTGCCCTCTTGCTTCGCTCGATCGATAATTAATAGAAACCTTTTCACAGGCGCTATGTTTAGCTCGTTATTTATTTTTTTTCTAGAGAGATGGGGCTCATTACACAACTGAACTCATATGAATTAAGCTGAACAAAAAACATTAAAGTAAAAGATGGACATCTTGCGAGCAAGGGATAGATGGGAGAGGACGGGGGGGGGGTAGACAGGCAATTATAATATGAAAAAATAATAATTGAATAGGAATGACTCAAAAAAATGATTGAATAGGAATGACTCAAGAGAGTAGAAGGTTGGTTTGCCTTTTTTGACCATCTTCAAGACAAGATTGGTATCTTGCAACATTTCCCTGTAGAAAAGATATCACCAGAAATGATTGATTTATATCTTGCGAAGAAAAAGACGAATGTGAAGGAGGAAGACAAACAGAAGAGGGAGATGGGATAAAAGGCAATTAGAACATAAATGGGCAGGAGAGAGAGAGAGAGAGCCAAAAAGGGAGAAAGGAAATGAAAAGGGCTTTACAAAAATACTGAAGGAGATGGGGAATAGAAAGGTGGGAATGGCAAGGTTCGCTTATTAATATCCCAGTACCCTGGAATAAGAAATACAATTGTCGTAATGATAGAAATTATACATTTATTTCATTAAAGATCCACAGCCTTCATGTACCATAATGAAAAGTGAGATGTCTCCCAAGAGAAAATACTGGCAAATTACTAATGGAATATTGCAGAAAGACTCTGAGGAATGAAAGGAGGGAAAGGGGATAAATGAATAGGATGACTTATTTTGAGCGAAGGGAAGAAAAACTGAAATATTATATTCTTGATTTATATTAGAAGAAATCAATAAAAAAATAAATTGGGTAAGGTTGGGAATGACAAATAAATTGGGATTTGAACCGAAGATACCGTGAATACTATAATATATACATATTGATTTCAAAAATATTCCCGAGGAAACTGTATCAAAGTTGAAACTATTAAACGTTATGTAATCGCAAGGTTTCCATATGATTAAAGTAAAAGACGATCTATTGCAAAACAAGTTAGTAACCATAGTGACTCGAAATAGCTATCTACATGTACATGTTGTTAAGATTATTAAGATGATTGAAATGGCAACTTATGCTTACAGTAAATAGATATGATAGTAGTAGGAGTTCGAACATCCAAACATCATTTAATCAAGACGAAATCACATTCTAAGCAAGCGGCACATCACACGAAAACATTTATTAGTTGAAGAAATTAAAGATGATGAATACGACAGACGACCGAATCCCAAGACGACACTAAGATAGATTCGACGGCTGCGATACTCTGGCAAGTGCCTCGCTTAAATATACAAACAGTCAATCTCAAAAAGCCGTTGGGATATTAGCTGGGTTGATCTCAGTTGTGTCTAGGAAATGCCAGGGAGCTAGCTAATAACATGAATAATAGATATGCTGAAACAGCCGCATCGCGTCTTTTTTCTGAGGGTTGAATACTTTTCAACTACCCAACCCCAAAAGATAAGTCTGAATACTATTAGTTACTGAAAAACGTTCTGGAATGAAAAAAAAATGGCTTTCCTATTCCAATCATGTTCATGAAATCATCATCGTATAAATAATTTGTCTTCTTTGGCACATGGCAATAGGTCCCACGGGTATAAACTTTTGCGAATGCAGGGCATAAAACTTTAAAACTTTAATAAATCCTTTTAAAACCGTAAACAATCAAAGATTGCTCACATTTATCGTCTTACACGAGAATAATTTTTACGAAATTTGCTTTCAAATCATTAACAGTTTTGATATTTGTATACCCGAGAGGCGGTAGATTTGACGAATACTAAATGTATAACGAACGTGTGAAAACAACGACCGACATGTGTCTGTATCACATTGCAAGTAAAAAATGGCTTCGGTGGCGTCACAAGACAAAAAATAATGGGCGCATCGTAAAAAGAGTTTTGTTTTAACGTTACAGAATAATGAGAAAGTCCCTATTACTCTCTAAATTAATGAATGCAATAAATGAAGGTTGAATATATTGTAGACTAATTGTGAAAATTGATAAAACAGAAAATGTGTGCTCCCCCTCCATAAAGCGAAGCTAGAAGAAAAAAGATAAGATTTGTTTTTTTGCTTGAGGGATTGTGAACGATCTTCTTACGAGGTACCTTACTGTGATATTACATCATTAGGTGCCATGATTAGGTCTGCACGCATGTTAGTGTGCTTGCGTTTCGTTTTCTTCATTAATTTAGAAAATATTCGAAATCAAGACGTGTTGGGTTGAGGTTTTTAAATGTAAGCTGCATTTTTTAAACTATTAGTTACCTGATGCACATGTAAACCTTATACAGTGTTTGCGTAAAGAAAATTGAATAAACGTTCCCTGGACTAAAGAGCTGAATAATGCAGAAGGGATGAGAGGGCGATGAATAGGAAACATGGAAATGATGTAATACCATATCACCTGTTAGTATACGATTGAGGAAGATATTGAACATTTTTACTCCCCAAGGGAGAGCCGGAATTTATAGTTAAGACCCGCTCAAGGAAGCAACGAACCCTTGGCTTTAAATGAATTTATTGTTGTTGAACGCTTGATTTCATCAGAGAGATTGTTCCAAATACGAGGGTTACTATTTCAATAAATTGAGGAGCATGGCCCTGGGAAGCGGGAGTGCTGGGGTGTGGTTGAAACCAATGGTTGAAACACCCCAATATATTCCGGGGGTGCTGTGTGTATCATTCTCCAAAGAAAGCACCTCTTGGAGTTCTAGAAGGTGGAGAAATGTAACGAAAATGATTTACATTTGTGTAGTGAAACCCCCTTTTATTATTTTCTTTTCATGTTTTTATTATTTTATTTTTTTGCTTGTCAAACTTCTCGGGACCAAATTGACCTTCGTTTATTTAGGTAAATCCTTTGTTTTGCTTGTCAAATTTACAGCAGAACCGTCTGTAAAAGAAGAAATTGAATTGTTTCCATGGCCCTGTTGAGGAGAGTTGTGTTTTATAATGAAATGTGTTACTTGACTGAGTATTATGAAAATCAATAGAACTATATATTAAAAACCGTCGGTGAGATTTATGAAATAATTAGGTTACTAACTGTTCGAAACATCACAGATGCCATCTGAAATTCATGAATGTCATAAATACCTATAAAGAAGGTAAGCAAAAAATGAAAAATAAAATAAAGTTAATGCATGAGATCTAAAATATGATTTTACTTTATATGCATTCAATGAAAGAGGTCCAATTTTGTTGTTCCAGTATTCACAGTATTTCAGCAATATTACAGTGTTGAAAATAGGGTAAGGTAAGACAATTATACATCAAAACGAACTCGTTCTGTAGCAAATAAGTTACTAAGTTTACAGAAAATAATACTTTTTTGTTGTGAGCATACACTGTAAAAACTGCGGTGTTAACACTGACACCAGTGGGTGTTAATAGAGGACCACACGCTCTGGTGTTAAAATTACACCTTAGAGATTGAATATAACACCAAAGAGTGTACATGTAACAACCAAAGGTGTTGCAATAACACCTATAGGTGCTAAACTAACACTGTCAATTTAACACCGGTGTAAAATCACTGGTGTGGTCCTCTATGTACAGCGGTTAACACCACAGTTTTTGCTGTGTATAAGCTATGATAGAGTGGTGTGACTGACCTGTATAAGTCAGAATCTATTCCATGGTAGCAGACAACCATCTGACTTGTTGGATAGGTGCGAAATGATAGACCATTGTGCTTTAATTGTACTGTTTTCATGAATCGTAATTTCCAAGGCGCTGATATTGAAGAAGAGTTTTATCGCCATTTGGGTGATGAATATTACATGACCATTCCTCTTTTAGGTGCTGAAAATAAAAGGCTTCGATTCGGTGCAGGATTGCAAGTCAAGGAGACTAAATCGACTTTTAAACTATGATGGTATGGATATTCCAGGGTAAAAGCGATTTAAAAGGAATACTCCGCGATTCGCTTTAATAAATTCCTTGAACGAAGATTTGGGTAATGGGTGCATGGATACATTTGAATAAATGAAATCCACTTGAAATGACAAGGATGGGTGTTACTTTCTGTATTGGATAAAAAATGGCGTCATTTAGGTTATAAATCAGTCATGCATTGTATCATTATCTGTACATCCATCTCACACATCGTATCAAAACAAGTAGGTCTAATACAGTCTTGCTCTGATAATCACACGTAATATTCCCGAGCTCGGTTTACCTTAAACCTAAAAGGAATATTTTTGGAATAATATAAAACAGAAGTAATGCAATGTTTTTCTATATCCGATTTTTTTTCATGTGTTCAGATAAACTAAAAAGTGGAACGTATTAGAAATAAACCTCCCTTTAAACTGATGTAAGTGATTCTACGAATTCATTTTTATTTTATATCAGTTCACATCCACACAAACCTATTTATCACTTTTGATTTTATATGTTTATTTTTCTGAATAGCACATCCATCTATTTTTAAAGTTAAAAAAACGATGTGAATTATGCCAGGTTGACTAGTAAATATTTCACTTTCAATGCACAACCAAATATTAAATGTAAAGGATTTTTATTATACTTCTTCATGGAATTTTTCTTTATTTTCTTATGTTGCGATACTCTACTTCTCCATGTCTCATCGTTATCTTAAATCTCCTGTTCACTTAGTCTTCTAATACAAATTATTGCCCTTCTTCTGTTGCTCCTCCTTATCTTCATCATTTTTTTCTTCTGCTCAATACTTTTGTTTGAATTGCTGTTTCTGTCCCTCCTCTTATCCTCAGTACTTTGTTCTACTTCAACCTATTTGTATACCCCCTTTTTCGTCTTTATACTTCTAACTCACTCCTTTTTTTCGTACTTTTCTCATAATTTTTTAATTCTCTTTTCCTCTTCTTATTTTTTGTCTCCTTTATTTTTCATTTCCAGTGCCCTATCCAAAATTCGATATGTTATCTTCTTCATCTTCTCCCTTGCGGGGAATACCACATCAGCAATGCATCTGATTTCCTATCAACTTGTTTAAAGTGATTGGTTAACATTGGTTTGACTTTTAAAAAATCTGAGCTAGAAGGTCCCACTTGTCACCTGTGTCTGTGATATGTTACAAAAATGAAGCCCAGAAAAAATTGCGTTCGAAAATAATTATTTAGTGCTTCAAAAATTGAAATATAAAGTGACCGAAAACACCATCTTAATTTCATCCAATACACTTATGTGTACTATTTAGGCGTCTATAAGACACCTATTTACAAAATCGGGGTTTACCTTATAGTTTTAGCTTTTCATTCTCAATAATGGTTGTTTTCAGGGTTTATTAGTTCTAATTCATGCACTTGTACACATGTTTCATCTTGGTTTGAGAATTTTTTAAATCGGCTGCATGCTCACAAAGTTAAACAATACCTTTAACTACTAAATGACATGTAATAAGAGAGCTGATGACACGAGGTCACGCAGGTTGACAATTTGTACACACAGACTACCTAATGGGACAGGTGTGCGTGATATTCTCAGCTTACCTTGTCTAACACTGTCACAGCTGATATGTATAATGCAAGATTTATGAGAGTGTGCGGTCTCTAGATGACAACTGTGGAATCAATGTCCTCCCGATGAAGTTTATCTTTCTCATTCTTAGCACTCACAATTATCATACATTAATTTTATATTTAGACATTTCAATGTTTTTGTCATTATTCACAGATCAATTAGTTATTGTGAAATATCGTTATTTACGCTCTCTGATTTTAACAAGAAATTCCTTTGATTTCACCATTTTAAGTAAAACGCAATATATATGAGTTTGTATTTTCTAAGAACTAATTTCATATATTCCCCTGCTTAAGCGTTTCCCGTAAATGTATCACTTAAACAAATATAACCCCGTACAAACTTTAAATCCAAAGATGAGTTCTAAGGGACTGGCCAAGTGGCATCGAGCACCGTTGAAATAGTAAGTTGACTAGAGTTGCCTGTTGATTTTCCGGCTCCTCGTCTTTTCCTAATCTGTACGTTTTGACATGCTTGTCTGATAATGTTTATTTCATGTCGATCTGCTGGGAAATTACCCATAGTGAAGGGTTGCTTAGTGCGGTTAAGATTCAGCCCTCCGCGTCATATACATTGGCTGCTTGCGGTATCACTTTTCTTTGTTTTTCGTTACGGGCGCAGTCATATCTATGGTAGATGTGAAGTAAGTTTTGTTTAAACCGTTAGAAAAACCCGAACGAAGAAGTCATTTTAAAATTCAACGAGATTCGGAGCATTTAGACGACAAAAGGTGGAGTTAAATTTCAGTATAATTCAAAGTCAGCGGCTACTGTTAAAATAAACTTTAATTCACGTTTTTCGTAACGTGCCGTTAAATGAAGTGGTTGTTTATGTTTGTGGATAGCTAGAATAACGTTCGTCGTTCTTTTAACGAGCAAGGAAAACGTAAATCAACGTGAACCATTTCACTTCACAGGAAAATATTTGAAGACCGATACACATTTCGTGATATGCACCAGATCAAATTCTGAATACCAGATACATTTAGTATCGGATTGTTTCAGTACCTTAACGCATTCTTAGCGTATAAATCATTAGGAATATACAGACACGTCACTTTAGTTTCAATTAGTTTAAGTTTGAGTTTACAATTGCATTTGTAATCATATTACGTGGGTAATCTAGCCCACACAGAACGACTGGAAAGACCTTCGTTAACAACGTCTTCATGGAATCAAATTAGTTTTTCAGGCAAGGTTAGATCGCCTAAACATTACAAAATGATTCGACTTTCAACGAGTAACCAGAAACTCGAAGGTTAACTGAAAATAGCTTCAACCTCGCCTCCTGGCTTGATGCTGCTACCCATTATGCGTAAGCGAGTAACAAAAAAATAAGAGGAAAAAAGTAGAAAAAGCCATGAGATGTAATGAGAGTAGAATAATGTGATTCCCCGTGGTTCGCTCGGATGTACATTACGGCGTTTCGTCATAAACAATGTTTATTTTATAAGACAAAGGGGGGGGGGGGGGGTGACGAAAAGAGGAATTCGAGCTGACATGGCTAAATGTTGATGTATCGGTTTGTATTGAGTGCTCCGGGTAACCCTGTGTCCAGAGGATTAGGTAAGATGATGAGGAGAAGGTTACATAGAAACAGGGTAGATAAAAAGTATGGATAGAATATGTGTGTGGGTGTTTGTATGTGGCAGGGAGAGAGAGAGAGGGAGAGAGGGAAGTTATAAGATAAGAACAAATGTAAATACATGTTCATGAGTGGAATGGAAAGTAACATAAGGAGATATAATATCTAATGCGGTGACGTACAAATTTTCAATTTTGTTGAGGGGTTTTGGAAAACATATCCTTTATATGTTTACGAACCATAGCTCTTTCCCTATATAAATCAACCTGAAATTTTGTTAATAATTATGTTTACGTCTTCCATTTGGAATATTAGAAGATATTTCAGAAAGACTTCCATTGGCGGTGTCAGAGCCGGGGCTCACAAAAGCTGGTGTTTTGTTTCAAGTTCCGCTATAGCATTCTTCTTTAGGGTAAGAAAGTAGCATGTTTCTGTTCGTGTTTCCTTTTTTTTTTGTCATGTTTCCTGTCTATTGAAGGCTTATTTCCTGGCTTGTTTGTTAGTCTCATGTTTCGACTGCCCAGCTTGCATTCCAAAGAAAATTCTTCAGGTGGATTGACGCAGGAATATGAGAGACCTAATGTCATGTTTATTTTTTTCCCAAGGAGTTGTTTGTGTTATGTCGTCTCGTATTACATTCTCGAGGTTCAACCCTAGCACCCCCCCCCCCTCATCATTCATAACCTGAACGAGATTTCGACATCTAAAGAAACTGATATATTATTTGGCAAGTTTGTCCCCGTTTGTTTACAGCTTCGTGATGAGCCATTTTTACTTTGCTAAGCTATATTTCGCAATACATTTGCGAAGTGATAAATATTTACTTTTATATTTTTTTCTGTCCAATTTCAAAATATATTCAGCAGGTTCAGTTTACAATAAGTTGTCTGATTATCATATCTACATTTCCTTCAATTCAGTCTCGATTCTCCCAAGTACACCCCCCCCCAAAAAAAAAAGGTTTACGAAAACGACCTATCATACTATCATATCAGAGTGCATTTCCCAAAATCTGTAGTTTTCCAAGGCTATCGTTTTAATTTAGCCAGTGTGATTTTAATGACTTTAGATTCTCAGGAGTGGAAAATAAGAATGAATTACTTGATATATGACTAGAAAAACGTTTCAATGCCACGATATAGTGGAATTTCGTAAGATCAAGATTTCATGTGGTTTTTATACTAAATATGTTATGCGTGTAATGCCAAATAAAAAAACAAAAGAGCAAGTGTGAACATGCTAACGTGCATAAAAGGGATCTATAGAAGTATTAAATTTCTCTGATGTGGAAAGTACGTTCGACCATAGTATGAAATGACTTTAAGCGTTGTTAACAATATAAATCCTATAATCCATATACTGCAAATATTTGCCTCCTGATATCTACCTGTTGGCGTTGCAACATGAACCGAATTGGAAAAGGATAACGGCCTGCCTCGACCTAGCTTCCCACGAGAACATTTATTTTTACAAGCGATCCAGGCTGTACCCAAGTCTCTTTCCATACCACACAATAGGGGTAGTAGGCTTTCTTAGTTAAACTCTCATCGACTCTCTCATCTCTCTCCCCTTTCTCTCTATCTCTCTCTCTCTCTCGCTTAATAATTATATTTTTGTCATCCTTGTCATCCTTTCGTAGAATCCCTCTCGAGAGAAGACGCACAGTATGGAGCAAAAAGTACATGCCCCTCTTGCTTTTATTGCGACACGCGTTCAAGGTAAACTCGAAAGCCCAAAGATGCGGCACTCTTATGAGCCAATGATCTGTTGGGATGATATTTTGCCACTCGCAAATCATTTTTCCATAAAGTGAGAGCAGGCTGCTGGCGCAGAAGGTTTTAAAGAGAAAAATGCATTCTCAAGATAGAAATAGTCATGAAAATTATAATTTTAATACTTATGTTTGAATGATTAGAAAAAGCATGAATTAATATCATTATTTTGTTAATTGTTTGGGAAACCAAAGACCAAACCTTTTAATTTCATAGCATGTTATGGTATTTCATATTATGATACTTAAATTGGTCATAGTTGATTCTTAAGGGAAATGGTTTAAGAATTATATGTCATGCTGCGGTGATCATAACGTATAGCGACTGAAAGATAAATTTCCTGATTATCATTAATGCAAAATCAAAATCTTACATAGTCAATCTGTTTCAAAATCATTAACTCTAAACAGCTTTTAACTCCTTTTCAAAATATGGTTTTAATCTGTACATAAATATAATAGAAGTATTTTCTCTTTTACAACCCATCTTTTATCTTGTACAACCCATTTCAAACATTTTATTTTGTTGCCCTTTCTAAATTCGGTTTTGATCGAGTTATTAAAGCGGTAGGTGCAGGAGGCAGAATAGTTAAATGGACATCATCCTTTATAGCAGATTGTATTTACATTACTCGCAGCTATTAAAAAAGTGCCTTTTTATGAGTTTCATAACTCAAGGAGCTTTTTAATGGAAATATTATAGAACTCACTTAAAGCACTTACTAGTAATCGCTAATGCGCCTTTGCGCTCAAAGATGCAGTCTCTTCTCTGTCCCCCTCTCCATCTCTCTCTCTCCCTCTCTCTCTCTCTGCCTCTCTTGTACGTCTTTTTTCCGAACAGAACAATGTAAATGTATATTCTGATAGATTTAACACTATAATAGAGTGCAAAATACCGAAATCCTCCGGCAAATTGACGATTGAAAAGCCACCTTTGCAGCTTCAAACGTGACCGGGATTGCTTTTCCCATTAGAAAAACTTTATGTATTTTACACATGACTGCACTTCTATAAGCAGCCAGGATGTTACAGCACTTATCATAAAAGAAAAAAAGTAATATTCTAAGAATTCTTTGTATAATTTTACCCGAGGAAAACAAGGACAAGTTGTAAAAAAAAACGTCTTTATCTCGTTGCCCTACCTTCATGATCTTTATCCAATGTTAATAAAATGAGTCGTAAGTAAAATATAAAGACATCCGTTGATAGATAACAGGTGTCATATTACATTCATTCGTCATCTATGATAAATTGTGACGTTTTGTTGTTAGTCATGTTGGCACAGTTGGTGCATGTTTCATAGTAACACTAATATATTTTTTTTTGTTCATATGTTCATAGAACTATCGTAACGTCCAAATGTGCTCATTGAAACTGGCTATGAATAAGAATATAATCTAGAAACTGACTGAAATTTTACACAAAAGTGGTTTGATTACCACAACAGATCAATGAACTGGTAAATTTACTCAAATGTTATCATTATTTTTTATCATAAAACCACAAACAAACTTTGCGCCATTAAGGGGGTTATGTACCGGTAGAGTAAATCGCATTATTGGTAACAAAATGGAGACTACTGGACCCCCGCTTTACTTTAATTAACTTTCTTAGATGTTAGTCCCGCCAAAGTCCTCGCCACTTCTATCTTTGATTCTATCCGTTTCCTTTCATTGTATCTTCAAATAGGCGCTTCCCAGTATAACTATATTTGTACATCCCAGCCATGGCGTAATTTACTTCAGCAAGAAATTTATCCACATTCTGCTGCACTCGACCCAGGTGAGGTGTATGGGTACCCGGCAGGATTAATTCCTTGAATGCATGAGCGCTGAGAGGCAGCTCGAGCTAAAGCCGGGGAAATAATTATCATAACAACGCGCCTCGGAATAGAATACTTCTAGATAGATGGCGCTTATAAATGCCTATTATTATTATTGTACATCTGCGGAAGGGTTTTTTCCAGCTTTTCCTCTGAATCGGATACGGATTTCCAAGTATCTAAACGCCAGATGAGGGTACTACCATTAGCGGATGTCAGGAACGTGATTCTTACAAAACAACCTCTTATGGACTTACTCCAAGATTCTTTCCCATTCTTTCCCATCATCTCATTTACAATGTCCTCATCGATTTCACTTGTTTATTATCGAAGCCATCGACGCCCCAAATAGAGCGCTAGAAACCAGCCCATTGCTGCAGAATTTCACCTTCAGAAACCAAGTGATAACTTGACAGGACAAGATAAGTCGTTTCCTCGTGGTTCATCCCAAAAGAAGGTTTGTTTATTCAAAGATCTGAGGAGAGGTCGGTGATTGGGAAACCGCAAAATGTAAGCCATGCCCGGTGTTAACATCATCTACGTGGTCACGTGATCGAATAAAGAATGATGCCAATCGTATGTATCTCCAAAATGCATCCCGAGTCAAGGCCCGCGTTCGCAAGTGAAAGACAGACATGGAAACGTAAAAAAAGTGGACGGTAGGACCACAAGGCTGGTGGTTATAATTTTGGTAGTTTAGCGACAACTCATCATTTTTAAGAACAGCGGACGTTCTGAGAGACAAATAAAAAACAGAAACAAACAAATTAATTCGAAACCATACTAGAAAAATAGAAGTTTATGACTGTATACTTTGAAGTCAAAATGTATATTTTTGTGACGATTCTCAAATTGGCAACTTTTAAAGATAATTTTCGTCAAGTGACAACTAAACATGATATACCTATAATTTAGACCATATTGATATTGCACTACGTATTCTTTAGTGTTGAAAAAACATATTTCATTAAGATCTTTTTAGAGCCGAGGGCCCTTTAGAGATGTAGTTGTGATTTAAAAAAAAAATACTGATAAAATAAAACATAACTTGTATTCTTAACTTCTTGAGGTTGATTTTTTTTTTTTTTTTGCTGCGGTTCAACGCAATTCTTTATATATTGCACACCGGGTTGCAATGTATGTAGTAGTGTTTAGAAAGCATGGGTAATGGTCTAGGGACCCCTTTTCACAAAGAATTTAAACTATATTTTTTTTCTGTCACTGTTGCAACTACCATGGTGACTGGGTTCAGCAGCCAACCAAGGTTTCTACTGTAACTGAAAATGTTTCAGTCACAATAATTGCAAGTCTATACGAATTGGGCCCTGGGGGAAGAGCGTATTCAATGAGGTCAAACGGATGTGACATTGGTATAATCAAGCATGTACCTATTAGGAACAGGAATGACTGACATTTATTTAAATGGAAACAACCTCCGAGATAATCAGGCAAATACCATTAATATACGAGCAGAGGCGAGGAAGGTAATTACACAAAGGACATCAGGATTGAGTTTAAAATTTAATTGGTCTGGTGCATAAGGTAATCCGAATCACTCCAGCACTTTTGTTAATCAAGCAGAGGTCACTCCGTTCTGTACTTTGTTCATGCATGTTTTAAGTTTAAATTCCCAGTTGCGTAGGGTATATAAAATGTGTTACCGCCTTGGTCACCCAGAGGACGCGCACTGATCAATGTTATGTGGTTACGTCATAGAAATAGTGAACTCTTTGTGAGACTTACCCAGGGGAACCGGGTATCATTGTTAGTAGTTTTAATAGATGGATGTTATAGGCTACTAATTTCATTCCATCTGATTGGCTCAGAGTAAATTAGTCAGTGAAAACCACCGATGAAACTCTTTATGAATGCTGTCCAGGGTCATGTCCAACAAACAGTCATGCGTAACTCAAAGTCAATCATAAGTGTCGATGAAGAAATTATATATAACGCGCAATTTCATTATTACGTAGTACTGCGCTAAAAGGGATGGTCCAGCCTGGATATATTTACATCTCAATAAATATAGTAAAATTCACACAGCAGCATGCTAAAAAATTTGATCAAAATCGGATAATTAAAATCGAAATAAACTTCAAATCAAGCATGGTTGATAACTGATTAAGTGCATTAGTTATTTATTGCTGCAACTGATATCATCATAATGGAGACACATAATTTACACATGTATGAAAAAATGAAACAATTATGATTTCATGAAATACCATAAAAAGGAAAGTAGAGATGTGACATCATCAGCCCACCTAATGAATATTTAAGACGATGTGCATTATAACTATTTTTACAAAAATATTGATAAATTTTAAAATTCAACAACTTCATCATTTGCGATCCGATTTTGATGAAATTTTCAGCATTTTGCTCTGTGAATTTTACTCTATATATTTATATAAATAATATTTTCAGCCCGGACCATCCCTTTAAATCACTCTTATTTGTTGTAACCCACCCCCCCCCCCTTCCCACCCATTTTGAGGTGGTCACTTTGTGATCTAACTTGCATATGAGAAAATGTTTAATGCTCATAGAATAATGAAGCTGAATTATATTTTATTTGTGAGCCCAAAGCTTTTAGCTCTGACGGTTGGTGTGGTGTTGATGAAAAGGGGGTGCATGTGTTTCCTACAAAATTAGTTAAGCCGCCTTGTCCCATATTTTAAACAATCAATAAGCAATTTCAATGTAGCGAGATTGACTCAAAATAGCAGTCAAACACAAATACCACAAGTCCTTATCTCCAAACATAATTATGATCAGACTGTGAAGAAACGAATATTTATTGGTCTCTCATTACCTACATGTAGTTGATAGTTATACCAACACAGTTTATTAAATGGCAGAGGCTCGCTCTCGCTCTTTGATGCAGCTTTATGTTGTAAAAATACAAAGCAACCCTTTTTGGCCACCTATGGCATGTTGATTGCTGTTTTATTCAAGGAAAATTAAGTTTGGGGTCATGAAAACCGATAGTGCTGTCCAGAATGTGGCTTGCTGAAGCAGAAACCTCGCCTTGAACCGTATAGAGAGATAGAGAGCCTTGAGATTGACTTTAACCACGCACTCAATCGCCCAGCGTTTCCGTTCGAAAACTCGATGGAATAATTTGAGACGCTGGGAGAGATAGAACAAATATTGGCCGAGATCTTTCTACTCGACAAAAAGTCCATTTGCATGAACGCTGTACAATATTTGCGTAAATTGAAGAGCGAAACGAAGAAAGAAAAAGAAGAAGGCAAAAAAGAACATACGGCGTAATTATGTTCATATTGCTAAGATGTACCACCGGTAGAAAAGAGTGTTGCTTTCACTTTAGCGCAAAGAGTTAAACAGGGAAATTGTGTAACAAACATTTACTTCAACGCTTCTCCGCTGGTTTGATTTTATCAATAGTTCTCAATGTTATTTGCTGGCATATTGGAGGCAACCAATAAATACATTCATGTTGTTTAGCCTATATTATTTAGATATGTACAGAAGTATGATGTAAACAACGGATAGACAGAAAAGAAACGGAAAACAAGAAATAAAATTGATTTACTCAGACGAGCTTTGAAATGCCAAGGTAATATCGGGATGTTTAAACAGGGAAATGCTGAAAGCCTATTCAACAGATTTAGATCTGAAACTTACTAGCCGAACACACAATAAGAAGAATTTTTTTATTGGAAGTGGCATATACTTAAACCATTGACGAGTATTAAAATAGTTAAAGGTCAAGTCCACCCCGGAAAAATGTTGATTTTAAAAATAGAGAAAAATCAAACTAGCACAACACTGAAAATTTCATCAAAATCGGATGTAAAATAAGAAACTTATGACATTTTAAAGTTTGGATTATTTTTCACAAAACAGTGATATGCACAACTGAGTGACATGGCAATGAGATAGTTAATGATGTCACTCACTCACTATTTTTTTATTGTTTTAATAATACAATATTTCATTTTTTACGAATTTGACAATTAGGACCCCCTTGCTTGAACCACAAAGTGTTAAAATAATAGAATTCCATGTGTTCAGGGAGGAAACTTTGTTTCACATGACAGTGACGAGAAAATAAAAATATTTCATATAATAAAATACAAAAGAAATAGTGAGTGGGTGATGTCATCGGTTCCCTCATTTGCATACCGAACAGGATGTGCATATAACTGTTTTGTGAAATTAAGCGAAACTTTAAAATGTCAGAACTTTTTTATTTTACATCCGATTTTGATAAAATGTTCAGTGTTATGCTTGTTTGATTTTCTCTTTCTATTCAAATCAGCTTTTTGTTGGGGTGGACTTGTCCTTTAAATATACATAATTTGACAATACAGTGTTATATTGACCAGGCTTGGGAGTGTGAAATGAAGTCGTCAAAGAAAGCCCTCTCAATACAGTGATGTAGCGTAACGTCAAAGGAGACGTGGTTAGCCCAATGTGACCAAAGCACCCGCTTCGAAATGGGTCTGGGGAAACGCGAGAATTCTCGACCTCAAGGACCCTTGTATAGAGGAAACCGATTCATGCAACCTGTTCAAACCCGTGCTTGGTTTCCCAAAGTTCATCCAGGGAAGGGGGCATTGGGAAGCTCTTGCTAAGGCGTGACGGCAAAGAGCACTCGGCATCGACAAGTCATCCATATTGACCCACTTACATGCAACGCCACATCGTATGATACTCGTCAATGCGATAGCATAGTTATGAGGAGGGATAGTCAGAAATTGCAAGAGATACGACTCAAAAAGCGAATGCCTAGTGGCTGGTAAGGGATGAATGTAATTGAAAAAAAATAAGATGAATCAAATAATATTGATTTATTTCTGTATTGCGTTTTTGGTGCTGACTCATTCAGAATTATATTTACTTTCAAATTCTAAGTTCTTAACATTGGGTTTGAAACTACTTGCTAAAAAAATGAGGTACTATTGAAATAAAAGCAATCGAGTGGCTGCTATTTCGTAATACGCTACCTTTGCAATATCAATCATAAATAAGTGTCATGATTAGGTATGCACGGTTTTAAAATATACATCGGTTACATGAAGCATGGAATTCGCATTCTCTCTTTCTACTTTCACCTTCATGTATCTATAATTTTCTTTTCAATTGACTTTTCCATTTTTCTATGGTACTTCGATCTTGTTGTGTTTTTCTTATGTTTTTAACAATTAAAAAAAAAATAACTACATTGTCATATTGCAATGCATGTAATCCATGCATGGTATTACGATCAGATTGAACCTCTCCTATAAATAAGATCATCTGAAGATAACAAATCTGCAATACTATACAACAGTAGTTATTTATAACAGTAATTCCTCATAACTATCGCTTTAATAACATAATGTGTATTTCATGGGCGGTTAATCAATATATTTCCAAAAAACAGCGTTACGCGAAATCATCAATTTCTCAATCAGTTTAAGTTTGTTGATAGGGGAAACTTCATTGTTAATGAAGCATTAATAGATAACCCGCCAAAATGGTTTCACTTAAATCTACATGTTCGAAAATGGGGATTAGTTCACTCGTTTACACTCCATTCAACATGTTCGGCAAGCGAGTTTGATTAGGTCTATTAACGTTAAATTTATGGTCTAGCAATAACTAAATGGCATTATCCTGAATTTTCTCTGGTAATCAGGTATTAAGCAAATTGCTTTACACTTCAATATAATATATATTTCCGATGCAGGATGCCATTATTACAATGTCATGCGACGGTTTGGCGACGTCTATGGCTCTGAAAATTATTGACTGCAGGTTTTGTTTTATTGTGAAGCTCCCCCCAAATAAGCATTATCAGCCTTCCCTTTCAAGGTAGATGGAATGGGGATTGGATTATGAATCAGAGATATATCTGATCCAAGTACTCTTTTAATGAACATCATTACTGACACAGCCGCGACATAACGCTTTTAAATGTATTGGCGTTCATGAACACATTAATTAATGTTCTGAATTACAGTGAATATTACCAATAAAAAAGCAAAACGGTGGCCTCGTCCCGTTTTCATTTAATTACCATTTCAAAGGGCATTGGCTGTTTACGAGAAGATAGGTCGGAAACATTTGATATCATAATATGATTCTACTAATTAAAGAAAAATAGTTCGGCTTTATATATTTTAGGACAAACCATCCCATCACTTTCAAATAATTACGTACCGTTAGGCTGGGTGTTTATTATTCTTCGGCTTCCTTTTTTTGTTGTTGTTGAGAAAATCATGTTACATTGCTATGACCTTTTTTCGCAGCAAATGCCGGTTGGATTTCTTCTCTTTTTTCGAAATATCGCAATCTTCGTAATGTGCGATTTGTTTTCGTAAACTATATTTTCATCCAACATTCATATATAAGTCGTTTTGATTCCAGCTCTATTCTTATGACCTTTAATACAATTTTGCCTCAGTCCGCCCACTTATATACCTCCAACGAGACTAATAATGATTCATTGTTTCTTTATCGAATTTGTTTTCTATTTTCACTACCACTGTATTATTATTTTTTTTCATTTTCGTCTACCTTATTCATCCATCAATCCTAATACAAAAGAGATATTGCAGTATCTCTCTTTCTCTCTTGTCTCTTTTTCGCTATTGATGTGTATTTGACATTTAGATACAGTTTTTTTCGTTTCGACTTCGCTTAATGATAATGATAATAATAATGGTAATGGTAATAGTGATGATGATGATGATGATAATAATTATAATAATACTAATATCAATCATAATAATATTGAGTATTGTTATAAGTATTAATGCTATTATTATCATTATTATTACTATTATTATCATTGTTATCATAAACCACTATTTTATACATACTGCGACAGTTATTTCCTGCAGTCCCTTTCATCTAATCTTATGCAATTCAGAACATTGTTCCCCTCGAAAAGAATGTCCACAACGGCATCACTCTGTCTGACATTCAGCCATTAGTTTTTTTTATCCCTTTCAAAATCGAATCTTTGTCGTATACCTGTCCGCCTGCTCGCCCCATCTCAGTGTACACAGCATCCTTTTTTTCTGTTATCATGTTTCCCAATCCCACATCAATCAAGGAGGAACACACAATGTCAACAGCGGCTTGGAGAACATTATCGGTGAGACCTGATGTCGGGGTCACCAATGTTGATATGAACTTCCATTAAACTTTATTAGAGTTCGAATAACAGTAGGACAAATATAATCGATATGGTGCATGTGTGCACATGAATCGTGGTTTCGGTTGCGTCAATAGATGCGTTGATACCGACTGGTTTAAATGGCGCGTCCGTATGGCAAGCCGTTATAACATTTAAGCCTATTTCTTGATTTCAAGAATTCATTTTTTGATATCAAGAATTCTTGATATCAAGAATTCGATTTCTTGATATCAAGAATTACCATTGCTTAACTACACAAAACCATTTCTTGATATCAAGAAATCGAATTCTTGATATCAAGAAATAGGCTTAAATGTTAAAACGGCTTGCCATACGTCCGCCTATGCATATCACCGGGATATGCATGTGTTATAAACCAATACATGCGTTATTAAAGTATTTCTTACGTGGCAACTTATATACTCAATAGATCCTATATATAGATGATCCCATGCGTCCCATAATAGTCAATGAATGGACCTTAAATAAAAGTAGTTCATTTTTTTTTTGTTTTTTTTTTGGGGGGGTCTACTTTACTTGTAAAGCATGCAGTTGTATTACGTTAGTGTTACGGTCCAGAACGGTCAGCATACACACAAAAAACAGAAACTTGCATGTGTTAGTAATCGTACTCAAATGTCAAAATAATTTTGACACTATAGCGACATACTTTGATGAGTACTTTCACTCAATGAAGGTACTTTGAAAACTCATCTTGTCGAGTATATTTCATTTGACACTATAGTGACACATCAAGTGAGTAAATTTGAATAACTCAATCTAATGAGTAACTTAACCCAGTGTAATGAGTATGTTTAAAGTATATTTACTGACTTTTTGAGTATGTGAGCATATTACACACTTGATTAGTTTTAGCGATAATCTGACGATTAACTGCGCTGAGAAAATGAGTAGTATATGACTCTTGTATGTGAGTTTTGGGGTGTTGAGATCATGCATCCAAGTAATTTTACTCGGATCTCGCGTTAATTGCTTGCGCGCACACGTGATACCGGCCAAATGTGCAGAGCATGAAGACTTTTCTGGTAAGTTCTACATGTCTTTTTATTTATTTTCCCCCTTGTCTTCTATAATTACTTTTCTTGACAATAATAGCTTAGACCTACATGTATGGGGCAAACATAAATGCTATTTATGGTGACAACAGGTTGCATTGATCTACATTCTCATCCATCCGAGGCTCACGCCTCTCGGTTTGGGTAACCACACACCAGCCTGTTGTTGCGCCGCTACCCCGGGGCCAGAAGGGAGTGAAGGCCAGTGTGCCGCTACGATTGCTGGAGTCATTTAACAACAGGCTGGTGTGTGGTTACCCAAACCGAGAGGCGTGAGCCTCGGATGGATGAGAATGTAGATCAATGCACCCTGTTGTCACCATAAATAGCATTTATGTTTGCCCCATACATGTAGGTCTAAGCTATTATTGTCAAGAAAAGTAATTATAGAAGAAAAGGGGGAAAATAAATAAAAAGACATGTAGAACTTACCAGAAAAGTCTTCATGCTCTGCACATTTGGCCGGTATCACGTGTGCGCGCAAGCAATTAACGCGAGATCCGAGTAAAATTACTTGGATGCATGATCTCAACACCCCAAAACTCACATACAAGAGTCATATACTACTCATTTTCTCAGCGCAGTTAATCGTCAGATTATCGCTTTACCTGGCTGTGAGTTTTTTCACCCGTTCTGCTATCATACCTTACAAACTTGAAGAAAAACTCATTTGTACGGATTGTTTTACATACTTTCACTGACAGGGATACTCAAGAAAAGTAGTTAATAAGTAATGTCCTTGAAAAAAAGATCAGGTGTAACAGAAACCCAGATTCTCGAGTAAAAACACATACGTTACGAATTTTTGCACTTAATTCTTTATGTAAAAAACAATTTTACTCATGGAAAATAGTTCTCGTTTTTTGTGTGTAGACTATTATCCTGGACTGAATTTGACCAGTGATGTAGACTGAGACCACTTGAATTCAAGATTGGAAGGACTATAGATAAAATGATATTTGAATATGTTTGACCAGTGAATGATTGAGGTTGGGTTTGCATTGAAGCCTTACTTTTTGTGTTTAATTTTTTTTCTTACGGTTTTATGCTTGTTTAGAGTATAGTTGTATGAGTACTTGGTCCAGTATACATTTTATTATAATTGGATCTCCTGATATAGACCCACTCCGTGAATATTTCAAATGAAACCACAGACGATGATAACATGACCTAAAATTGTTGATAATCGTGTTGTCATGTTTGTAAATTTCAGTCCAAAGAATAAAGTCAAATTTACTTATAAATAGATGGATATAATTCATAACGAATAGATTTGATGAATATTTTTTGCAGTCTGTACATAATTCGTTGTGTATTGTCACAATAGATAAACAAAATGCCAAGAATACATGGTCAACAGCGGGTTGGCTCCCTTTATTCAAATAGTTGATTTTGTTACGCAATGAGTCCTTATGTGTGCTTGTGTGAAAGATAATAGATTTGTCAATGGTCACCTAATTGGACTGCATTACAGAAAATATCCAATAATGAGCGACAAGGAGCTAAGCGTGATGCTACGTGGTGATATCAATTATAAGAAAATGTAACCATAGTAACAATGTCATTATGCGAAGACACAAGGTTAATATGCCCATCGTTATGTAACAAAAAATATGGATAAGATAAAGACAATGAATATACAAGAAAGGGCTACACTGGACATTATATTCCTTTCTCAGACTGCATAATCATTTTCGCGTCTGGTAGTTCATAATCACTGATTGGGTTTTATAGGTTGTGGCCCTGACGTTGTATGAGGGTAAATTGTGAAGAATGGAATAAATTCTCAATTAATCGATCAGTCACGTAGACTATCCATGTGACATTTTTGTTTTCAATGAAGAGTGCACCCCCCCCCCCCCTCACTAACAAAAAAAACCCAAAATATTCAGACGCCATCACCTGCGATCCTTACGCCCCAAGGCCGGATACCGTTCAAGCCGATACAGCAACAACTGACCACCCTCACTCATTAAAATACGATTTACCATGGTTTACTAAGCCCTGAGGTTCGGGGGTTAAGACTTCATTATTAGGGGTTTGTAAAACACAAGAACCCCATTGCCTCTTTTCACCTATTTCAAGGGCAGGCAGGCATGAGTCCCCGTTCTCCGTATGAGAATCAAACACGCCGTGTAATCGTCTTATTTAAGCGTATGATTGCTTTCCCGACGCCCATCAATGTTTAACTTTTTCGCAATTTGGATTAGTATTATCATCCTGTCTAATGTCTTAAATTCGGTTTGAAGTCGGAGTTCTAACATATTTGCTCTTATATTGTTCTTAATTCTCGCACATAAACTATAGATTACTTGAATAAATAATGATGATAATAATGATAATATAATAATGATAATGAGAACAATAATAATAATTATAACAGTAATGATAGCTAAACTTTTTATAGCGCTTTGTGCCTGAGGACTCAAAGCACTGCAATTATTTCCTCGGCTTTAGCTGGAGCTACCATTTTATTCATCGGCGCTGAGTGCATTCAAGGAATTATTCCATGCCAAGGAGATATCAACTCTTGAAGTGATATCTCCTTGCCCATTCACATAAGCTGAATCGTGTGCAGTCCAAGATTCGAACCCACGGCCCTCTGTTTGAAAGGCGAGAGTCAGAATCACTAGATAGCGATGCGTCCTAATAGGATTCTATTTTACGATTCCATTCGCTCTACGTGACGTTCAACTTTATCAACTTTTCTTCAACTTACTAATTTTATATATTTCGTGCAAAAAGAAATGTTCTAGATGAAACTAGTTCGCTGAAATGTTCTCCCTTCTCCTGGGTCATAAGCGATTTTGTGACTTTATCATAGTACATATATCAGTATAATTGTGCTGGCTACCAACCGTTGCCCTTGCCACCAAATTCATGTTTAATTGATTTATTTATTTGTGGTTTAACAGACCTATGTGGGATCTTCTCCTTCTTAATCAAAATGTAAATATCGGAACACTCCTCCCCCTCTCGCACTTGAACAGTCCGTTTTAGATGAGAGATTAAGTTATGCCAATCGAATGTGTTGTTATAGAGGCGAGAAGAAGGGGAATAGGTTTTACAGAAATAGGGCGAATTGGGGAGAGATTACTACAAAATAAAGGTCTTGGCTGTATTTATAGCACACCATACAACTTCAAATGAAGATGGATTGAAAGAGAAGAAGGAAAGCACAATTGCGGGAAAAGAAAGAGAGGTATTCTGAAGAACGTGGGCTATTATTTTATAACGACGCTCTTTAGTCTGACACCAAACTCCGAATCTGTCATACGGAGCGGACATTTTATACCACTACTACATTATAGGTTTGTTCCCATTGCCAGGTTAACACTGCGAATAAATGGAAAGAAAGCGGAGCAGTGGATTTGTTCTACTCCACCAATAGTCTGTTGGTGGGCATGCGAACGTGAATAGTGCTTGTATTTGGAAAGAATGATATGGAAAGGGGCCGTGATGGAGATGATGTGAACGCAAAATTATTGGAGAAACGCGATATAAACGGGTCAGGTTTGCGCTTTTAACGCACCAAGAAGAGTGGTACCATATCTCACCTGTCCCATCTAACATGCCATCCGCCATTAGCTCTGTTATTTTAGGGATGAAACAGGAACAACAGTCGATGCTATCTCAGACCAGATTTCATCTCTTACCGATGCCTGTTTTATATCTTTGCTGTTGCTGTACGGAGCTTTAAAAGACTACTGACTTTATATCTAAAGATGAATTGCTGATTGCATTGGGTTTTTTTTTGAAGGCATGAATAAATACATTCCGTCACCAAAGTGGGATATAATATGCGAGATGCGAGGTTGATTTTTTTTCCTACTTATGAAACATGGCCGACAGACCGGGGCGGACTCGTTTTATGGTAAAACAAAAGGTTCCATCCCAAATTCGATAAGTTCATATCTACCCCTGATGTAAAGCCAGTATGATATAAGTCCCGTAACATACGATTAAATATTGATTACCAGACCAATTTTTGATTAAAAGACCAATCACTCAAAATAATCAATACACTCGACCTTAGACATCAGTCCCACAATCATTCCATGTATTATTGGGCTCTGAATCATCTGACCTAATAGAGGAACAATGGTGACGGAACGACATTACATCACACAGTACCGAATAAATGATACTGACTGATATAATACCCGTTTTCATTTGTTTTCGGCTTAAGAGTTTTTGTCGCTAGAAGGTCATTTCGAAGAGTTAAAAAAACACTGCTGACCAATGATTATCTCAGCATATGATATTGACCAACCTATACTTAAAGAGTCAATATTACCTTCAAAACGGGGAGGGGTGATCTTAGTTAGACCATTATCGTATTTAGATGTGCCATAGTACAATATCACGCCGGATTAAGTATATGTTGACCATTCGGAATCGAATACTCCCATGTCGACTACCCACAAAAGTTCTAAATGACAATTTGATTCAGTTTTTGAGAGAACATATCGTCTCAAAAACAATTCTCTGTCAACGTGATCAGACAGATAATTAAACCAGAATTACCGTAATTGCTCGTCCAATTAGTCAGTCCATCGAGTCATAGACCTATTGATGATGCGTATGACGAAGAAAAATTATGACGGGTCAAACTTTATAATATGGCTGACTTCCGTGAATGCTTTTATTTTGATTAGTACTTGTAATATTGAGGTCAATAAAAATAATCATCGTCTGCCTCTAAATGGCATGGTCAATCACACCTCAATGTCCACTATGGAGTGAAACGTCATTCTCTCATTAAAACCAGCTGCAAAGCCCCCCACCTCCTTGCACCCTGAGTACATTTTCAAACCTTGATGATTCAAAGAGCAAAAAGAATGGCCGCTCAATTTATTCCCCTTATGGTTGCCTGCTGGGGATCATGAAATGGGCAAGTGTTCCGTGTGCATAAAAGCAATCGCGTCTTGGATTGTCTTTGATATGATCCAAACACGCCGAACATTTTACGGGAGTGGACTGTGGAGTAATGCTAATCGCTTACACGAAATCATCTTGGTTGCTCTCATAACAACACCTGGATGATGATATAAAAAAATACCGAAATGCGATCTTCTTTGTCGGCTTATGATCGGCCAAACCGAATTTGTCAACATACTTCACGGTCGCGTTAACAAGGTTAATATGGAAATGAGTACTTTATAAATTTTGGTCGTGAATGTATAATGCTGTTTGTTTTTGCCTTCCCTTTTCCCTCTCATTTTGTTTTTGTTCGTGTTATGTTGTTTTTTCAATATGTTTAATCTTGCGTGTGGTTCAAAGTTTGTAACCAATCACATCGGGTGTTTCTGCCTATCCTATTATCGGTATATTTTCCCCATCCTGTTCGATATTTTCTTACACGAAAAAGAGATTGAATTGAGGTCATTTGGATGTGGCGGAACGGCAAGGTTTTTTTTAAATTGGATTGCTAAAGGATTGTAACGCAACCAATAAACAGAACGGCCATCGTAACAGATGTGACTAAACATGTGAAATGGGCTTAATAATTATGTGTAAATGATAACAGTTAGGAAACAGAGTGTATACAGAGTTTTCAAAATTATAGGCCCACAAAACCTTGTTTTTCCAAAGATCAATGCCTAGTATTTTATTTCCGTTTTTATTTATAATCTAATACATTGATCTTTGACAGATTATTCCATTTATCACAGTATATAGGGAATGGAAGTAACTTAGACTAGATGCCTTTAGTTGCATCTTAAAGATTGCCAAATTTTATTTAGTTTAGAGCATATTTTGATTCTAAAATATGTATATGAAACTATATTTTCTTCATATTACCATCCTGTTATCAGTAGTTTCTTCAAGCTGAAATGACAAAAAATTAGAGAAAAATTTATGGGAAATATCGGTCTTATTTCGACACGTAGTAATATTCATCCCTATATTTTCTGACGTGCAATTCTTCTAGATATATATTTGTTAAGTAAATGACATAGTGCTGATGCTATTTTGACTGCATAGCCATGCATAAACAAAAGAAAAAAGATTTATTTGCAACTGCTTTGCGGACATGATAGCTTCAATTTGAAAAGCAGAGAAATCGCTTTGAGGTGTGAATTGATTCCGTGTATTCCCGACCTCTAAGACAATTTAACGTCTGATAAAATGACATGCGGACATATAATACCATCACCCCAGGGAGGCTTGATTGAGAAAAGAATAGAGTTTGGGCAGAACTCGATGATACCATTAGCCAAGTAATGGGATTTTACTTGCACCCTCTAGCTCCTCGCACACCTTGACTTATACCGAACGCATCCGGAATCGCAAACTCATTGCCCAAATTATCCCAGCAAACGTTGTTAGACAAAAAAATATTAATTTGCCTTTCGATGCAGACTCATTGTGCTATCCTACCACGCTTCCAATTAAATCTAGAGGGACCTTGTTCAAACCGCTACTTGATCATCATTATACAACCAACAAACGCCCTACGTTTGGCGAACAGGTGCACGATGTGGATCGCTATATAATTATGGCATAGAGAGGTTAACGGAGTAGTAACCTTTCAAAAATCTACCTTATCTACCAATTTATAAGGTTGAATCCAACAATTGAAGTGTTGGATCGAACAGATTAAACTGGTAAATGCAATATTTAGAAAAGTTGTTACTCCTCCCTCCTTTCAATTTCTCATTTAACCTTTGAGTGTATTGTGACAGGAGCATGGTTGAGATTATTGACCAATGCATGGAAGGGGGTAACACATTATTTGTCATTTTACGCCATAGTTCACCCTTGTTCACCAGGGTCGTATTTTCGTTCCCGCAATTAGGAATAAACCTAAATGGTGCATGATCAAAACATGAGAAAATGGTTTCACCATCCATCTATCCCAATACGATTAAAGCCTCATTTCAGAGAGACAGAAAATGCGAAATCACGCTTAGATATTGATAACAGCAGTTAGAGAATCACTTGTTACTTGCATTGAAGATGTTGAATGAAGTTCGAGTCATCTACTCTCTTCTTCAGAGTGCTAACAAGAAGGCATTACTTCTCTGTCTCATGCCAATATTCCAGTGTCTTTATTTCCCTTCCTTTTGAAAACACCATGAATTATTATATATATATTTTTAATTACCTGTAAACTTTGTTGGAGTTATACCCGTTATAATATTTCCTCTCTCTTTTCTACCCTTTTCTCTCCCCCCTTTTCTTCCCCCTCTCTCTCTTGCACCTTTTCGCATTGTTTTCCTGTCCCTACCATTATCCTGATTTGAGTGGTATTGTATGGGCATTGTAGGCTGATTTGATGTCCTATGGGCCCATTATAGTTCTGTATAAGCCTCCAACTAAATGAATTAAGAGCAAAGACATGAAACAATGGCATGGGGAATCCGATAGCCATTAGAGTCCTTACTTGAGACAATGCCTGATTATATGGATGAGTTTGCGTTCACATTTTATATTCACTCTCTCTCTCTCTCTCTCTTTTACCTCTACTTCTACATTTCGATCCTCAAGCAAGCTCAAATACGCGCGCGTGCACCCTCGCACACGCCCAACACAATACGTGCAATATGAAATACTATTGAATGCTTATTTTCTTCCTGTGAACATACGCACTTACTCTCCCGCATCTGTATTTTTTGTGTGAAGACTCTAGCTCTTTTCACACATCGTTTAGCCATTTTGAATTGAATATAACGCCAAAATGTCAAGCGCCTTTCTGCTCTGCCGGCTGAATTAATCATACGTAAAATGGAGGGTGACTGCCACACCTCGGGGCGGTCGGGGCCCCGGTGGGAGGTGGAAGGACTTCTGCAGCGTTCCGGTGCCTTGCGGCAAGGCATACAGTCCCAACACCACTATCTGTTGGACTCTTCATGTGAACGCTTCGTAGAATTATATATGCCACACTGACCTAATGGAAAACACCCTAGGCAGGTTTTTTTTTCTTTCAAACTTCCGTTTTCATCATCGTTCTATCTTCCTTTGTTTTTCTGTTCTTGGAAGTCATCTTAATATGTCATTGTTTATCATTCGTATTCTCTTTTCTCCCCATCACCTTATTCCAAGCATTTCAAGTTAAATGATTTTCAATTTCTTTGCATATATTTTGTGATGATTTTTTTTCTAACAGTTTTGAGAATAAAATAAAAATGTCGTACAAGCAAAAAACAAAACAACAATGATGCAAGCTGTTATGCTTTGTATTGGTTCACCATTCATCTTCAACCCAAGAACACCTTTTTTGGCGTAAATGACATGCTCATGGTGTCCAGCTATATATTAGTTTTGGTTTGTCGTCTCTACCAACTTTGTTTCCACCCTCCTATTCTCCCGATCCCACACGTACCAACCCTCACACACACATACACACCCTCGTACACCCACGCATATAACCCCACACCAATAAACCTTTCATTCATTTATTCCTTTCATATACTTCCTCTATTCGTCCATAATTAGGAATGGGTATGGCCTGGGGTGCTTTGCTCTTGAGAGAAGTCGAGTATAGCAGGTCGAAAACAACTATCAAGGCCCGACCATTCCGGAACAGTCAATAATTATTTCATTAGAGCAATGTGGAGCTGACGGGCCACTGATATAACACAGAGAACATTAATCTAATTTACTGGAAGAGTGCATGAATGCTACACTATACAATCAAAATGATATAATTCAAACCTGCAATAGCTTTCTTCCTGAAAACACATACTCGACTTTATTGTTGTCCTCTCCTTCACTTAAAATGTTGTAGAAGAAGAAGTAGTAGTAGTAGTAGTAGTAGCAATAGCAGCAGTTGTAGTAGTAGTAGTAGTAGTAGTAGTAGTAGTAGTAGTAGTAGTGGTAGTAGTAGTAATAGTAGTAGTAGTAGTAGTAGTAGAAGTAGTAGTAGTAGTATTAGTAGTAGTAGTAGTAGTAGTAGTAGTAGTAGAAGTAGAAGTAGTAGTAGTAGTAGTAGTAGAAGAAGAAGAGGTAGAAGAAGAAGAAGAAAAGAAGGAGGAAGAAGAAGAGAAAGAAGAAGTAGAAGAAAAGGAGGAGGAAGAAGAAGAGATAGAAGAAGAAGAAGATGATGATGATGATGATGAAGAAGAAGAAGAAAAGAAGAAGAAGAAGAAGTAATAGTAGTAGCAGCAGCAGTAGTAGCAGCAGCAGTAGTAGGAGGAGGAGTAGTAGTAGTAGCAGCAGCAGCAGCAGCAGCAGTAGTAGTAGTAGTATTAGTATTTGTTGTTTTTGTCGTAGTAGAAGTAGCAGTCATTTTTTTCAATCATTTTCTCATCATCATTCTAAAGCTCCAACATGCTTCATGTATTCATAGAAAGTATTGATGTGACCTTTCATATGACAATCCTATTCTGCAAGATCAATTTTTCATTTCATAAAATCAAAAAAAGTCATCAGTGAAAAAAAAATATTTCCCTTGTAATTAATTCCATCGGATTGGATTTATAATTATCTAGGACAGGTGGATGAGACAGTTGGAAGAGTTGCCATGGCAATTGGGAACTGGTCAAGATAATTTGCGATGATTCGTGCCCTGAAGATAGAGTAATAATGATGAATTGCCTTCTGATATACACACTATAAAGGGTCCAAACTACGTTTAAACGTGTGTCGAATGCTCGATGAAACACATTCTATTATCATTATCATTATTATTATTGGTGTTGTCATTGTTACAGTTATCATAGTTGGAGAAAAATAAAATGCGACAAGACAGTTCGGTCATTTTACATGATTTTAGGCGCACTCTTTATAGAAAATGTCATTGTTGTCAAATATAATGTAAAATTCTTCTTGTCTGGGCCTTATGTTAAATATAAAAAAAATGTTTACTCTCATCATAGTAATTCAGCATCGCTTTATTTAGACTTGTGGATACTATTGTTGCAATAGATTAAGAAGAATCTGCATGTACACGTCAGTACACGAAGATCCTCTTATTTTGAACCCGACATTGCACTTTCCCTTAATTCAAAATACCCATCATGTTGATCAATCTGTATCATGATGGGAAACGAACATCGTTAATTGTGTTCAATCATCGGCGATATACTCAGGCAAAGTTCCTAATAAGATGGGAGTTATGTTTCTCCGTTGGTAGGACAACTCGTCATTTCCATTCTACATCATTTTGATGAAGAACCGGATAAGGTTGACTGCTACCTGATCAAAGACACCCGCGTTTGGCTCTACATTTATTTTAATTGAGTTAATATTGGTTATTGATGGGTGTATACAAACAACACATTTGATTGATCATTTTGATTACATTACTCTACACGCTGTCGAGTCCCATTAATGTATCAAAGTCTATTGCGTTGTGGTTGAATGTCAATGATGTTACTCTGTAAAAGGTGTATAGCCGCCATTGTTCCGCAGCTCGAATCTAAACCCTATTTAGCAAGTATACTTTTCCAAGGTAAAACAAAAGATAAAAATAAAAATGGGAATAAGGAGTGATTAATAATGAAGCTTTCTTGCAATTTACTAAAACAAACTTTTTAACAATGAAAAAAAAAATTATAACTAGAATATTTCCACTTGAGAAAGGCAGGTTTGACAGAAAAGACAGATGTAAAGAAAGAACTTTCCACAAGAAAGTCGATCTTTCAACCATGATCGATGCGGTGTAACCTTAAGTAATTAAAAGGGACTGTTGTCTCTCTGGGTAAGTTCTGAATATCCAAGCGCATAGTTGTATAACCAAGTAATTTAAGGTTTGAAGGAAGATGGGTTGAAAACAATCTTTGGAGTTAGATGTTCGTATAATGGAATAATTAGTATTCAGCGTATATCTCATGTACATTAAGCCCGTGTGTGAACATTACCTCAATCGATCAAAATACAAATGTTGGTTAGACGCTGATATGGTTACATTTTATTTATACTGCGAAAAGACTTACCCCTAGGCATCATTTAAATGAACAATATGCATGAAAACTCTCACGTCAAATTCATGTTTGTCACGTCTCTATCATTTATAGGTGTTCTATGAACGATCAACCATCACCAATAAAAAGCGTCACCTTTCGATTCGTTCGCTCATTATTTTTGACATAACATAACTGAAGGCAAATGTACCACGCTTGAAAGCCAGCACCAATCACAAAACTTTAACATCAGTATTGTTTTATAAACTTTACCTATGCGCCTCATTAAATGTTAAAACTTTATTATTCATGGCAGAGTTCATCCGTACCACACACTAATGTTGAGTCGATTTGTCTCTCTATATATCTCTTTGTGTATCTCTGGATCCCTCTAACGTGGAAATGAATTTTTGGAGATACGTTTTGGCATGTAATTATACTGTGTTAGGAAAATGTTGAATGTGACAAATAGGGTCCATTAAACATAAACCGTCAGTATATATTAGATTAACTTTAATTGAAGCTACAGTTAATGAACAACATTTTCGTCTTTCTTGTGCGCATCGTTCTTTATGCATGACACTCTGTTCCCCTAATGTTTAGTTTCAAATTGTTTCCGACACCATAAACATGGCGACGGAATGGTTCATATGGAATGTTTTAATTGCAGAATTTATTATTCATGATCACAATCCAAGCCCGGCTGCATGATTCTAATCAACAATGGTAGTCATTAATGCTTGGATAAGACACCCTGTGTACATTGTGGGTTCTTATATTGCCTTTGCGTACTTATGGCATAATCGATTTGGTTTGGGAATGGGAGAATCGTACCAACCTAACATATTTCAAACGGACAAAGAATAGGCAAGATAGTGCGTGCATTTTGTACGACTTCTTTGTGACTACCTTTAATTACCTATGGCTTTTTAGTGTGTGATAGTTGTGTGTGAGAGGGTGATGGTGGATGAAGGTGTGTGTGCGTGTTTGTGCGTGTTACAGTGTAGCTGGGTCTGCATGCATGGGTGCCTGGCTGAGACGAAGCATGCGCCGTGATATATACAAACATTAATAAAAGATACTTCTCGTTTAGCTTTTACTCTACGAGGATTAAAACCATTTGACACGTCTGAGAGGCAGGACTTCTAAAATTTGTAACGAAGGGCTCTCATCAACACCATTCGATAGTCATTTTGTCAAGAACACGCATGAGCACCTCGAATACGAATATTATTAGGATCCATGGCGTAACGGGGATGCAAAATGGCGTTAAAATCAACGTTTCTTATCATGGTATGAGGTCTATTCCTTACTTTATGAAATGTACACTGTTTTGCAGCGCCATCTGTGTCCTGCCTATGAAATGTAACAAAAGTGGACTCAAATTGCGTTTTGGCCTTTCCAGTGACAAAGCGTGGTATTCGAATTGTGTGTATTACTTAAAGTAGTCTTAATTTCCTTCGAGTAAGAATCAGTTGGTTGTGATAGAATTTTGTTTATATTAGCTAATATTAATTTGGTATTTTATTAGACGAAATGGCGTGGAATTGCCCCCGTGCAATCTTGGCGAAGTACAGGCCTACTTTGTTATTATAGTTATTGGTATATACTATCAGCACCATTAATTGTAAATTACGAAAAAAAAGATTATGTTCGTGTTTTTGTAATGTTATATTATACAATGCGACTGAAAACAGAGGACACTTAATGTGAAATATATTGCCTCTCTTCTGCCCTCGCAATGCCATAAAATGCATTACCTAGCGTAATGTAGCTGATGTTTAATAGCACCCGTAATTCAAGCCTGTCTCCTGTGTCCTGAACACGGTAGCCGCAGAGTATTGTCATATGTTGGCCCTACTTTGTTTATGGCTCAATTCTAAACAACCTACCTCCATCAAAATCCACAAGAGGGTCATAAATGAGTCTTTATGTATACCGTGACACTCTCAAAAGATATCGTGTCACTGTTTAATTGCAACTACTTGACACAGAGTGATTACATTAATCCATGTTCGACAAAAACTAAACTAAAAAATCTACAATCGTTCTGTTGCCTACTTTCTGTATCTCCCTTCACCTCCTTTTTTATGCCCCTATACCCTCTCCCCATATGTTGTCTCTCTAACTATCTCTCGCTCTCCCCGTGCTTATAATTATCATGTTCATTTATTTTGTTTATTTCTATTTATTATTATTTTTTTTTACGATAGGAATTTTTTTTTTCTTTTAGATCTTTCTCCTTGGATATCTACTTTAATAGCCCGTTTCCTCCCCATCTCCTAATATTTTATGGTTATTATGATGGTTCTTGATTTGCAAATATATGTATACATACATTCATATATATATAGATAAATATATATATGTATGTATATATATGTTATGTATATATATATATATATATTTATACATGTATAACAGTTATGGCAACTCTTTGTACTTAAATATGTTGTGAAAGAAATGAATGAAGAGAACAATATATATATATTTATATATAATGTTCGGACATTGGGAAGCAGAGCTATGGTGTGAATTTGGATGACACAAAATGTATAAGATTTGGCACTGTTTCTAAGTCATGGGCAATCCAATTTACGTTATAATGTGGTGTGATAAATTAATTTCTTTCTCATCATTTGAACATTAATCATCAGAAGACATCATAAAACACTATAAAACATCAACCGTTCCCTTTTTACAAAGAACATAGGAGATATACATTGTCTTGTCTTGTGAATCATGCAAACCGTTTGTCTGTTTCATGCAATATACAAATCGAAAATGTATTGGCTCATGCTGCCCAGATTTATCTAATACTGTGGTATTGTGGAAACTCAACCAAAGTCATGTCGTGTTAATCTACCCTTTCTTTCCAATCTAAACTGTCTTTCTTCAACATCATTCAAGTGTCTCTGGAAACCTTACACATTTCACTTCTTGAGCGCAGAATAATTTGTTTTTGGCCCGATGTAATCAAAGGCATTGGCGGAACAAGGCGTCTATGATATTGGGGTGTACGATAAAGGGTAATTTGGGGTTGATATCCGAGTGGCATTTGTCTCCATCCCTACCCCTTCATCATTCGTAGCCGTCAGCGATCAAAGGTAATAAGTCTTTCTCGGTGTAATGATTGGAGCAAACACCAGCGTGTTAGTGTATATTTTACCTTACAGATGCAAATAGTGAGATATTGCACCCTCAGCATGCTCATTGGAAAATCAGATCATTTGATAATGTACTGTTCTCATTGTAAGGCGTTTACACACACAAAATGTGTTTCCATTGCGTAAGTTTGAAAATTCAATGAGGAAAAAAAAACATGATACATTGAAGAAAAAATGAAATTGCAATTCGAAATTTGGAGAGGGGGTCGCATCCCACACGCTTAAATATCCTTTCTTCCTCCACATCTGCCAATTTCTCCGTCTCTGCTTCCTTTTCATAAATAAGAGTCTTGATTAATTATCTTGTTGCTTAAGGCTAGCCTTACCCATTGTTGTGCAAAATGTAAAATACTAGTATTGAGAGAAAATAGGGTAAAAGCAGTGTTCATCTAAACTTTATGTTCAAATCATTTCAGAGGATATTATTTTTTGTTTCTTGATTATTTCATGATTAATTTATGTTTTTTTCGTTTTAAACCCATGCTCTCTGGAATGAAATGGAACATATCCTCAGTGAAATACATATAACTGCTTTATCAAAATGCCCTTGCTAATCCCGCTGCAAATTCTATCCGAGTACCATTATGAGGTATACCTGTTGCGTTGTGAACAGGAAAAACAAACATAACTCAGCTTTAAGTTGACGCAGGATGCTGTCTTTCTTTCAACAAACCTTATCTTATCTTGCATTTGTCAGGGAATTGTACATGAATGCTTTGATAGTGTGGACCCGTCCACTTCCATTTATCGAACAAACGGGATTTGACAAGCCCTTAATGCAGACTGTCGCCGACCGTTATCCAACCTGAAGTTGAGGGGTTAGCCCCTAGCGGCATCGGGCTTCTGATGGATTAACCCTTCCGAGTCAAAGATTCTCTATACGCATTTCGGCTTTCAACATGTTCAATAGCTGAGGAATTATATGACTATGTGTGTGAATAAAACGCCAGACAGATACTTTACATTATAAACACAAAAATACACAGACGGACACTTATGGCTACATTTCTTCTCCAACCTGTAGAAATTTAAAAAAATCTAAATTATCAACTTGTTTATCATCCAATTTTTTTTTTAGTCAACTGATGTATGTCAAGCCAAATAGCCTATTGATAGTATCATGAATTATTTCGTGTGAGATAAATTCGGTTTCAGGAAGTTTCTAGTGAAGTTATTCTTTCCCTGATTAACACTTTTCACCTAGAATCTAATAGTAAAAGCTCAGCAGGCCAGGCTCTAGGATGAACTCCCCTCACACAATCTTGTTAGAATTAGATTGATCCTTGTCAGCAGCGGATGAAACTGAACACGATCACGGTCAAGACAGCATTGACTTCAACCCTATACTACTAGTTGAAGAGACATGTACAGTCACCAGGGGCCGCGGAAGCGGGGGAGGGGGGCGACTGGGGGCTTCAGTCCCCCACTTTTTCCAAAGCCGTGTACGAAAACGTAAAAATTACCAAAATGATTGTGATCTTTTGCATAGTCAGCCCCCACCTTTGGCTCAGTCCCCCCCCCCCCCTTGAAAACCGTTCCGCGGCCCTTGGTCACAAGTGCAAAAATTTATAAACGGGATTGAAGCTACCTGACACCTACATCCTATAAATAGCTTTATAATAAGTAAATGAGGACACTATTACAAACATCGCTCTTAAATGATTTAAAGTTAAAGACGTAGTTTAATTAGTGAGTGAGATAATGGAATGTCGCCAACAAACAAGAGGACATCCCAAACTGTTAAAGAAGTACAGAAAATGCAGACGAAAGAGAGAAATAATGAAGAAAAAATAAGGGAAATATAAGGAAAGACGGGGAAAGGGAAGAGAGAAGAGAGAGAAAAGGGATCGAAAGTTCAAACCTCTATAGTTAAAAATATTAAAATCACACTCATGGATATTTGACAGAAAGCGATATCGATTACAAAACAACATTTCTCTCAAAGATATGCAGATAATATTATCCTACAGCCGAAACTTAGTGATATGAAAATGTATTTAGCAGATGCACTCCGTTAAAAATACAGTTTGTAATTTGTTTATAGTGATTATATTGAAATAGGTGGGTGGCTACATCGTTGTGACGTACCTACAGTCTTGTGATAACATGATCATTCCTGCCTATTCTGACTACCATGCACCTAAATGGCTAATAACAACACGTTTACTGAAGACAAAACAGACTTGACTTTTCCTTCCTGTCTGTCTGTCTGTTCTACTCCATACGCCTAGAGGACCGTGTCATCCTTTAATAAAATACCAAGGGCTTCGCTGAAGGAGGACTATAGGTCTGATTTGACAACCTCATTTAAATTTCAAATGATAGAACTGTAACACTGCCAGGCGAGTAATCTAATAATACTCTTTAGATCACCTCCTTGGAATCGTATCGTCATTGAACAGGTTTCTGTTTATTTTGTTGATATTGTTTTATTTGAATTATGTATTCGTAGATTATTGCTTGTCCCTGTCTGATACTATATGAATTATTGAAATAAAAAAAAGAAATATGTTTCTTTTTTTTTGCCTGGTTGTGATAACTCTGGCTAACCAAGATGAGATTAATCACGCCATCCCCTTACCAACCCCCGTCGCCACAACAGTACCAAAAGAAATCTAGCCATGGTAGTTGAAATTGACTAGGATAACAGTTTGATGATGTACCCTCTCGGGGCTTAAGACCCTGATGGCGGTCGAGACGTCACATTCAACGCCTCTATAACTGAGTTGAAGACGTCACATGTTCCCAATAACAGCCTAACCTAACACCTCCGCGCTTCAGTCATTCTAAAGAATGTACTTCGGCAGTGGCGAATGGCGGGTAATTGGAACATTCTGCTGTCAAATCGACCATGTGTATGGTCCCCTTCTTTCGTTCTCTTAGAATATACTTAAAGGGGTGATGGAATACTCTTGTAGATGACTGTTCATGGAAATAAACGTATGATTTATATTTAGAGGTTTAAATAAGAGGGGATATCATGATAATGATTTTGAATGTTTTTACAACTGACTATATACCTCTTCCATAATATCGGATCAGAAAGTCAGATCTGGAAAGGATGGATGTCTAATATACTAGCGACCACAGGATAATAGTTTGCCATAGTCAGCTTTTTATCATAGCATGTTTGCTGTGTTAATAGGGCAAGATATTCCGTTCATGCCATATTTGGTTCAGTATTCTCCACTGGCAGTTATCAAAATATTTGCTCGCAATGATCCATTCCTGCAAACTGCTTCTGAAAAGGTGTGTGTTTAATCACTTCCCAACGAATCTCACAATAAGGAACCTTTAAAACTCCAATAGAAACACGATCTGTCTGTCACCAACAAAGCACTCGACGAGAAAATAATAACAGGGTCGCCCTATTAGCCCGCCATCACGCTAGTCTCACATGCCTCAGACACTGGCACGTGACCAAATTATCCAACCAGGAATCCATTCAGGATGCAGTTGTTAAGTTCAGGACACTTAACCATCGATTGAAACTGTAGACTTCTCTCTGACCTTACCCCCAAACCCTTTCACACAGGGAACCTTGGATAGCCATATTCTACGCACAATCCCCTATAGTAGATAGCGTAACATAGGCCTTAATAATATTTTAAACAGAGGAATGGGGAAAATTTGGAAATCTTATCATATATGATTGTTTTTTCATTCTTATATGAACAATATTTTTTTGGTCTACGATGGTGCTGAACGCGAAAGGAATACACATTCAAAATAGATATGGCGAGAAATTCACGTCAAAAATAACAAATTTTCGCTTTGTTCATTTGGTAAATATTAGGAAATCATTTTAATATGAAAGAGTGCATTGACATGGTAATACGGTATAAATAGAAAATAATTGACGATTATTAGCACGTTGCCTGTTCCAGAAACATATTCCAATACAAAACATTCCATATTACAATACGTTATAAGCGCAACCTTTGCCATAGCGTCGATTGAATTGGATCAATTGTATATCGCAATTGTTAGCACATTTTAGTTTTAATCAGCACTCTTTGTATTATCAAAATAAATTTGTTCTAATAAAAATTAAGATTTAGGGAATGCAAATGATTCAACAAGTACCATCAGATCTTGCCTAATACTTATCTTCATTAGATATGAAGCAATTATTTTAGTTTGCCTCCAATTAGAGGATTTATTTACCACATCGCAACATAACAAATTATAAAAATAAACATACACATGATACATGAGATGATAATGAGGCAATTGTGATTCTTGATGGGTGGCGCTTGATCCTTGAGCAATGGTCCCGTTGCATCATTGTATATACTTACCTTGGTTTGTATTACCCAATTTCCCAAAAAAAGACTTGACGCCGCTTGTTCTACGATCAAAATACAAAAACGAGAAAAAAACAGATGAACAATAGGTACTTCAATGTCGGTCCAGCGATGTAAGTGCCTAAGTAGTGTGTGACTCTTTTTGTTAAATGCATATCATCTGCGTTGAGATTCTTATCCTAGCAGTCGTGCTACCATAGTATTTCGTTGTTAAACGAATCAATGCGTCCATTATGCACATATCGTTGGATTGTTCGTTTTGTGTAGATGAGGTATATATATATATATATATATATATATATATATATATTTATATATATGTATCCGGGTTTTTTTATAAGAAAGAGTATAAACGATAAATACAATGGACGCAATATTAAAACAAAATGACAAAAAAATTGATCTCCTACGGATGTTTTCTGACAGGATAGGATTCCCTGTATACGGCCATGAAACAGACAAGTGACTGAAATTGGATTTGAAATGTAGGAATCGAGGGCAAATGTGTATCTAGTTTCAATCTTCAAATGCGATTGTCAAGACAATGTGTCTGAAATATGAAGTACTCTTTTCGCTGTTTTTGAAGGGTGTGATTTATTTAACATTCACATGACTTCGCGTCCCAGATAGTGTTTCTTATTTACGATCAGATATAGAAGCAGCCTATTCAATAACCCATTTCCAGACAATGTGGTCGGAAGGGCGATTGACCACAAGGAATAGACTGTAATGGACAGTCACACTAGAGCAGACAAATCAAAGTTATCATTCACTTTCAATAACGTACAATCGACCGGTTTGGAGTCGATTGCAATGATGTGACGACACGAAGACTATGAAATATTAAGAGTTTGGAAACGTAACGAGGAATTATTTCAAAATAAATATTTACTTATTTTAATTTATTTTTAGATTATATTTGATATAGCACATGCCTTGGTCTGGTTCGGCGGTAAAAGGAATCCAGCAGAAATTAGATTATAATAGTTATAACTGATGTTGTTGTTCCTACAACCACTGTTACTACTACTACTACTTCTACTACTACTACTACTACTACTACTACTACTACTACTACTACTACTACTACTACTAAACTGGGCGTTGTGGAATGCGCCTATAATCCAAGCTGTGGGGAAGTTACAAATTGATGCAGAGGTTCGAGCCCTGGTCACGTTTTTCGGATGGTGACGTTTAAGGTCGGTCCCAGACGTAAATAATCATATCTGATTGATACACGTCTGACAAAACTCAAATACACACAATACTACTACTACTACTACTACTACTACTACTACTACTACTACTACTACTACTACTACTACTGCACTACTACTACTACTACTACTACTACTACTACTTATAATACTATCACTACTACTACTACTACTACTACTACTACTACTACTACTACTACTACTACTACTACTACTACTTATAATACTATCACTACTACTACTACTACTACTACTACTACTACTACTACCACTACTATTACTGCTACTAAACTACTACTTCTATTACACTATCACTGCTGTCACTACTACTGCATCTTCTACTTCCAATAGTATAAATAATTTATTGCATTTTCTCACCTAATCTACATGTTAGTGATTTCACAAACCCCTCAAAGACTGACAGTGTTATACCTCTTTTATACAGAGGTTAAAATAGTCACCAACTACTACATGAATAAGTTGAATGCAGTTGACACTTTTTATTTAAAAAAAATAAATCACTCGAGTCGATATAGGAAGCTTAAGTTCGCAGTTGATTGTAATTCATAACCGAATCATACATTTTATTGCTAAATTCTCCCGGGAAACATATACCCTTCGATTGAAAGTGATACTACTACAAGCTTAACGAAATAATGATCAAACTTGGTGGTCTGCATTAGAAGTGAAATGAATCAGTTGTCTCAGATTTTTTTGTTTAGGAATGAGACTTTGGATGCAGATGGTACAAAAAATGTGATATCATTTTACTTTATATATATATATATGGAGGTGCCGATGCCGAGGAGTAAAAAAACGCCTCACTACACAGTTAAAAGTCCAGAGTACGAGACCTGGGCCCGTAACACAAAACTTATCAATGATCGTAGAACATTTTTATACGGTTGATCCCATTGACTACAATGTACAATCAATTGTGAAAATCAAACAATCAATCGTAATGCTTTGTGTTATGGGACTCTGGTCAGGATAGACACACGCGCACACACGATCCCACGCCCGCACACAAAGGCACGTACATACATACGAATTTAAAGTTTAAAGCTGTCGCTGTTTTTAATCACCTAAAAAAACATTTCAAAAAGTACAAAATTTGTTTGGGAAAAGTAAACATGCGTGAAAAGTTAATTTAAACTGATACGATAAAAATACACAAACCTATCAAAATGAATGAAAGCTAAGAGTGTTTATGTTTATGATATTTGAATTAATTGCGATGAAGTTCATTATATTCTTCATGGGGATTGTCTTCACCAAAGACTTAATAAAAAGAATCTTATATAGAATATTCAGAGTTGTTTTAAAGTATGAATGTAGAATCGATATCAAGTTATCGGGTATAGCTCAAGTGATTCAGATTAAAATAAATTGGGATCAGCAGTTCCCATGGCGACTTCAGAGTAATAACGAAAAAAATTGAAAGCAAATTACTGATAGGATTTGATAAAAGCGTGGGGGAGTATTGCATTGCAAAAAGTTCAACAAAAAAGATCTGCAAATATTATGTTTAAACTTTGAAAACCCCGAGCACATTGCCATACGGTTGATGTACATCCTCCTACTGCTACATTTGTACACAAAGGCTGTTTGATTATGAAGGTAACCAAAATGGTAAATTCAAGATTGATAAAATCGTGATAGAATAATCATTTTAAATTTGTTTACCATTTTTTACAGTATTTGCAATATGATAGTACGTGGACATAATCATTAATAATTTGATCATACTACTTTGAAAATAATTTCCGATATCTTAACTCCGTCATTGCCTGATCTGAATAGCGAAGAACTTGCCCTCATTTCCACAATATAGCATTTCTTGTAGTTCTTATTTGGACATGTTGCAGAAGGGTGGTTTGAGATTCAGCCTCAGGCTACGTTTAACCCGTCATCGTGTCATCAGGGAGTAAGACAAAAATCATGGAAATTCATATCATCTATTCCGCGTTTGGTTTCGCCCGTTTAACCCTCATGAGAATTACGACAGTGTTCTATTTTCAAGTACTTGGAATAAAAAAACAATAGATATATTAAAGATTTGCAGGGCACATGCACGTTGATTAAGGGGTGAACTTTTACACTGAAGAACTTTTCTTTCCAAGATGTATATTTTAAGCATTCTTTCTCTGTTGAGCAGTAATGAAAAAAGGAGAATTGGCAACACTTAACGGGGGGGGGGGGGTACTCAACATCATAATTCCTTTTTTACATCAATCATTCAAGCGAATGAAATGCAATGATTCTGATTGTTTGAGTCATGTACACAGTGAAAATATAAATATATCACTGCCAATAACGCATCATTATTATTTTCTCTCTCATTTTTTTAGAAGGAGTGTGGAATTTAGGAAGGGTTCTAAGATCGCATCTTTATGATTTTGAAATTGCATGATAATCCCAAATATAACATTCATAATCAATATGATGTTCTTCTTAATATGATAATTATGATAATAATGAAAATGATAATAATAATAGTAATGATAATAATGATGATGATAATAATAATAATAATGATATTAATTATAATGATAATAATAATAATAAATAATAATAATAATGATAATGACAATGGTAATAATATTAAAAATTATAATAATAATGATAATAATAATATGCATTTATGTAAATATTCTATTCCGAGGCGCGTTGGTATTATCATTATAACCCCGGCTTAAATTATACTCTGATCCTCAATGTTCATTAACGTCGATGATGGTAATAATGATGATGATGATCATAATAATAATAATAATAATGATAAAAACAAAAGTCATAATAACAATAATAATAATAATAATAATAATAATAATAATAATGATAATAATAACAATAATAATAATAATAATAATAATAATGATAATAATGATAGGCATTTTTATAGCGCCATTTATCTAGAAATAATCTATTCCGAGGCGCATTGTTATTATTATTACCCCGGCTTTTAGCTTCATGTAGAGCTGCCTTTAGGCGCTCAGTGCATTCAAGGAATCAATCCTGCCGGGTACCCATTCACCTCACCTGGGTTGAGTGCTGCACATGGTGGGTAAATTTCTTGCCGAAGGAAAAACGAGAGTCGTAATCACTAGACCCCGGCGCGTCCATGATTAATATAATTTCCAAATAAGTAAATAAACATATGAAAAAACAAGAAATTCAATGTATACGATTTGTATTATTAAAAGATTAGGAGAGTTTAAATGACCTTCCATGGCATGCAGGATTTAGACATGCTTGCCTTTAATACATCCTGGGCATTTCTTTTCATTTATTTGTTCTCGCTTATATCTATACTACTTTAAAACGGAAATTGTCTCCGTCAAGAATATACCAGTTGTTCTTTGCTATATGTAGGAAGAAGATAGCCAATTAATAACATTTCCATAAATTTGTAAGCATGGTAAGTGCGCCTTGTCGGCATTTGTGAACAAGGATGATTGGTCTTTGAAGTACGGAAGCATTTTTGTACGAAGTAGAAGACTTCTTATCCGAGGTAACAAGACCAACAGGAAATTAAGAATCACCTTGTAATAAGATGGATTCAAACTTGTCGCAAAGTCCTTTGAATTTATCCGATAAAAAGCAAAATAATTATTACTTTATCCAGGCCATTACGATGTTCTTTTAAGGTTAATATATATATCAATTTTCATATTTACTCGGTAAGAAGGTTATTTTGTATCACCTCCCACACACACACATACTCTCACGCACATTGTTTTCAGGCACCAGCCTTCTCTACTTATCTAATGATAAGGCGCTCCTCAGCGATACAATAGATCCTTCGTAGATAAGTATTCACATAAATTCTTATTTTATAATGATAATAATAATAATAATGATAATAATAATAATATTGATAATATTAATAGTAATAATAGTAATAAAAATATTGATAGTAATAATATTACATAAAAATAAACACAGATTTTGTGCAAACGTTTCGAGTCATGAAGGACGAAAAGGGAACAAAACAGGATGAGGAATAATGAATGGTACAAAGACATCTTAGAAAAAATATATATAGACGACTAAACGACAAACAGTATAAATGACAAAACACATCAATGCAAGTAGTAAGAAATACGATATTGTAATTACCAATATTATGCAACTTAAATGCAACATATCGGTTTGAGAACTATTTACTCGATATTGATTATCTAATTAATCTATATCCATCCCCTCTCACTCAAACACCCCCAGTTTCTTTGTCCATAAAACTCTTCATAATCCTTTCCCGCATTTTACTATCCACACATATTTTTTTTTTCTGCTGAAAACTATAGTCGGTTCCGTCAGTAGGGTACATGGTTCCGTAGAGTCGAGATCAGTTTATATGTTTCTTCAGATCCCTTCCCCTATCTCTCTCTCTCTCTTCGTACCTCGTACACACACGTCCATCCCCCACACATACACACACCCACACACACACACACATACACGCACCGCATCTACGCCTCGCACACAACATGTAGGCACGCACAATACCAAGGTAAATGAAACACCTGCTGTTTTCACAGGAAAGTAAATCAGATCAGGTTTCAAATAAAGTGATTGCAAATCAATTGCACTCAGTGCAAAGGCTAAATTTTAGGATCCCGCTATAGACGAGGGAAATAACAATGCACAAGTTCTTATGGAAGGTTTTAAAAAATACTACATTAGGCATGGGCTGTACAATCGAAATACAATATTTGAGCATTTTTGCGTGTCTCGTGGTTACCTATATTCCTCCCTTTTCACATTCATAGAGCGCGTATATTCCATTCCATCCCTTTGTGCTCCTTCAGTTGATGCTGAATTGATGCCCTGCAGTGAAGATATCCTGTTATTAGAATGACTTTCACGGAAAAGAATTGAATTCTATGTTGAACTTTAAATTTCTAGAGCGCAGCAGGGCAGACCAAGGCAGAGCACCCGTTTGCCTTGATAAACTATAGCATAGGCTAAAGGATGACATAACGGAATTGGTCCTGCTTACTCTCCTTTTAAGTGAGCACTCCAATTTGGTAGAATCTCGTCAAGGGTTGGCTAAGGGCGTGTTTTCGTGAAGGAAACATTCTCTACTTTACATTATCTAGCCTTAAGGTGTAACTTCAGACTTGGATTCGCCTCTTTATACACAAGGACCATCAGTGATCGAGAGGTTGCAATCGAGAGAGAGAAAGGGGCACACATAAGGACCAGTCTCGTATCCCCGGGCTACAAACGATTCGAGAAGAGCTTAAATTATCTATACACCATCTTATACACTCTTAAAATGTTGGGCAACATACTGTCCACACAACAATTGGTTAAAAAATGAACCCAACTCTGGGTAGTTTTCAACCAATACTGTGTATTTTTCACACAAAGCCCACATTGTTGGTTTAAAACTACCCAAAATTGGATGAAGTGTTAACTAATTGTTGTTGTGTGGACAGTATGTTGCCCGACATTTCTAAGAGTGTAAGGTGATGTTATTTCTGTAAATAGCCCTTATCATTTTAGAACAATTTCTAGGAATATGGAAGGAAAATACAGTTAATACAAAAAATATGCAAATACAATGCGAATATAAAAAAACATGGTATCGGAATTATGACTAAGGAAGTGTTTTGTGCATACATATGTTATTAGCTTAGGCTGTTGGCATAAAACGTGAATGACTAATTTAGAAGTAACAATAATTTATATCACGTAATGTAAAAAGACAAACTATTATCTGAAAGTAATATCATCTTCTTGAAAGTGTTCAATTATCTGAAGAAAAAAAATCGAATTTCAATCCTTTTTAGCACAATTTTTGCATGACCTTTAGTAGGTCAATGCTTACTTTGAATTCGTATTCTCATTTTCCCCTGGCTTTCGGTTTGCCTTTACCACAAATCCGCTAGCGATCCAGTTTCTAATCAACGAACTTTTAAAACGTTGGCAATGTTTAATTCAAACAAAATGCAAAAACGTAAAAGAAAATGTCGGTTTGTTTAATATTTCTAATCGATAATTTGTCCTTGGGTCATTTTATTCATCATGGTTGTGATCGTTTATTCATCTTTTTGTCGTCGTAATTCAAAAGTATAAGCTGCAGGCATTTTCATGTCCATCTACTGATGACGACACAAGAAATAATGAGTTTATTTCTTTTACAACTGTTCTAATTTGTATTCGGCATGAAGATGAACTGCGGATCAGGGGCGTCGATCCATTTTTCAGATTGGGGGGGGGGGGCAAAATCATGAATCAACGTTCCAAAGGCGCTCGATCACACAAAACGAACAAACTCACCCCCACACACACATAGGTATATATATTTATATGACTCATGAGAAAGAGATACATATCTCACCCTCAAGTAAATGCGAGCGCGAAGCGCGAGCTGAAATTTTTTAGTATACTGATATGAAAACAGGAAAAAGGTACTGTTTGTATTAACTCATGAGGAGGATAGAAACATGTATCTCACTACACAGATAATCGAGTGCTGAGAGCGAGCTGAAATTTCTTTATATTCTGACCTGAAAGCTTGATATTCTAAGCATTTTTGGTACCAATGATTAAGATGCGTATCTAAAAGAACAATAGATGCGAGCGCGAAGCGCGAGCTGAAAATTTTGATATTACGATCTAAAAAAAAGACAGTTTAATGGACGTTTTTTGATAAAGAACAAGATATATATATCCAACAAAAGATTATTGAAAATCGACGCGGGAGTTCTGTTGAGGTTCAGAACTGAAAACGGAACATTCTATTCACCTATTTAATCATGAAAAGTATGGGTTTTTGCTACATGAACGATGCGAGCGCGAAGCGCGAGCTGAAAATGTTTATATTCCAATCTAAAAAGCGGACATTTTGGGCACAATTTTAAATAAAGAACGAGTTGATATCTCAATCTCGCTTGCTGATTTCTGTGTAACATTACAATCTTATTCTTTTTTCTACACATCAGCGGAATTATTGGGGGGGGGGGCAAAACGATATGTTTGCCCCCCCCAATATTTTCATTGGTGGAGCGATCGCCCCCCCCCCCCGCCACCCAGGATCGACGCCTCTGCTGCGGATTCGTTTTTAGACTAAGCGACGGTAGGCAAAGAAATAGTTATCAGCTTCGATTTCCTCTTATGTTTGATAGTTCTATAGTCTTTCTGTGGGAAAGATATTCTACCCCCCCCCCCCATCAGAAACTGAAACGTCGAGTAGGATTCGAAGCTCTACTTACATGAGGAAACAGAGCAATATCTCCATATAATAAGTAATGAAAATAAAAACTGTTTTATTATTGGTGATTTTAATATCAATTTCTTACCCTCAATCGACAATAATAAATCAAATAATTTCATGAAACTAATGTACTCATTCGGCTTCAATTCATTCATAAATAATCCCACTAGAATCAACCAAAATTCATCAACTCAAATTGACAACATTTTTTCCAACGTACATAACATGAACAACAAAATGATAGGAGGAATTCTATGCTCTGAAGTTTCAGACCACTTACCAATATTTCTAACTTGTGATTTAAAACTACCACACCTCAAAACATTTAACCAACATACATATAGAAGAGAATCTAAACGTAATATTGAATTATTGAAACAAGACTTAACAATTGAGGAATGGGAGGATGTCTATAATGAAGTTGGAGCAAACACATCTTATAATCGCTTTAATGATAAATTACAACATTATTACGATAAGAATATCCCCATAGGTAGAATGAAAAATAATCGAAAAAAGACCCCCAAACATCCCTGGATAACAAAAGGTATATTGAAATCAATACATACACGTAATCGCCTTTACAAGTCACATTTACACAAACCATCCGAAGCCAACTTAAAAACATATAAAGTATATCGAAACTAATTGACAAAATTAATTCGTATATCACGTAAAATGTATTACGCTAATAGAATAAAGAATGCCAGTTCAAACACTAATGCAACTTGGAAAATCATTAAAGAGGTAATGGGAACAAAAACAGATTCCCCTCCTACTGATGATATGACTCTTAACGGTTTTAAAATTGACTCTTCCCTTCAAGCAAATTCATTTAATTCATTTTTCACAAATATCGGACCCGAACTTTCAAGCAAAATTAATAGCCCTAATGCGCGTTTTACCGACTATCTCCCCGAACCTAATCCACACTCTATATTTTTTAACCCTACGGACTCAACTGAAATTATCAATATTACACAGTCTCTTAACAGTTCAAAATCGCATGGACATGATAGAATTAGTATGTCTCTTTTAAAAGAAATAATTCACCCACTTGCTAATCCTCTTAGTAACATTTTTAATAAATCATTATCACAAGGAGTATTTCCTGACTTATTCAAAATCGCCAAAGTAAATCCAATTTTCAAAAAAGACAATCCTCATGAAATTAATAATTATCGCCCCATTTCTCTTCTCCCAACTATATCAAAAATATTAGAAAAAATAGTATATAACAGACTTTATAAATTCATCAGCAAACACAATCTGCTAAATTCTAATCAATATGGCTTTAGGAAAAATTACTCAACAAACTTGGCTTTAATCCAAATCTATGATAAAATTACAAACGCCATTGCAAATAAAGAACATGTCATTGGCATATTTTGTGACCTTAGTAAGGCATTTGATACACTTAATCACGACATTCTACTCTCAAAACTTAATTATTATGGCGTACGAGGTCAATCCCTCCTTTGGTTTAAAGATTACTTAAGAAATCGAAAACAATACGTCGCATTTAATGGTTATGACTCTGACTCACTTTTAGTTCGTTGTGGTGTCCCTCAAGGCTCCATATTAGGCCCACTATTATTTTTACTATATATCAATGACATTATTAATACATCATCCATTTTATCTTTTGTATTATTCGCCGACGACACAAATATTTTTTTTTCTCATACAAATCCTACTTCGTTATACAATATTTTAAATCATGAAATAAACAAAGTATCACAGTGGTTCAAAGCTAACAAATTATCTTTGAACACACAAAAAACTCACTACATATATTTTAAACATCACTCTCATATTTCTAACACTCAATTTCACCTACAGATTGACGGCAAATCATTAGAACGGAAAACTCACTCTAAATTTTTAGGGGTTATCATAGATGAAGCTTTATCTTGGAATGAGCATCTGCACCATATTACAATGTGTATTTCGAGAAGCATTGGAATTATTTCTAAGTTAAAATTTATTTTGCCTCTTAAAACTTTATTCCTATTGTACAATTCCTTAGTACTCCCGTATATTACTTATTGTAACGTTGTTTGGGCTAATTGTGGCTCAACAAAGCTGACTTCTATTTTCAAATTACAAAAGAGAGTTGTTCGCATTTGTACAGGATCTCATTACTTGGCTCACACTGATCCATTATTTTTCAAACAGAAAACACTAAAAGTTGCCGACTTGTATACTCTTCAAGTAGCTATCATTATGTTTAAGTATATTAATAACCTACTCCCTTCGTCTTTTGATGATATGTTTAAGTTCAATATTTCTGTCCATACCTACCCAACTCGTACATCTGGAAACTTTCATCTCACAAACCCCAGACTGTTAATTACCTCTAAATCAATTCGACATCATGGTCCAGACATTTGGAATAATCTTGCAGAAAATATTAAATCTTGTTCCACTTTATACTCTTTAAAATCAACTGTTAAAAGAAATATCATTCGATCTTATTCATCCCAACCTTCAAATTAATCCTCATTTACCACTATAAATTAAATAAAAAATATAAATTCTACAGCTATCTTCTGCACCCGCACCTGCACCTGCATTGCACCCACTTGTTCAGTAATTATACCAATCATAGTCACGAACCCTTTTTATGAGGCCGCCATCAATTACAAGCTTAACCGCTCACGATGGCGGTCTCCTGCGTTCATTTAAATTTTGTTAATGTTCCTTTTTTATTATCAAAATGTGAAGTATATGCCCACACCATTTTTTCCTTCAAATTATGTATTATGTTTATATTGTATGCATTATGAATTATTTTGTATATTACAAACAATGTAAATATTTATGATAATGTATTGTGAACGCAGAAATAAAAATAAAACAAACAAACAAACAAACTCTTGTAGGAGTAGGGATCAAGTTATTTTCTTTCTCCAATTTTCTTTTTCAAGCTTTAGCAACTGATTGAAAGAATCGGCTAATATACTCTCTTAAAAAGGTGAATTCCAACCATGACCCCCAGTATGAGTAGGGGTCTTGAAACAAAAGTGATAATTTCAATCATTACTTACAAGAGTAAAATATCTTTCGATACATCATAATTCATAACAACATCCAATCACAGACAATCATTGATATATGCAATTCATTAGAGGTAAAAGAAGGCCTTTGATGTTACATCAAATCATCAAGATTGTGAGAACAACGTTTCATTTTTTCTTAATTCTTGCTACCTCTTGTTACAAAAGACATTCGATCAATGAACAACAAAACATTCATATACTTTTTTTTTAAGGTGATACGAATTTAGGTTAAATCCGTTTAAGGATTTTTTTTTTTACATATCAATATTCTTGGATATCATTTCGATTTCAATTTAATACTGCAAAAATTTGGATAATTTGATTTAGGATTTATGTCCCTGTTCTACTTCTATAATGAATCGTATATCAGTGATTTACTTGCATCTAAGTTCATTTGCGAAATTGCTATTATTTTGGCTAACCTCAAATAACTCAAGTATATTCTAGATTGTATTATTTAATACGAATCCCTGATGATCTGTATACTTTTACGAAAAAGAAAAATATGTGTCTTTTTCGTTCGATTTCATTGATATTTTCACCGTGGTCTTTAAAAATTAAGACTTTATTTCGAAAACGCGTGTCTGTATACATGGTATAACGTCTCTTTTCAGCTTCTTCCATCCATTTGGAAAATTACATCTGGACAACTCGAATTGATTTAGCAATTTCATAAATTGATCGGAATGTAGCAAGGGGGAATACAGTTTTGTATATCTGATGTGCATTATGACAATCTTGAAATATATGTTTATACATACAGTATATAACTATAATATTTTTCTTCTGTGCCTTTTTTTTGGGGGGAGGGTGTTCTTTTGCTCTGTCTTAAGGGGGTTCAAGAACATACTTTATGCATTCCTCATGAATTGTTCATTATAGTATCTGGCTCGATGAAAATCGTCGATGCTGACTGAGATATTGAAATAGAACAAATACAGTAACAAATCTCTCCCCGCCCCCCCCTCTCTCTCTCTCTCTGCTCTCTCCTAATCCAAGGATATCTGGTAATCATGAAAATTAGTTTATTTTTTAATGGAATGCATATCATTCGTTAATCATGAATCTTCTTCTTGACATTTCTGGGGTTAATATTATATGATGAAGCACGCCGTTGAAGTTTCCGAAACGTGAGATCCTTAGGCTTATTACGAAATAAATGAACTTAGCATTTGCATTTGCATTTGATTTCTAATACAGTGAAATGAGGTATCATCAAAAATAGAAAAGCGAAAAAAAAATGCGGAATTGGAGTCAAGACAATCCTTTTTTTCATAAAATCTGAAACAATAATTAAGAATATATCGCCGTTTACGGAATACATATAAAAATTTGACCGAAAAAATCGTCATATCATACACAAAAATAAAGTAAAAAATTGAGTCAAAAATATCTAAGCTATGCTTGGTATAGCATAAATATTTTTTTTTTTTACATAAATGATAACATGAATATGTCTTAAATGTTTACAATATCAGAACGGAACAGATATAAACTACTAATTGTATACTTATTCGCTGAAAAAACCCAACTAAATATGAAAGTAATGAATAAATTCGTGGCACTATGGACGAGATATTATTCAGGAATCGCTTCAAATTTAGACTATCCACACTCTCTGTGGTATACTTGTAAACTCCGTGTTTATACAGCAGATGTCTTTTTCAATAGTCCAAAACTTTTTCAATTTTCTAAAATACATTGTAAAACAATATCCCTGTTTTATGATGGTTCGATTAAAAGTGGTGAATTCAATAGAAACTTGAACTAAATTTACCCATTCCGAGCGCTTAGTAGTCATTTAATGTCCCTTTTCATGTGCGTGAAGAGATGGTGGTTGTGGTGGCCTATTTTCTATGTATAACATTGGATCTTTCCAATTCATTCATTATGGGGGCCAATGTAATTCCTTAGTCACATTTGCTCTTCGTCGAGTCGAAAACAGCCGTTGTATTCATTTTCATTCAAACCAGTTCAAAAACTGTTAAATGGCTGCTTTCAACTAGCCATAAGTCCACCGTTGATTAAATATGACTGAGGTATATTAGTAGTGTATTGATCCTGTCCATACATCGTCATATTCTCTCAATATAGGCAAAACGAAGAAAAAAAATGAACAGAAGAGAACTATTACGGATACTATTCCAGGCTTCTTCGATTTTTGCCATCGAGAAACTCGATTAATCAGCATACACACACTTCTTAAAGTAGATCTAGGGCATTTTCATCTTCTAGCAATAAAAATCGTTGAGGTTAAATTAATAATACTAAAGGTTTAGCAAAAGGAATTATTACAAGCCGCAGAAAGGTTCTCGTATATCAATCAAGCTAAACCCACTTAACGCCAATAATTTAACTTAAACTGGGTCGGTTTCTAAGGATCCCCAGACGAGATGACGTCGTGATTTTTATGGATCGTCGATAGAAATCTGGGCCATTTTTAAGCTATTTAACAAAAAGTGTTGAAATTATTCACGCATTTTCAACCCCAAATAATCGGAAACCACAAAAGAGGCCTTTTGAATCTATTTTAAAACCTAAATTAAAACCTTATTCAGACGAGGAAAATAAGTTTAAAAGTACAAGAAAAGATATTTTAATAGAGTAACGTGATTGTTTTTAAGAATGGAATTTACATGAGCATGATTAGAATGAAATATGTATTGAAAATGTTGTGTTTCATGTATCTCATTTTTCTGCTAATGCTTTTTTAAGTCATGGATTTCAAATTCTTATTTTGTAAAGAATCGAAATGAGGATTGTCTTAAAAAGTTAGATTCATATTTTGAATAAAATTTTAATGTAAATATAAAGGTTAGTTAATAAATTATACATCGTCCAACACAAACAAGAAAGCAAGCACAATTATCGTACACTGCAAAAACTCTGGAGTTGATTTAACACCAGCCCGAAATATACATATGTCCACACCTGTGAAGTGCTAAACAACACCATTTTCGTTTTGGTCTATAACACCAGCTGTTTGTACAACACCAATTAGCATTAAAACAGCCTCGGTTTGATTCCAAACTGGTGTTGTTTCAATATTTCTCTGGTGTGGACATATATGAATTCCGGGCTGGTGTTAAATCAACACCGGAGTTTTTGCAGTGTAATAGATCTTGATATACGTACTTCAAAAATGTGTAAAGTTTCCACGGAAAACAAACGGACAGATCCAGCGTGCCCTTTACGAGAGTATTTTTTCCCCTTTCAAATTCAAATTCGAAATCTAGTGCACAATTGAATCTCGGTTATGTATTCCTTATAACTACTCTTTTGATTTGTGACTCTCGTGAATAAAAAATATCTTCTAGACTTGGCTTCATGCACTGACCTTTTTTCAACAATATTGCTACCCATTTTCCCATATCTTTATGTATGTCTCTCTGTCTGTCTTTCACTTTATTTACCCCCCTCTCTCTCTCACACACACCCAAACACACCAACACCCCGGATTACATCCACACAAACCCTCACTCCCTCTCTCTCTCTGTCCCTCTATCTCTTATTGTTTTATTACATATGTTTCTTTTGCGATTTCATATAACCTTATTACCCCTATCAAACAGAAAAATCGACAAACCACTTCAACTAGGCAAGCAACATCGATCTAATCCCACAACTGAGGCACACCATGTACCCCCAACGCTGAAAACATGCGTTTCATTCTTTGTAACAGGGCCACTGTATTGATTACGCGTTCTGAAATATCATCCAGCTAAAAAAAATGTTAACGGCTTGAAACCAGGGTAAACGACTGATGGAAAAACAGATGTTCTCAAAGGCATTAAAAGCAACGGTTTAATAATACAAAAAAGTCGGTCTACTTCTTGCTCGAGGAGGATCACTAGGGAAAGATTCCTCGAGTAAACACAGGAAAACAGATGATTGCTGACTGATTACGGTATAGGATAGGACTTCTTTCTGGATAAGAGGTTTAAAACAGCCTACATCTGGGTGTGTTGATGTTAAGAGCTCAGAATATTCTGGAGAGTTAAGTTTTTGGTGTCAGATTGAACTGTGGATTGTACTGTCGCAACTTAATTAATGTTAATTGACTCTCAATTCGAATATATATTGTATAAGAAATCACCAGATTGGAGCCAAATGAACTCACTTGCTATACACTTGCTATCATAAGTACTAAAAAAATATTTAAAAAATAAAGAAATAGTTGAGCTTCCCTTACAAAAATATACATACATATCTAAATTATTTAATTTATAAAAATAGAAGTCTCAAAGTAATAAAAATGATTGAAACAAAAGAGCGACGAGATTTGAAGCATCTGCATAACCATTGATTGTATATTAGTCGCCGGATACGACTCTTCAGAAGGGTTATTTCAAATAAAACCATCTGTTCCATCTTTGACACTCATGTTACATGTTACAAGATAAACATCGGGGTCTATCACTTTCTATTTGTGATATGTTTTCTGTGATACTCAATGTTCAGTCAATTTTGTAAATAGAACAGTTGATGATAGTGCGTATGTCTTCATGAATCAATAGCGTACCATCAGATGGATTGGGAATGTAGATCAATTGGTTACTACTTCTTTTTACTGTTAGGAAATCTAAAAGGTGCATTGCTTAAATCGATTGCATGAATGAAAAATCAGGATATTGAATAGCTCAAAAAGATGTAATCGAATCGAACTGACGAGTGGCACAGATTCAGCGACAAACATGACAAAGCCCCTCGCCCCCGCCCCCTCTCTCTCTCTCTCTCTCTCTTTGCCCCTGCAAAAAACAATCTAAGACTTGAAAAGATAAAGGTGGTCAAAAATAGGGAGCCTTATATCATGGACCTACATGTAGTAGGTCCATGCTTATATCAAGGCTGCAACCTGGAAACCAACACAAAATTATCTCAAACAGATATTTCCTGTAGGCCCAAATTGGAACTTATCCAGGACAGTTTCAAATAGTGGAACATGTGATGAGGTCGGCTTGTTGTCGACATTGGGTCGTTGTGAAATCAGTGTGGAGTCGGTTGTAGTGAGTCGTTATTGGGAAGTGTTGTGTGGTTGATAGGGAAGTCGGAGACAACACTGATGATGATATCACGTCTGACTGGTCTGAGTTAATTTCATTATCAATGATTTTAATCTCAACTGATAACGACTATTTCAAGAATTAAGTGTTTTAGCCCCAAGTTCGTGGAGAAGGTAGACGATTTTATTTGTTTAAAGAAACTTGCTGGTCTTGCTTTCCGATGCATCAATAGAAATTCCAAGCGCGAGGGCTTCCTTAAAGGGTCGGGAATAGCTCGGTAATTGCATTAGACCGATGCGCTACTGAAGAGCAATCTGATACCTCACCAGTGTATTGTTTTTTATCAAAGAATAAAGGAATCTTTATTTACCTTCATAAAAACTTATTTCCTTTTGCCTAAAGACGTGATTGTTTGTTTCATGATTAATCAAACAATCAATCAATTTCTATAGTTTTTGTTAACACTACATTTTGGTAAAATGCCTACCCGATTACACCTCAGTTCGTTCTCTTTGTGACATTGTTCTATCGCTAAATATTGACTTGTAACTGAATATGTTGAATATGGCGAAGGAGAAAGCAATTTCCCATATCGAAAATTAATGTTTCCTGAATATATCAATGGGACTAAACTCGTAGGACATGGGCCCTGTAAGACGTGTGGTATTATCAATTGCATTTGAATCTTTGTCGATATCACTTATCAACCCACGCAGGCATACCACAACAACATCTTCAGTCAATCTTGTTTAGAGTGACACTTTTGGCAAGGTTTAGATGCTTCATGACCTTTATTCGATCGTTGAAATAGGTCAAGATGTAGAATTTTTTATATATACCTGTCTGCTTTATTGGGGGATATTTTTAGGATAATTCATTTTTGTGTTTCAAATAATCAGCTATATTATGCAAAATAACTATACATATTCCTGAATGACGTTCTCTTTTATTATCGTCGTCTGTATTGTCCTCTTGTTTTGTTCTCCTCCATCGTCATTATCTCCTTCTCCCCCCTGACCCATTTTCATCATCGTATTTTTTTTTCTTTTTAGTCTTTTTCCGCGGCCATTTTCAAATGCCTTAACATAAGTCATCACTCCCTTCATCATCCCTACTCTACAATTTATTTCTCCAACTCATCTTGCCTCGCCGTACGTTCAACACTCTCTGTCATGGAGTTTCGATTAGGATATGCTCTGGATTAAAGTCTTAATGTACGGGTTTGATAAACATTGATGATTAAACATGTTCAATATAAGGGACGTGGCATATCAATAAGGCGCGAAATTAAATACTGATTTCGATTAGCAATCAAGGCATTGGTTGGTTGGTGTTTGTTTAAACGGCGTGTGTATGTCTATCATACAAGTATTCTTCTCCCAGGGTTTTTTTTATTACATTTATCTTCCCCGTCCATCCCTCTCATCTGTATCTTTACATAATTCTTGTCGCTGTTATGTCACAATCACATCTGATGGTGAAAGAGTCAATCTTCACCACAAGGCGTTTTAGCAACAGTTGCGCGGGATTAAGACGTGAATTACAACACTCTGGAAAGTTTTGTGGTTGTATTAAGTTAGAAAAATCGATTTCACCAAAGGCATAATGGACATTGGTTAAGGGATAATCTCACACAAAGCTATCAAAAGCGTTTTTCTATTCATATTGATTGAGTTTCAGTCGAAACACTTATCCTTTGACGTCACGATAAACTATTTTGAGAAGTCATCAGAGCTTCTCAAATAGCTTCAGGTCATTACTATGTTTAAGGTTTCAAAGATGATAATCTAAGAAAATTATTTTTTCGCTTTTATAACCGTATCTGACTTTTTTTAAAGATTTGATGATAAAGTATTGTTTGATAAACATTTTCTAAGTTGTATAACCGTTGATCTATCAATTTGAAATCATGCGACTAAGTATGATTTTGATCGAATAATTATGATGATAATAAGTCTTTCGACAATCATTATATTGTGTGGTGTGAACGGTCTGGAAATGAAGCAGTGCCCATAACCATGTTTTTCGGTGAGCATGACAGGATAAATTCTACATCAAAATGTTGACATTTGGGTTATATGCAACTGGAAGTGAGCATCGGATTACCATGGTAAAGACTCAAAGTTCAAGACAACTTAGTATGAGAACTGTACGTACGGTGATTCCATATCTTCCTTAGATCGTATTAGTGTATCGTTATTCATCGACCCTCATATGACCTATACACCAATGAGATCAATCTGAATTTGCAAGCGTGCGGCATGTTCTTTTAACCTTACCGCCTTTATCCTCTTCTTATGATTCAGCCATTTGACCAAGATGATTAGGCTTTTACCTAGTAACGTAGCTTACCCTGGCTGCAGGGGTGACTTAAAGCTAGACCGCCATCATGACTTATGTATGCGTAATGGCCGAGGAGTTATGAATCATTCATCTTTATGGCTGTTTTAAGTAATAATTGATATTGAAATGTGCCCCCCCCGTCAAAATGAAGAAATAAGAAGAGGATGCCATGCAATGTACTCTAAAAAATAAAGAACGTACGGGTTATTTTGTTTGTCAGATTTGTTTGTCAAATTTACCCCAAGTTATACATGTTAGCGTTAATTTTTTTTTTCTTCTGCGGGGGAAGGGAAAGGGATTAGAGTCTCATTTCAATTATTTTTGTTATTCATTTTTTTCTTTCTTATGCACTCTAAAAAAGAAGTGTTTATGTAGCACATATTGACCTTGTATAGTTACTGCACTTCCGATCGCTGCTTTAGTAATTCAAATTTGTACTTGAAAATCAGCACTCCGAAATGGCCCCATATACAAGCTCTGCAAGTGCTAAATTAGCACTTCATTTTTTGTTCAATGTGTGGAGGTTTTAATTAATGTGTTTCACAAATAAAGTTTAAATGTGTTTTATAATGGGGATGCAGCTTATTGGATGGGATATACTGTACGACAGGTCAACATTTCTTCACAACAGTGTGTAAAATACCCTCTGATTTGGTACATCACCTGATTCAAAATGATCCACCAAAATCCGACGACCTTCTTCGGGCATGCACTCCGGTGATTTTATGCGCGTCACATTCTGTGAAATCCCCTCTAGCTTTCTTTCTCATCATCGCTGTCATCAGTGGTTTCGATCGCCGTCCATTCAAACTCTTGCTTTTCAACTGTGAGATTTCACGCTTGTCGTCCCAGGCATCAACACTTTAATCAACAGGAGATGGTGGCTCACCTCTCAAGACAGTCACATTGAAGAGAGTGGTTATCTTGTTCCCTTGTCTCAGCCCATTCTCCGTAACCCCCACAATGGCATCTCACTCCATCCCGTGTCTCCCCCTCCCCTCCTTTCTCTCTCCCCCTCCCTCTCTTTTATCTATCTTTATCTCTCCCCTTCTCTCCCTTAATCTACAAATATCCCCCTCATCTTCTCCCACTCACTTCCCTATCTGTAAATACTCCATCTTCATCTTTATATTTATCTTCATCTTCATCATCATCTTTATCTTCTTCTTTTTGTATGTTTATGTTTACTTTCACTTCCAGGGTTATTTTCATTATAGTGAATGATATTTATACGTTTCTTATAAATATTGTTTTTCATTTCATGTAATCTGTACACCCGACATCATTTTTTACACAGTAACATATTGAAATACGAAAACTATATATAAATACATAGATAGATCTATCTATTTATCAATCAATCTATCCATCCATCTATCAATCAATCTATCTATCCATATATATATATCTATCTAACCATCTATCTATCCATCTATCTAGCTATTCAGCTATCTATCTATCCATCTCTATCTCTCTCTCTCTCTCTCTCTCTCTTTATCTATCTATCTATCTATCTATATATATATATATATCATCATATATCTATATATCTATATGTATCTATCTATCTATCAATCAATCTATCCATCCATCTTTCTATCTATCTATCTATCCATCTATCTATCTAGCTATTTAGCAATCTATATATCTATCTATCCATCTCTATCTATCTATATATCTATCAATCTATCCATCCATCCATCTATCCATATATCAATCATCTATCTATCCATATATCTATCTATCTATTTATCTGATTATCCATCCATCTATTTACCTATCTATCCATCTATCTATCAATCAATCAATCTATCCACCCATCCATCTATCAATCTATCCATATATCTATCTATCAATCTATCTATCTAACTATTCATCCATCTATTTATACATGTATACCTATCCATCTATCTATCTATCTATACATCTATCTATCTATTTATTTATCTATCTGTCTGTTTGTCTATCTATATATTTATTCTTTCTATAACGCAATTCCCTGGGATACCACCAGTCCTGTGACAACTGGATTTGCATGGTTACGGAGAGATTATTCTCTTGACATTTGGAGGAAAAAATGTAAGGAAACACATGTAGGCAAGCGATTATTATTGTTTCTTATATCAAACGTTGGGTATTTCGAAAGGTTGGATATTTTGTAGGTTTTGTGGTGAATAACCGTGACAACATTTGAATGACTTATGCATGTGTTTTGATGTCTCTTGTGGGGAAACTCGGCTTTTACTTGCTTTATTGAGGATGATGTTTATGGAAGTCTGCAATCTTGAAGAACCTCCGATATATGGGAGATTTGTGAAGTTTTGCAAGCGTCCGATTTTCATCAAACAATTAACAGGCAATTTAGGCAGTTATGGGGCTCATTTAATTGGTATAGTCATATCATGCTTGCCAAACCTTCGCGTTTATATATTGTAAACAGTCTTGTATAATATTAAAACAAAATCGCAATATTAATGGGATTTTTAAAAATATTCATGGGTAAATCTCAATAACGCATTGCCCCAAACCAGTAAATAAATACACGACACCTCCTCCTTCCGGACCTCCTCCCGAATATGCAAAACGGATGCACGTCTGTCACAAACACCTTATATATTGAACTGTTCTGCCAATTAGATTAAAACTACATCCAAGAATGTTGAAATTGATGCATTGAGGCATTATGAGCCCGAATACAAAAATATAAACAAGACATATTTTCGCCTGACCCGTTTTCATGGGGAAGATCTATGTTCTTGAGGGTGTGGGTTTTTTTTCTCCACCCCCCCCCCTCTCTCTCTCTCTCTATCTTTGTTTTCTTCTCTCTATATCATCGTTTATTATTTTCTCAATATATACTTCTTCGGGGCTTTACAATGATCGAAAACGGGGTGTAACCACCAAAAAATCATTGGGCCATTTACGTCGCAAGCGTTAAGGAGTAGAATGACAAAGGAAGACGGCGTGTTACAAAGCCTGTTCCTACCCCCCTCCCTCCCAATCCTCAATCTCGAACCTTGGAATCTCTACCTGGTTTAATGTTGCGCGACCTATACCGGGGGCACTTGTCTCAATCTGTCACCCATTAATCCATATACCCCTGAAGTGAGAGGTAAAAATATACAAATTAAGCTCACTTCGAGGCCTTCGTCGCTCTGAATTTCCCTCATCTGTCAAATAGGAGAGGCATTTTCAACTCTCCTCCATTTTGTACTGCCTTTGATTTTTTTTTGTAGTACAATGTATATATGAGGTGCGGCATAACATGATAGCTACTACCTTTGCATTAACAGGTCAAACACCATTAAAAAGTCTCATATTTACAGTCGCTACTGAAAAATGACACATCAGGTGTAAAGTTGATAATTCTGTTATCTTTACTAGCTCTTTCCGTCTCCTGATTTTATTCTAATATTTTTTTTAACTTTGACATAATATTTGCAAACCATGTCGTCATTAGATATGTAATTTACATCTGCTCTTGTCTGGCTGATTTTTAGTAAGTATTTTAATCAGATTTTACGAGGGAGAACTTCCATGGTATGAATATGTCTTGTTTTCGTCTGAAATTTTCAACAAGCCTTTACGAACAATATAAGAAAGGAACAAGATGAGATCCAACTGATTTTTTCTGATTCGATGAGCCTCATATCGTATGAAGGTAATCGATAATCTGGAAAACTAAAAACCTCGTTCGCATTTTTGTACCCACGAAATTAATCTTCAGTTTGGAATATTCCTCGAAAATATACTACTTTATGATCGATTTGTGTTCCCTTGACATTGAACGGCCAGGATCTGATGTATTCATTAAGTTTTAATAACCATTTTTTTTTTAATATAAACTTTTTCATCTTTTACTTTTTGTCACACTCAGCTCCTCGGTATTAATATTCAATCCCTTCCCTCCCTTCAAACAATATCTCTCTCTCGCCAGCCCTATCAAATTCATGGTATGCATTTGGAATTCTGTACTTTGTTCAGTTACAGATAATATTCAAGTTTATATAAGCTAACCTTCTTTTTTACGGTGAGCCAGTCCTAATTATACATATGTAGTTTATGACCAGTATATGATTAAACTATAAGATAAGGAAAATGCGATATTCCAATTTGTATCTACTGATTATACTCCATTATCTGCCTCAGGGTGAGACCATGAGATGAGTCCATCTTATTTTCTCTCAAATATCACCTGACATCCAATTGAAAAGCAATTATTTTTTTTTTTTTTGTCGTTCTCGCTGTTTCTCTCTCCTAGTCGCAGATCGGTCATATTTTTCTTTGGGTGTGGGAGGGGGTCGGAAGACATTCAACTTCTTTCAGTAGAAAAAAAAAAGATGATTCTCTTCCTGTCCATCTTATTAGACGCGTATCCAGGATTTTGCACCACGGGGGCCGGACCTAATTTTGGCGCCCCTGTGAACTTTGGGAAAATGGCACCCCCTCCCTCCTTCCGCCAGGCAAACATAGGTTTTTAGCCTTAAATGCATGTTGAATTATCTTATTTGTTAATCACGTGAAAAAAGGGCAATCGAATACCACTTTTTTAATGTGTTCATGAAAAAAAAATCCATGTATATGTTGTCATACCACTTTTTGAAAAGAATAAATGCGACCGTGGGTGTTTCATATAGCTGTTCGTAAGTTAAGTGCGAGTTTAAGAACGACTGGTAAACCTATTCTTACGCTCTAAAAAGAAAGGATCACCGGTCGTTCTTAAAGTCACTCTTAATATACGATCAGCTTTATAAAACGGCCCCCTGAAAGCATAGAATTTTAAGCACTTTGGAGTTTCAACTTCTCATCAGAGTAGCCCTCCTATGTAAATTCGGCACCCCCCCCCCCTCCCAGTTCGAACATCAATTCGGCGCCCCTTCCCTATTCTTTTTTTCTTCTCTCTTTCTCTCCTTCTTCCCTCCTTTTTTCTCCCAATTTTCTTTTCCTCTCTCTTCTTCTTCTTTTTTGGCGCCCCCATTTTGGCCTACCCGGGGGCCTGGGCCCCGAAAGCCCATACGCGCATGACTAATGGTCAATCCCTTGCAACATGAGAACTAGGAGGTAGAATGTCATCATCATTTATCTACTCATGATGTCGACACACCATTTTATAATGTCAACCAATCGCTTTTCTGGCAGATAAACTTTTCCCGCTGGAATGCACCTAGTAGGGTTTTTTTTTCTGGCAGCTCTCAAATGTCCAACCTCCCTATTTCATCATTTCGAATTTCATCTGATTAAATCGCTTGTACGATTGGATTCTCCGGGGAAGCATTAGGGATGGAAAAGGCCCGAGGGTTGTTGTTATTTTCGAAGCTCAACCACAATACAGTTTCATCTTGTTACCAAAACATTTCCAGATGTCTAACCGGATCCTTCTAATAAAAGAGAACTCATAAGGAAATTAATATTTCAAATAGTTCAAAAGGCTTTCAATACATTTTTTCTAATTAAATACCTTACAATGCATTTGTTTATTGTGTATTATTGTATTAAGTCTATACGATTGTTTGTGTCACTGACTATGGTGGTTTATTCATCTCACTTTGGTTCTCAAAATGAAATATATTATCTATTGAGAGTTTTAAACGCGAAATATCTTACCGCCTCCAGGTATTACGAATACTTTGTGGTATTTTGACAGACATGTTGAGCCCACTTTATCCTCATAAATTTTGAAAGTCAAATGGTTAACCCACTTACAGTATTATCTATATGACAATTGCGGAGTTATCGTGGTGATTATAATTACGCAAGTCAGAAAATCTTCCAAGCTTAAAGAAGCCAAGCCTGTGTAGAGCAAAAGGGAACACTCTAAAAACACTGAGTAAAATTTAACCCAATATTGGATAGAAAGGGAACATGCATGTTTGTTGGGTATTTTTTAACCCCATATTGAGGTATTTCATCGGAACATTGCGTAAAATTTACAAAATATTGGGTATCTTTTTACCCAACTAACATGCATGTTCCCAGTTTCTCCAATATTGGGTAAACCCTTTTTTTTAGAGTGAAATAGACTTTTTACATTTTAAGGATACAAATTAATCTTAATTTTATTAAAGTTGTTTATGTATTTCTGTATGAATCAAATAAAAGGTTCAATCTATAAACTGGACACACAGTAATTCAATCTTGATTGATAATTTAACAGTATTTCGGGAGGAAGTTTGTTTGTTTAAGCGAGCAAGAGAGAGATTAGACATTGTATGAAGAAGGGCACCCTTATTTACCTATATTGAATTATCCTGTCTGATGTTCGGAAGCCATTGCTCACCCTTTGGCATGTGGATTATCTAATTACGTAAATGGAGATGGCATTTTGACTTTGATTTATCCCTTTGCTCCCAGTGCTGAACTACGGGTCGCTTTTCTCCTCCGTTAATGAGCCAGTGATGTCAGGGTATAACTTAATTTCCTGATAAAAAGCAGAATTTGATATCTTGAAGACACCGTTTGTGAGACTCCACAAGAGAAGACGCATACACGCACGCTCCAACAGAGCACCATATACACACGCGCACGCATCCACATCGCAACGTCGCGACCACACAGCCCTTTCTGCAAGTTCTGCGCAGAAAAAACGTAATGACGTAAACAAAAAATAGGTATCATTAAGAAGATTTTTTTTTTTTTTGGGGGGGATAATGGAACATTATTCTCTATATGACACCTTACAATTTTTTTAAAGAAATAAATTACAGGTATTTTGTAATCTATGTAACTCTTTATTAACAATATTGACAATAATTACTTTAACCTTTTTATACTCAATCGTTCATGTATATATTAGATTTATACATTTTACTTGATATGGCATGTGTTCTTAATTGACATTAACTACATCAACTATGGTTGTATTGTAAAGCTTAGGTTTTGTAAGCCCTAAAATTCAGCATGGTCTACCTGTCTAACATTAAACTTCTTTCTTTTTATTATATCCATCCATTCCCCCTTTCTCTCTCACTCTCACTCTCTCTGCTCACCCCACCCCCCCCCCCCCCCCACCGAGCCACCCTTCCGCCTCCACTCTCAATAAGCTATGTGAGACAGCTATTGCGGAAAATGATAAATCCGTTGATACACCAGGATGATATGCCTTAAGTTACTCTCACTTGAGTAGATCTCCTTATTCATGCCTTCTCCGGGTGATATATTTTCATGAATAAATCATGATCGCAAGACATTGCTTTTCAGCCATGTGATTTACTTTCTCTTATTTTTGTTGTTAGTGTTGTAGTTTTACCTTCAATATGATTTTTGCTAGTAAATAAGAAACGTAAGCTGTATCAGCCCTGGGTGAAGAAGTATCAGTTCGTAACATCTTCTCTATCATTCTGTATAGAAACAATATTATTACTTGTCTGTTTTCTTGGAAGGAGTGGGGATACAGAGGTTAAAATGGGTTGAAACATGGTGGCCTGCATATTTCATTCATCGAATAGCAATTTGCAACTTTTCATGTTTCCTGTCTCTCGTGGAAATTGTCAGCTATATATTCTGTGTTAGCAAGCTAAACCTGTTTAATTATTACGAATTTTCCAAGCAATATGATTATGTTGGGTTTGGTAAATTATATCAATAGCTACCTTTGGTGTAAATATTTATTAAGCCTTTGAGGCTTTTGAGGACACTTTTTTTTTCTTTCGTTTATTTAATATTGTTAAAGATCTTAATTTTTTCATAGGTTAGTATATTAATGTTCAAATCAATCATCTTTGTATGTTTTTACTTATACATATTGGATGAAATTAATAAGAGCCTTTACAATCTCCCTCAAACAATAATTCTATATCAGCGAATAGCTGACAATAATTTTATCTTTATTTTCAAGCAAGATGAGTTTTTTTTTTATCAAACCATATCAATAATCTTTTTAAAGAAATAAATTACAGGTATTTTGTAATCTATGTAACTCTTTATTAACAATATTGACAATAATTACTTTAACCTTTTTATACTCAATCTTCATGTATATATTAGATTAGATTAGATGAAATTAATAAGAGCCTTTACAATCTCCCTCAAACAATAATTCTATATCAGCGAATAGCTGACAATAATTGTATCTTTATTTTCAAGCAAGAAGAGTTATTTTTTATCAAACCATAGCAATAATATTAATTAACAATTCTGCATCCAGACATGCATTAGAAATCATGACTAAAATTATTATGTAACCGGTTTCAGTTATGTTTTTTCTTAACACGACTGTTTGTACATGTACCTCACTTTATACTTTGTTATCATTGATAAACGTTACAAAACTTTGTTTAATACTGACAAGGAACTTTGTGCAACTGGATTTCCGTACCGTCTTGTGGAATACAACACACAGTTTTCACCAACTATTCTTAAAGTTCGTATACATACCATTCAGGTTCGACTATATGTCTGCCTGCATCGAGAGAAGATATAGCAGCGATTTTAGTTTTGCACGCTGCGATATTCGTGAATATCTTCATAATCAGAGAAAAAAATGAACATCCCCTAACAAGGATATATTTACATACATTTCCATGATTTATTTAACCATCTACTTAACTGATTGTTAAGTAAGCAACTTTGGTATATGTATCATTCTTCATATGCATATTTTGAAATTCCGGAATGGGTAAGACTGCAAATACATTGCATCCATATTCCAACCCAGAGAACTATTGTCTTCGGTTAGAACGTAATGAGAAATATATTCAAATGGACATTTTGTCGATGTTTTTCATGTAATATAAACCTTCTTGGGAGTCCAAATGTATTTTAACGACTTTTTGCAAAATTTGCCCTCTTCGAAGAGAGAAGGAGAGAGAGAGAAAAAAAAATCTTTTGCATGATTTTCCTTTATTATCAACTGAAAATCGCCCCAAAATTACTTTGTTATTTTATGAAAAAAAAATGATGTAACGTAATATAAAGTTGCTTATCTTGGCACCCAATGTTTCACTTCAAACATTAAGAATAATACAGCGCTGTAAAGCAGGCTAATTCAGGTTTTGCACATCTCTAGTAAGAATAGTCTCCGTCTGTCAATGAAGATTAATAACACATGTGTAATTATTCTGCCAAAAATGGAAAGTATAACCCACGAGCTGTTATCTACGTTATAGTCGTCTTTCTAAGTTTCATTTCCACGCCAGTAAAGGGAATATTCAAAAAGATAGATGACATTTCAACGACTTCTCCTCCGCGGAAATTGGGGTTATATAATCAGTCAGTGGACATCGCCCATACATCTATAGACCAGCCCTTAGGGGCATGCAGCATCTGTCAAGCAGAATGTTTCTTAACCTATAGTGTCTGTTCAGATCATATTCACCATCTTGAAACCCAAGCTTAGCTCGATCATTGGTAGTGAACGGGGTTAGTACACTCTCACCACATTGAGCCAAAAACAGGGAATATTTTTGACTATCTTCTTTTCGTCAATCTCGGCAGGAATATCGATGGTCGTTGACAGAAATTATACCAAACCATCTGCTTCTAAGATTGCCTTATGATAGGTTTATATTTCCAGATCTAGATCTCTGACGTTTTCGATTTTCTCCCCCTGTCTTCTCTCCGTGAAGATTAACTTTTCCAGGATTTAAACCAACCTTTTCCGATTTTAGCGTCATCTGTCGTTCTAATTAAAAAAGCTAATGCCGATTCGAAGAGCTGGGGAAAGTAAGGATATTAAGTAGAAGGGTTTTTTAATAATTCTTTATTCGCAATACGCAGTTTGACAACATCGGTGATCCATATTTAGCACAATTAAAGAAAAAATTCTAAGCTCCAATGTACATGTGATTAAAATATGGTTGACACGGACTTTTTTGTTTCTCTGATTCTAAACCTTTCAGGGCCCTTAGACCCATTTTTTTTACTGGAGGTGCAGATGTAAATTTGACAAGCAAAACAAAAATAATATAAATAAAAAAAAAGGTTTTCACTTCAAAGTGAAGGTTCCCTCGTTCCCGAAAAATTTGACAAGCCAAAAAGAGCTTTCACTTAAAGATTAAGGTTATTTTTGTCGCGAGAAACTTGACAAGCTGAAATAAAAAGGGTTTCATTCAAAAATATTGCTCACTTGGCTTACGTTTCTCCATTTTTAACACCTACCAGAATTCCGGGGGTGCTGCCTTTTATGGAAAATAATACACGCAGCCCTCCCGCTTCCCATGGCCATGAAATATTTCCATCGAAGTTGATGGTATATTTTATTTATTTTTGTCAGTATTCCTACATGCATGAAATGAATTTCTTTTTTTTTTCGATTATATCGTTATAAGTTCAATAATGATAACATTTTACAAATTTTCCGTACTTGTGTTGCGAAAATCACAAAATTACATTACATGTCTCTATGTTGGAATATACATAATACCTTTGAATACAGTTCACCTGGTTTTTATCCAAGTCTATTCGTTCAAGGGAAACATTTTTCAGGACCCCATAGTCTTTGGTACAAAAATTAATTCTGCAATTTACCCCCCCCCCAAAAAAAAAAAAAAAAAAAAAAAGCGAGAATGCATATTAGAAACGTCGAACACTCTTACAACAAATGGCAGGCACTTTCAAAACAGAAAAGAAACGTATAAAATTAAATACAGAATCTATCTGAATTTCTATTTAATAACATTTTTTTTGTTTATGTCTGCCATAGGTCTACATCTCTATGTTAGTAATCAAACATTATGCAACCAAACATTATTGATGTTTTATTACATAATTATGAGTTCGTTGAATTCTAAATTGTTTTTTAGTAGGCGCACTTTGCATTGGTGCACTTTTTTGCCAGACTAATCAATTTTCAATATAAAACAGTTTTCCAGGTCATCTAAGGATGTCAGCCTTAGCAGATGGCCTTTTTAATAATCTACACAAACTATTATTTGTAATTCTATATTCAACCGTTCTCCTTCTGATTAGGACCCTCAGAGACCATCCACGTGTACTTGGTGGTGAGGCTGGAAGAATTGTTTAACAATGAATATAACGTGACCCACTCGTCAATATGACCCCTAGGGACATTCCATACGGTCAGTGGTAAAACTCACACAAATCAATATGTGTGACTACAGTTTAAAACAAAGAAATCAAAGTAGAATAAAAGGTTACAGCCCGATAGACCGCGGGTCCGATAGACCGCGGGTCCGATAGCCCGCGGGTCCGATAGACCGCGGGTCCGATAGTCCGCGGGTCCGATAGACCGCGGGTCCGATAGTCCGCGGGTCCGATAGACCGCGGGTCCGATAGCCCGCGGTGTGTGTAAAATTATGGTCAGGATATAGTGAGATCCAATGCCATCAATAGGTCAAAAGGCCAATGATACGAGTCCATTGGGGTTCTATAACGATGACCCAAAGGACAATCGCCCCCTGACATCTACTTCAAGGAAAATATTATCCCCATATTTTATCGTCAGGGACTGTTACCCCCCCCCCCGGAAATTTACCCTCTAGACGCCATACGGAGCCATCGACTTGACGACATGGCGAGATACTTTATCTTGCCATGTCGACTAAATAATGGCGCGATACGTTATTCTGCCAAGTCAGCCCACTTATAAAAAGTTATATGTCAACATGGCGAGATATTTTATCTTGCCAAGTCGACTTAAATAAGTTACATGTCAACATAGCGATATATCGGGATTCTCGCCGGGGCTTGTACACTTCATATCTCGCCATGTGGACATATCGACTTGACAAGATAGAATATATCGCTATGTCAAAATAATAAGCGTATTAATTACTTAGGCGGCGGAAGCGGGGGGGGGGGGGGGGAGGGGGACCTTTCCTCCTAAATTTGAGGTGGGGGACGGTCCCCCCTAGATTTTTAGTTGAGAACCTTTTTTTTGCTTGTCAATTTGTTTTCTACGTCCCCCCTAAATTGAGGTGGACCCCCCCCTAAAATCTTTTTGTCCCCCTAATTTTAGTTTATAACCTTTTTTCTTGTCAAAATTTTTTCAAAATTGGTGGTCCTTCCTATAAATTTTGGTTGATTTGCTTGTCAATTTTTTTTACCTGTGTCCATCCCAAAATTTCAGGTGGACCCCCCTAAATTTTTTTGCCTTCCGCCGCCAATGATTAATTAAGACATGGCAAGATAAAGTACCACGCCATGTCGTCACGTTAATGGCATTTTCAAAGCTCCATACTAGGGGTAATTATCCGGGGTAATTATCTGGAGGGTAAATTTCCGGGGGGGTATCAGTCCCCGCCGGTAAAAATATGGGGATAATATTTTCCTTGAAGTAGTTGTCAGGGGGTTATTGCCCTAATTGGGTTATTGTTATAGAACCCAGGCGCGGATCCAGGATTTTGTGGGGAGGGAGGGGGGGGGGGCAAATTTGACCTGATTTTTGGCGCCCATATGTGTACTTTTCGAAAAATGGCGCCCTCTCCCTCCCGGCCAGGCTAACTAAAGTGCCTTAAATGGATTTTGAATTATCTTATAATCACATTAAAAAAAAAACCAAAGACCACTTTTTCATGTGTTCTTGAAAAAAAAAAATCCATGAATATATAATGTAATATCAATGGGGGCGCAAAGCACGAGCGATTTTTTTTTTTTTTTTTTTTTTTTTTTGGGGGGGGGGGGGTTCAATTTGGTTTAACTTCTTACCAGAATAGGCCCTACTAGAATATTCTGTGAACGGAAGCTGTAGTTTCTGTACTGTTGTGTTAGAATACCCTTCAATAATATTAATGATAACCTCTTGGGAATAATGCAATCTCGAAGCAATCGACTAATTCTCCTCATCAGTGGCGTATTTATTCAGCATGGGTGCACGGGGGGGGGGGGGGTGGGTGGCGAGGGCACCAAGTTAAAAAAAATAAATGAAATGGGGGGGGGGTAGACGTCAAAGAAAATCTGATATTTCATTCTTAAAAACAAATTGAGGTATCTCACAAGGCCTAAATAAATAATGAGAACGCGAAGCGCGATCTGATTTTTTTTATAGATTTATCATGTATTATATCCTGAAAGCCTAAGTCAGGGGCGGACCCAGCTTCCGCCATTAGGGGGAGGGGCCATTTTTTCACCCATATTTTCCCCGATCGGCCGCTCAAAGTTGATTTTTTTTTGTTTCTTTGAAGGGGTTGTCCCAGTGCCGTAATGAGCCAACAATTTCCCAACAGATATGGTGTATCGCATAAAATTAATAAGAAGTTGCCAGTGAGCGAAGCGAGCAAGCAAATATGCTGACATTTTTATTAAAAAAATACAAGGTTGTGATAGATTTTGACATAATATTTGGAAAATAATATTATATTTCATCCTAATCCCTTTCCTTTTCTCTCTATTTTTTCTTAGTCTTGATTCTCTCTTCTTTTTTTTTGTTGGGGGGGGGGGCAAAACACCCATGTCCTAAGAGTCATTTCCTAGCTTTACTTTATAAGCAACATAAATGTGTAATAATCTCTTAAGCCCTATGTATTCTAAAAATGAAATTTCATGTATTTTGTCCTGAAAATTGAACATTTTGGGCAATGTTTGTGAACCTGAACAGCGTATATAACTAGATAATTACCACGAGCGCGAAGCCGAGCAGAAATGTTAAATATTCGTTCTGGCCTGGTCGAAAAGGGACATGTTAAGGATGTTTTGCAGTTAGCCATTAAGACGATACATATTTCAACGATTAAATAATGCGAGCGCGAAGCGCGAGCTGAACATTTTTGATATTCCAACCTAAAAAGATGAGATTTCAAATCCCCCAATGGGACATTCGATTCATGTTTGTCAATCATGAAAAAGGATGGGTAATTTTTGGTATCTTCCTACAATAATAATGCGAGCGCAAAGCGCGAGCAATTTTTTTTTTATATTCTGATTCGAAACTGGATAATTTTAGCACGTTTTGAATAAGATCAAGCTTTGTATCCTAAAAACATGCGTGCGCGTGTTTTAGAGTTAGACAGAATCCTGGCAATCTGAATACATTTCATTTTTCATCATAAAAATCAATAATGCGAGCGCAGAGCCCGAGCTGAAAATAATATTTGAAATTCCGATATGAAAAGGGTCAATTTAAGCACTGTTTACAGCACTGTGTATATAGGGAAATTTGATAGCACTATATAAATAATGCGAGCGCGAAGCGCGAGCTGATATTTTATTATCTATTTGACCTAGGATCGAGACATTTTAGGCCTAAGGACATTTTGTCATCATATAAGAATGATGACTATCTTCTCTTTGTTTTCCTAAAAATTTATTTCTGAAAAAGGGACAATTTAGTTATAATGAATTTATACAAATTTTATTTCATATTTATTAATCTGTTAAGCCTAATGAGTGTGTGAAATTTGTTGACAGTGCATGAGGCCTGAAAACTGGATATGTAGTTTGTTATAAAATTAATATATAGGTATACATAACTCACCAATCAAAACGCGAGCGCACAGCGCTAGCTCATAGGCCTTTATTATTTTTTTTTATAATCGAGACACATGAAAAGGTATATTTAGAGAATCTTATATGAAATATAAAAAGACAATACATAGGCCTACTTGGCATATAGTGCGAGCGCACAAAATGTTGCAAATGTTGATTCAAACCATAAAACGGACATTTTCCAGAGCACTTAAAACATAAATTGGTAAATAAAACAAAATAATGAAAGATCGATGTCCGAGCTGAAATATGTTTTGTATATTGATATCAAAACTTGATATTTTAAACTACATATCAGCCTATTGAGCTGTATTTATATACTGACTTAAGAAGGACTAAGGTATAATTCCTATTCTAATTGCTTGTCCTTTTCTCTTCCTTTTTTCTGTTTCTTGCCCCTTTTTGCGCCACCATGGGGGGGGGGGCAAAATCTTTGCCCCCTGGATCGACCTATGAATGTTGACTTGAAAAACACTAACACTTACATGTGGGATTGAAGCAGAGGATGCATACCTCATTAATCAAATATTGCGAGCGCGTAGCGCGAGCTGAATTTGACAATAACCCTTTTTTGTGACCCTGAACAGGGTATCTATCTCGCTAAACAGACTTAAAACTCGAAAACATTTTTTTTTCTGTTATCGTAAAAACGGGATATTTTAATTCAGCCGCATTAATTGAAGTTTTTTGGCAGGACATATATTTTACTATAAACAGGCAATGTTGCGTCCCCGGTCGAAAATGAATTTGCATGAAGCCCTCTAAGTTCAAGGTCAATTTGGCGCCCTCGGTTGAACATAAACTTGGCGCCCCCATCATGTGAAATATAACTTTGCCCTCCCTCCCCTCTCTGAAACATGTATTTGTCGCATTATGGTCAAAATTCAAATTAGCGCTCCCCTAGTTCGAACATCAATTTAGTGCCCCGCTAGATCGAACATCAATTCGGCGCCCCATAGTTCGAACGTCATTTTGGCGCCATCAAATCGACGTCCAGGTCCACATCTCCCTCTTCCGTTTCCCATCTCCTTTTCTTTCTTTTTTCTTTCTTTTATCCTCATTCCCCTTCCTTCCTTTCTCTTTCTTTCTCTCTTTCTTTCCCCCTCTTCTTTTCCCCCCTTTCTTCTCTTTCCCCCATCTTTTCTTTCCCCCTTTTCTTCTCTTTTTGCTGTCTTTTCTTTCCCTCTTTTCTCGTCTTTCCTCTCTTCCCACTTACTCTCTCTCTTTTTTCTTCTTCTTTCCCCCATTTTCCTTACTCCGTTCTTTTCTTTTCCCTCTTCCACTTTTTTTCTCTTTTCCCCTTTACTTCTCCCTTTTTCTTTTTCTTTCCTTCTCCCTTTTTTCTCTTTTAATATTTTTTCTTCTCTCTCTCCCCTTCCTCCCTCTCTCTCTTTCTTCTCTTCTTCCCCTCTTCCTCTCTCTCTCTTTTTTCTCATCTTTCTTCCCATCTTCCTCTCTATTTAAATATTCTTCTCTTCGTTCCTCCTTTTCCTTTCTCCTTTCTTTTCTTCTCTTCCTTTTCCCTCCTCTTTTTCCCCCCTCTTCTTTCCCCTTTTCTTCTCCCTTTTTTCTTTGTATTTCCTTTCCCCTTTTTCTTCTCTTCCTTTCTCCTTCTTACTCTCTATTCTATTCTCTTCTTTTCCCATCTTCCTCTTTCTTTTTTTATTCTCTCCCTTTTCCCCTCTTCCCCCCTCTTTTTTTGAGCTGGGGGTGGGGGGGGGGGTGAGGCAGTTCCCCCTCGGCCCTCCATGGATCCGCACCTGATAGAACCCCATGGCCTCGTATCATTTGACCTTTGGACCTCTCGCTGACATTTGATATATCTGATCATAATTTTACACACACTGCGGACTATCGGACCCGCGGTCTATCGGACCCGCGGACTATCGGACCCGCGGTCTATCGGACCCGCGGTCTATCGGACCCGCGGTCTAACGGACCCGCGGTCTATCGGACCCGCGGTCTATCGGGATGTCCCCGAATAAAAGATAATAGCATTACACCTTTTTTTCGTACTCAGATCTACAGTATTTCATCACAAAATTACACGGTAAATATACCCATTAGGCATAATTAAGAACCATTAGGGGTACGATAAGCCTTTCTATATTTTCAATGCTATTAACGTTTTATACACTTTTTTTTTTCTTGTCCTATAAATTTTCTATTTTATTTTCAGATGTTGTTTACTGTTCCTTTTAAGAAAATATTTTGCGAGAACGAAACAAAGCTTATCCATTTTCTATGTTTTTTACAATTTTTCCAGAAACACTTGAAAAGTAAATTTAGTCAATATCACATCTCAAAATAAAGCACCTATAATTTCTTGGCTTACCAATAAGGAAGGTATGTATAATGCATATCCATTGCGGTAAGCCCAGCTGTTATCCTTTCAAATTCCACATGCATTAAATCACAAGAGGCACTTGGGAGACTGAGGCATCGTATATCATGAAATAATTTGTATTTGTGTAATAATGATCAATAGTTACAATGTGACTCTAAAAATACTTGGTTCTTAAAGTGGCTCTATAGCAGCAATATAAGGCAATGAACTTTACACGCGTATTCACCCGTATCAGGTTTTTCTTTCATTATTTTGTTCAGTTTATTTTGTTTTGGTTTTTCGTCACTTTCCTTTGTCGCTGTTTGTGGTTAAGTCATACTTGAGGAACTCCACATTTCTCCTCTTTGCAGGAAGAGAACCTCAACGATTTTTTTTTCTTATTTGTCCCTTAATTTGATTTTATCAACAATATTTGAGGGAGCCAGGTGGTGTGAAAATCGCAGCCAGCTTTGCATAACGACATGCTCTTGTGTTATAGATTGAGGCTGTTTGAAAGTAATTGCTCTGCAATGTTATCATACCAGACATCTACCTCAAATACCATTCATCATTTCCTGCTCTTAGTGAGTAAGGCTTTTCATTATCCACAAAGAATTTTCTTTTTCAAAGACATTCTGTTTTCTTTTAATTATGATGTTCTTAAAATGATAAATTCATCCCACCCATATTTATTTAACTTAAGTATTAAGCTCGTCTAAAAACATGTCCAAAATGTACTGCATAAACGGAAACAACGTACATATTCTCGTAAACCCAGGAAAGATGAATTTGAAGTTCAACACTTTAAAATAAAACTATTATAATACTAAATAGGTTCATTATTGCGGAATGAAATAATCGCTAGAGGGTATTCATTTATCTCGCAAAAAAAAACTATTATAATTCAGATTCTTAATTGATGTTAAAAACGAGTAAATCCGATGGAGTCCTTCGAAAAGACTTCAAATCGTTTTCTGGGGCTTAATCAGTCATTTATTTCTTAACAATCCATTATTGTGTATCTCATGTATGCCGTTCACTGACAAAAGGAAGCAACTCTATGGAATGTGTTTCTGAGTAAACATGGTAAATGAGGAAAATGTGTCAGTAGTGTATGTGGAAATATGTAGAGTTACCTGATTTGAAACGTCTACACTTTAGGAAGGGGGGATGTCATTCCAATTATGTTATCAATATGTAGGGCATACACAATATATCCCAAATCGAAAGAAAGTGTCAATTTTAAACGCACAAAACTCGGAGTTGCTTCTTTTTGTCTGTATACGGAATATGTCATATCTTCTTACATCAAAGCTCTACTATAGACAATCCTTCAGATCTACAACCTTAGAAAAACTTTTCAGAGTTTTTTTTTTAACGAAAGATTCAGTTTTTCACGGTGTCGTATATCTTTTTCTTGCCAATCATGCACTTAGGCTATATCACTTTACTTTGAGGATTTTGAAGTTTGGTTTTGGCAATCGAACTAAGTGCAAATTATTTTTAAGAAAAGAAAGACCTTTGTTCTGAGTATATCTTTTATTTGGTCCCGGGATACACAGGTCGCTTTGTTCACTTTACTTGTTTTTTCTTAAAAGGAGATCGTATCGTATTTGCTTCCAATTTGCAGCTTTCTTAGAGCTTTCTAGAAAAAAAAAGAGATAGGATGCCTGAATAAAAAACAGACGTCAGGATAAAAAATACTATCATTGTGATGCAATTCATCGATCTAATTCGGCTAAGTTTAAATGAAAATTGAAAAAGAAGAAGAACCGTTTGAAATAGATACCAGTGTCTAATATAACACTTTCAGAGGCTTAATTAATAAAATATACAATGAAAAGTTGATCTAATTTCACTTGAGAAAATCTTTGACATCTCCATTTTATTCTAACTGCACCAAACTGAAACTCCGTTTCCCTCTCTTCATCCACCCCCGTCCAACCCCCCCCCCTCCCTTCTCTCAATCTCTCTCTAGTTCTTTCGTTTATTCTTCATCCCTCTTCCTTCCCCCCCCCCGTATTTGAAAAACTTTCTCTCTCAATCATTCCTACTCTATATCCCTGTCATACTTTTTTCAATCCATCCCCTTAGCCACCCTTATTCCTCGTTCTCTTTTAATAACCCAATTTCTCAGGCGAGACGCGAAAAGCAATATGAGAGCCCGTCTGAAGCGAAAAAATGTACGAGTGTATTTGATGGAAAGCAAAGTACGATCCAACCTGATAGTAATAATGTTTCTCTATTCGGTTACTTGGAGCTCTACCTTGTTACTTTCTCCCTCCCCCTTTCTCTGTCCTCTTAGGGGCCCCTATGGGAGAGCAGTCTTATCCTTAGCGCCAAAAGCCCACGTTGCGCTTCTGATAAGTAGTCGTGGTAAATCTGATTAGCAAAGTGCACCGTGCTTTGTGCAAGTCAACCTGTGGCGTCCAACCGTTAACGTTTCCGCTACCGGATCCCAATTCTTCTACGTGTAGATCAACACGGTTAGGAGTGAAATGGTTAAAATCATTCCGTCCGACGCTACTTTGTTTTTTTGTTTTTGTTTTTGTTTTCTTCTTTCTAGCATTGTGATGAATCCTCAATAAAGTATTTTTCCATGGACCTCATTATTTCCGGATTGTATTTCGTAGAAACTCGATAAATATGTAATGAAACATGCACTTACCCATCTCTACCATGGGTAAAGGAATGACTTGTTATCGGTATAACCACTACATTGCCCAGCTACTGAAACTGCTTTACGTCCACTTTCCGGGTGGAAGTGTTGATCTTATTTGTAGTTATGGCTTGACCTCATAATTCCATGGAATTATTTTCAACTCTGTTCATATCTCCCGTAGATTACAGACATGACGCGATTAGCAGCGAAACCCGAAACTTTGTAAAATCGAAGTACACTGTAAAATATGATTTAGGGATATAGAGTGTTGGTGATTGCTACTAGTGAATCACCTATATAAAGTACTAATGGATTAGGGTGGACATGTTAAGACGAATTAAATACAGGCGTTGACAAAAAAAGTTTAAAATACGAATTTGATATTTGTAGAGAAGTGTGGAGAAATATTGAATTTATGTGGAGAATAGTAAATATATGAATCCATTAATAACAGATGCAATCTTAAATGCACGCTTTTCTTGAATAAAAGGGGGCCTCATTTGATGTGAACAGAGGGAGGAATTGCTTCTGACACTTCCCAATGTTCTACTGAACATTCATCCTGTCAGCTTCCACAATCCCTTTTCGCTCGTCACAGTCATAATCTATCCGACAATCGTTGTTTTGACCTACTCCTCTCACCTCTCAATATTCTCCCATTCGTACCACCGGCTTTATTTTCATTGCAAACAGCCTTCACAACAAACAACCTTACAATGAGCTCGAGTTGCAGCTGCAAGAGAAAAGAGAGGTGAAAACAATCCCCTCCTTCCCTCTCATACCGTATCTTAAATATAAAGGGTACATACTGGCCCTAAAAGCGACACCCACATCATTCATTACCCCCCCCCCCCTCTCCTCGCCCTTTCTCCAAAATAAACCCCAACCTCCTTCCCCTCCGAAGAAACACGAAACGACAAAACGGACAACACTACTAGAGATGGTTGGGCCGGATTTTTTTTTTTTTTAGTTGCATAGTCATGTATTTGTTTGGTTTTATGATTACATACAATGAAACGCCTACGACAGTAATTTTGTATCTTGTAAAATGTCATAAATTGTACACATCTTGTTCTCAGCTTCTGTTTATGCAAAGTACATAGCTACATTCTCCCTCTTAGTTACCCCCACCAAAATTGCCAATCATTGTATATTTAAATAATTACGTTAGTGCTGCGTTAGCTACATGTAAAATCTTGTGAGCTGTGACATAATCAGGCGTGAAATAATGTACCATCAACGAGGCGTAAAAAAATACATTTTGGAGAAGAGTGCGTGGTTCTCCTACTGCTATAATTGCAGGTGTGTATCTTGCAAAAGGAATTGTTTACAGATCATGAGAATGCAAAACACAGGTGAAATAATATTTTATTCAATGCTGACAATGATATATCGTGTTTTTTTTTACGCATCCACTGCCGTGGCAGTGAATTATATATGACGGTAATTCAACTACAAAGTATTTAATGTTGAATCGTGCAAGTTAGATGTATTTTGTTTGTAAATTCAATATATGTACAGAGAGAGAAAATATTAATTTTAAACTTGTCTGCGGATTCGAATCGTTAAAATCTACTCTCGCGCAGTACCGATTTGGTCAAACATAGTGCGACAGCCATTGTAATTCTTATTTCATTGGTCCTACTCGCAATTTTATTTCCTTACACTCTGTTATGATTTTAAGTACATCATTACTATGTCATTTTTTATTGGAAACTTCCGAAATTTGAACGGTTCATTTTATGATACAGGATGAGTTTTACTTATCTATTCATGCTGAGACACGTAGAAAACCCATTATATCCAGTGTACCGATAGGTATACAGACGACCGTTGTGATTAATCGCTTCCAAAGGGAACGTTGCCCATCCCTATATCATCGCTCTGATGTTGATTTCTACGTCGGCTTGTTTCCAAGACAACGTATCTCATCGTGTCACATCGAGTCATACACCGATATAGTGAGAATATCCATTTTAGTAGACCCGCGGGAATAGGAGAACAAGCAGAAAAATAGGTGAAAATGATGTACTTGAGGTGTTGGGAAGCATCGAGAATAAGTCGGATTAAATTGTATTCTGTGTGTATTCATCTTATATTACGCTTTTCATTTTCAGGATAATATGATTATCATGACATTTCACGCCATGTGATAGGGTTACAAGCGAAGGACTTCAATGAAAGAAATAATTCCTAGGGCCTTTTTCTCAGAACATTAACAAAGCTTTCTTGACGTAACAAAAGTCATTGCACGGATTCTTGAAGCAGTGGAAAAAAAAATAGGTGCATCAAACCTTTAAAAATAATGTATGAAATCAAATCTTATTCATTTTTGTAAAAGCTATATCACGATTACATTTTTTGTATTATATTACGTTATCACAGCATGTAACAATGTTATCCAACATATTCAGTGAAGTCCCAAAAGATTTCAGAATTGCGAGGGATATAAAGTCATAACTGTGGAAATCATAATTGTCTTTTACTCAAGAAGTCAACATTACCTGACTCTTTTGCTCATTCAATCATATTTAAAATTTTGCAAAAAACACAAAAGGCTATATTTTTCCTGTTTTCCTTGAATAAACAAAATTAAAGGAAAGAATGTTGTTTGATCAAACAAAAAATGCTATCATTCATTTTAAGGTGGATATCAAATATATAGCAACATGGATCACTCTGTCGATACTAAATTATTTTTTTACTGAAAAAGCGTTTATTCGTATTCAAACCATATTTTCCCGATTATTTCTATATTGTTATGTCCACTTAATTGTAATGATGTTTTCACTTTTGTATGATATCGTGTTCTCTCTATATATATATTGTATATTCTTCTTTCTTCCATTTTCTTTGCTAATATAACGTTTTGAAACTTCTGTATAAAGCGCTTTATTAATTTTGTATATTGTTATTAAGATTATAATTTTTTAACTCAAGACTGGTTATATGAATGTAAACCTTGTCATGGCAATGTTAATTACTGGACTGATCTGTTATTTACTTCAGACATTTCTAAATGATTTTGTTGCGCCCCATCAATGGCTAATGGGTATGCCTATGTTCATCCACCCCAACTTGGCGTTGTTGAGTCCGACTTTCATTCAGCTATACGTATATAGAAGTAACAAATGAATTCGAAAGAAGATGATCAGGTCAACAGGTCAAGGCCTCGGATGATGACGCAGGCATTCGAGAACTCTTAAATAGTTATTTTACACCTTGCCGCTGGTGGCGCTGCTAATTGTTCACCCATCTGATTTTCATGTCACCTTTGTCTTAAATTTATTGCCGGCACATCTCTAAACACTTAACGGTTTGGTCCCACTATACTTACGGATGCATGCAGAGAGGGTGTAAAATGGAAAAGAATCTTGGAAAACGTTATGTATCAGTTGTGTACTCGTCTACTGTGATTTCATTATCCGCCCATTATGTCCGTTGTCTGGAGCGGATGAAAACGGATGGAGCCACCCCGAAATTTCGCTTGCCCGCTGACTCCGTTGTGAATACGTTTTGTATCCGTCGGCCAGTGGGACCAGGCCTTTAGAAAAGTGTGAACATAATCCAGATCACAAAACAAAGGTTTCGGAAACATTTTACTTAGACGGATCCGATTCTTATAGAAAATATCCCTATCACTCTTACTTGATTTTTTTCGCGAAAGGGGAGACGAACCCTGTTGCACGTAGTCCTACTTCATGACGAATTTGATGTTATCAAGTGCCTTTCCAACCACCCTACGTGTCTCTGGGGGTGAAATGATCACCAGGTTACAAACAAAATAAATCGATTCCGCCCGAAATGTAGTTACAATGACATCATCTTCAGCGCAATACCGAGTTTTGTTTCGTATCATTTATATATAAAATTAACCCATGCCTCCCGAAGACAGACACTCTCGACACGTACGTTGGTATGGATATTGTTGGATTGATATATAAGAGGTTAAAGAAGGCATGATGGAACTCTTGCCTTGGCTTGAGTTTCATTTTATCGATTAGTTCTCATCGCCTCTCGGTGCGTATGTCCCTATGATTGTAGAGAGGAGGAGAGTGTAACACATATCTTCGGTCTACTCTGCAGTCGACAGCCGATGGTAGACCTACTGGTGGCATGGGGCATGGGGACCGCCTTACATTCCGTTCAAGGTGTAAATATAGATATATATTAAATGGCCCAGTCAAACTGTTGATATTCCAAATTCAGATACTCTGATCATAGTATATAAGGTATATTAAAAAACAATTCATTTCAGAAATGGGGAAATTAATTAGATGATGATCACAATCAACCTTGCACGGCTCCATAAAGATATTGAAGTATTCGATTCAAGGCAGATTTGAGATGGTACAACACCCATTACCGCCCCATCATCTATTGGTACATCATAAGTTTGAAAATTATGATAGAAAAAGACGACATAAAATGGAATATGATAGAACACATCGTATACCAGACGGCAAATTGTCACAGTTGTGTTTTGTTATTCGATAGAATAGTGATAAATCGAAATAATTTGTGATGGCATTAAAAAGGTGAGGCGGCGCCAACCCTTCTTCCTCTCCTAAATGACTCTCCAATATCATTAAAAAACACACACATAATGTTGATGAACTGGTGTCCATCCACTCCCCCCCCCCCCCCATCACCACTCCCCTGTCTCTCCTCTAGATATTTTTCACTGTCTGGTGTGTTTCCGGACGGCGTTGAGAAATGGAAGATGACAGTTTAAAAACTCGCTCCGGGTGAAATGATTGATATCTTTCATTCGTTCTTATAAAGCTAAATCAGTAGACGATAAGGATAGCTATCAATTTCAACTGATACCGTCACAAAATCAATCTGTTCCTCCTTCCAATATCATTGCATGCCTGAAGAACACTGGCATTGCGCCAGGAAGAGTGTGACATGCTTTTCATCTTTCCTTCTTTTTCGTTCTCTCATGGGAATGTTTCATGAACATTTATAACACCTTCCAATTGACTGGTTCTCGCATCTTCATCTACCTTATCAAGCGTATTGCTTTGCTAGTAATCTATATTAGGAACATCGGATCGCAATTTCGGGTGTAAATCCATCATCTTTCAAGATTCAGTATGGATATGGCTTTCCCCCTCTCCTTCTTCATCAAACACTCCTTCCTCTATGTCTATTTCACTTGGTGGAGATAGTTCTTATTGTTTTCAGCAATTGGCCTCTGGTTAGAATTCGGTGATGCCGCCACCTCTCGACGGCTAATCCAGACATGATTCAGTGAGGTGAAGAAATGTAAAGAGTGAACTGGTATTAGGACTACCCCCACCTCCCCCCCCCCCCACACACACTTTTCCTTCATATACACTCACATACTCACCCATTATCCACGATTCAGGTGAAATAGGGTACCGAAATGTGACGTCACTGTCATGACAACGAACCGGTTGATTCTGAAGAGAGTTGCAACTGACGATCGCCTATATACACAAAATTACCATCATTCTGAGGTTGCAAGCGATGAAATTCCGCTAGCAGCCATTTTCTCCTATGCGAAACACGTTCCGGGTTCATTTGTTTAGAATCAGGCCGCCATGACACCATGGCAACTGACGTAATCGCTTCGTTACTCTAAATTAACCAACCATTTCATCGGAAATGGTATGTGGCAAATTTTCTACATGGTATTTAGATGTTGACAGAAGAAAACAATGATAACAATGCGGTAACCAAACATCCCTATCATGCCTATTGGCCAAAGACGATTCGAATGATGTTTTCTAATCAAAATATAATATATGGACTGACATAGCAACACACCTGGGTCATTGCATAATCAATTGAAAGTGTTCTTTGACGCCATAAGTTGCATTCCTGTGAATTCTAATTCATGGAGAGCATCGCTTCTACTATTATATGAACACGGAGAGGTTATATCCACCTTACCTGATATTTTCGACGACTGTCAAAAAACAGTCGCCTGGGGTCGCCGTTATGTCGGGTGTAAACTTTAGCCAAGACTTCTGTCCCACTTGCTTCTTCGAAAGAATTCAAGGATGGACACGTATAAAAACTTGGGACAGAGATTTTAAGAGGTAAAACGTAAAGTGAACATGGTGACGAGAGAAATAAAAAGCTGTCGAAGTTGTCTTTACCCTGTTTACGGTTATTTTGTCTATATCAATTGAGTACATGGAGAAAAAATTATCTATTTGTCTGTTTATTTCTCTTGTTATCATGGTTATTATATAATAACAGATTTTACGTATAAACTAAAATACTCCAATGCCATCTTGATTTATCGACACCCTGAATTAATACTTCTCGATCACATCTGATCGATAAAAATATAAGACAAAATGTCACTTTTATTTAATGCCCTGACTTGATACCGTAATGATAATGAATCTTGTTACCCAGCTACATGATTGTGTACATGGTATATGGAGGTAAAGACCGTTCAAATCGGTTTACAAATGCCAATTATGATTTAGAAAATTATACTAGGCTTTAAATTAAATTGATTGATTTGAAATTCATGCTTTAACTTTATCACCCGTAATACACTCTAAAAATATTTGGTAAAAATGCTTCATGAGGGTAATTATATGTGTCCAACCAACATTGGGCATTTCTTCTGGGCATTTTTATTTATCCAGTGTGATGAACATTTTGCCCCTTCTAAAGTAATTGCTGCTTATTTTATAATCTTACTGGACAATATGCTTCCCGCATTGGGTAAAATACTGCCCCAAATTGTTGGACACAATTACCCTCGTGCTGGTTAAAAATCTACCCAATATTTTTTTACAGTGTACACAGCCCCCCCCCCCCCAAACACACACACACGCACACACATATAAACTCCCACTCACAAATACATACTTAGCCGTTTCTGCTGAAAACGTTTCTTGTGTACTCTTTCATTTCAATAATTGACACTTCTTTCGGCATAAACTCTATTTAAAACGATGTTAGAACGTTATTCGAACATCTATCGCTGGTGATAACGATCTAGCCTACTTTCTCTTAGTACATTTATTTGCAGGCAGTGCAGTGATTAGCCTCGGGACATAAACGCAGACGCAACGAGAAACGCAGTCAGAAATTATCTCACTTCCGCGGGCCAATGGAGAATCTTCACTTGTGTATAAAGCCTTGATTAGACGTTGGATCCTATAGTAAAAGTAATATCATACTTTTCATGGATTGAATTTTTCAAAGATATATATGTTTTCAAGACCGAGACGTAGGCTATTTTGGTCGGAGGAACAGTAGGAGATTAGGTCGGAATAGTGCCCATCTGGACAGAATTACTCCGACCTTCCTCCGACCAAGATACTCCTACTTGTTTCCTGGGGTGTCTTGTTCGGAAGAAGATTCCTAAGATGAAGAAAGTGAATTTGGAGAGGGAAAGGAAAATAAGAGAAGTGAACTGGAAAAGTAGAGAGTTTATCCATAATACCTCAATCGATTCATGAAAAAAGGGCAGGCCCATCTTGCTACCTATCCCCATCAGGTCATATTAAAGTTTTACTGCGAAATAACGGAGTTGATTTAACACTAAACCGGTATTTTCATCGGAAAACAACAGGTAAGTTCTAAAATAGCACGAGCTGACCTTTTTGGTTATAGGGCTAACACAAGGGGCCCATTTCATAAAGGTACAGCGTCAGCGTCAAGTCCCAAAACAGCGTCAAAATTTCACTTGCAGCGTCAAATTTAATATTTGACGCTGCAGCGCATTTCATAAAAAGTTGACGCTCCATTAGGACCGTCAACTTTTTAATGGAGCGTCAAGAATGGTTACTGGAGCGTCAAATAGGATTAAATATTTGACGCTGTTCATGGGGGAGCGTCAAGTTGACACTGTAAAGGGTTTTTCATTTTTAAGAATGGCGTACGTTGTGCTCAGGCATGCCCAAAGGGCTCTTACAAGAGAACGGATATTTAGAGCAATGTCTGTGATAATAATACTAATAAAGAATATATTAAGGTAATGCTTTCTAGTAGAAATGCTGTTTCTTTTTTCTTTTTTGTCCTACCTACCAAAAAAAATGTTAAGAAATTCCTCCGAAACAGCGAATTTTTCAGTTTTTAAGGCCTAAATTAATTTTCTGACTTTCTATAAAAAAAAAAGTCGTGGCCATTGTTGAATCCAATTACTGAATAGTTATTCGCCGTTGAAACCGATAACTTAAAACCGATAACATTTCCATTATGAACAAAAATAATCTTTTAAGGTCATTTTCGAAGTTTCATGGATAATTAGAGCCTACAAATTTACTTGCTTCAGGGTGATACTTAACAGCACTGCACCAGCAGAGGCCTGCGCCTGCCTTGCATTACCGACACAAATAGTCAAGTGTGGGACTGGGATTAAAATTGCACGGTAGAAAATTTGTTGAAGGTGAAATTTCGACCGGATAATGATACATTTTCACTTTTTTTCAAAAAAAAAATCCCTGGCATAGGGCTAAAATACATCAATTATCTGAAAACATACACAATGGAGAAAGAATGCTATGAAAAATAAATATTTTCTTCTTACTCTCTTCCAGAATCGCAAGCCATCACTCTGCTTCAACGGCTAGTCTTATGCTGCAGACCCTGTTTGCAGCTGCTAAATAATAATTTCGCCCCCGAAAAAATTAACAAGCAAAAAAAATATATATATTCTCTTTTTTTCCTTCTAATTTTGCTTCTCAAAGGTGGGGGGGGGCACGGGCCGGCTGTGCCCCCCCCCCCCCGATCCGCCAGTGCTTTCTACCTAAACCTGTGACTTGAATTGAAAACAAAAAAACTGGAGAGAAAGGGGATTTCCCCTAATCAGCCTCGTACATGACTATTCAAATAATTCGCTGGAAAGTCAATCTGACTTTCCAGGGAATGTGCTTTTATGAAATGCAAAGTTGCTAGCATAGCAAGTAAAGGCTGCTATTCTACCAGAGTTGCTATCATAGCAACTTGCTATGATAGCAACTCTTTATGAAATGGGCCCCAGATGCGTTTATAAAGAAGCCGGACTGGTGTTAAATTAATTAACACCAAATATTTTGCAGTGAAAGAATGCAACAGGAAGTGGAAACGTTACCATTTTCGTTATCATTGTCCGTAAACGGTGACCACTCTTGTTGGCTCCGGCCAATATTCTTGGTTTACTAGAATATATGAAATGGCAATACAAATTGATGTCTACCGGCAGTCACAGTAATAAGAGAGTAAATTCGATTTGATTCAATGGAAAAGCGCGTCTGACGGTTGGATAAGCAACCAAAAATAACAATACCGACTCCGATTTGGTAGATTGAGATAAGAAATGAAGACAGCATACATCAGATTTCATCTTAGAATCGTTTTGTGAGATGTAATTACCACGGTCTTTTATCTCTTGCGCCTTTCGTCCATCTTATGAATCCCCCTGTCTACAATTGTCATTTTCCTGTTTTGCTTTTCTTTTTACTTCCCATCTCGTTGTACAGTATATTTGATCTTCATCTTTTCTAGCATTTTCTATTTTCCATTTCTACACCAAAAGGCTTTTACCCCTCTATACATATTAATAAAATGAATTCAGTTTCCAGGATTATGATACGTATTATGCTATACTCGAAAAAAATTTCACCGAAACGTAGTTAAAGCATCGTTCATTACGTGATTTTTTCTTTACCAACTTCTAGTTTGCATGTGAGTGAGCATGTCTCTCTATTTGATTAATCTACCTTTCACTTTCCATCTCAACATTGAATTTATCTAAAACTGCGAGATATATGTCCATTGCATATTTTGGGGGTTTATCAGGTACATTATGCCTGTTTTTATGTTTGTATTTTTTTCTTCTCATAATTATGTTCCCTTTTAATCCCCCTTTCTAGTCTCTCATAATTCTTTACGTTTCCTCACATATGAATGTTCAAGTGTTTTCTTGTATTCTCTCGAATTCTGTATAAGCCTGCAAAGAAAAAACCTTGTTATACTCACTGGGTATATACCCTAACTTAATCATTAATAATATGATACCAAGTATCAAAGCGCAGTAACTGCGCTATATAAATGGACATATTATTATTATTAGCTTTTAGGTAATCTTAAAATGTTAATCTGATTTCCCATCGCCCTTTATTTCCATCCTTTTTTTGGCTACATTTTTCGAGAAAAGAAAACACCTCGCTAGGGTGCATTCGCTCTCTAATTCCCCATGACAAACCAAATCGAATTTTCATCGACAATACACACATGGGGAACATGTGGGGTTTGCCAGAGTAAGATGAATGTTCTGCGCCCTAGAATCATTCAACCTGTCATTATACACTCGACGTCTAATGCTCCGACCAAACCCCTCGACTGAAGATAATCGAAATAATTCAATATTGCCCCAGCTGACATGACTGCTTGAGTTTTCTGCACACACATTCAAGAGTACATTATGCACGAGGTCTACATCACCCTGTGATGGCGAGGGCAGGAATGGGGAGTGCGAGAGAGAGAAAGTAAGGTCTCAGATCGATACACTTAGAGACAGTGATATATGAGGGAACTGAAATATTATGTTACACTATCAAATAGTTAATGACTCTTTCATTTGAAATTGCATAGTCATGAGGAGTCTATGTTTATTTAAGTTCATCGTGGAAATCTCTGTGAACCCACTTTATCCACTGCATGCAATCTTTCTATAAATGACCTGGAATTTTAAAGATAAAGATTTCAAAATGATTATTAAACTTTAATTGTCCCGATGACATCCAGTCGTCCTTCAAAAAACCTAAATAGTAGCAAATAAAAGGAATTTACTTGTGCGCCACCCATTGCTCTAAAATAAACAACTACGCACTCTCGTCATGTTCGGTACACCGTCTAAGAGTAGCGAATCGGTGACCCATTTTGTTGCCACGTGCTTTAATAGAAAAATGAGAGACTTTATACCGGAACGCGATGAAAAATAAAATTGCTACCGGGACGTGGCGCCTTCTTGATTAATTGAATCGTGTTAAGAGTGTTTGAAAATTAGGGTAAAATGGTTGGATTCCCGCCTCATCTAGGCTTCTAGCGCTAGATAGGTTAACACCGGAAATAAACCTTGGAATAAAGCATGTAGTCAAAAGGATTTGGCGTGGGAGGAGCGCGTTCTTGCAAAAAGCTAGAAAATATAGCATACGCATTGTTAGGGATTTTATTTCGTTGAATATGGCTGCAAGGATGCATTTGCCGAGGCCTTATTATACTGAAGTTCATGTTGCTCTGGGCTCTGCCTTTTCATGTACTCTCTCTCTCTATTAAGGAGACATGTCAATGAACTGTTCATATCATTTACCCCTGTAACAATGGAGTTGCGCACATTAAGTAAAGCCAAAGTTATTCAATCGCCGGCTGCATGTAGCCTAGCCTAACCTAACAATAAAAGCGTTTACGGCAGATTTCATGATCATTTTGTCCGGATGGGAAATGTCCCTATCTTTCAATTACCCTATCGTTTCCTGCAGGCCCTTTCATGTGAGCCTGTATTTAAATCTTTTTGTCAATGCTTTCAAGTTTCTCGTATTGATGTCAAATGTCGAAGTCATATCAAATAAATGATAAGACAAGATGTAATGTTTTGTTAAGTCGACTTCGTATGAGAAAAGATCTTAGATCTAACCAAGTTGACTTCAGCAGAACGAGTAAACCATCCTCCATATTAAACATGATTTGAAAGGTTTTCGAACTTCTTAAATTCTGGTTAAGACAAAATCGACCATCCTCCATATTAAACACGATTTGAAAGGTTTTAGAACTTCTTAAATTCTGGTTCCGACGAAATCGACCATCCTCCATATCAAACATAATTTGAAAGGTTTGAGATTTTCTTAAATTCTGGTTCCTAAAAAATCGACCATCCTCCATACTGAACATGATCTGAAAGGTTTTAGAACTTCTTAAATTCTGGTTCCGACAAAATCGACTTAACAAGAGCAGGACCCAGAAATGTTGATTAGGAAAGCCGTTTACTCTCAAGTATTAATGATTATTTAAAAAGATGACAGTGTAGATGGCCCCGAAAAAATGGTGACAATGTGCTTCAGAGAAGCTGTATATGCGACGATCGACTTAATCAGTGAATATTTATCGCCGAGGGACAATGTCCTGTATGTTGTTGGACACCAAGGCGAGTGTAGTTTATTCTAAAGCTACGTGACCGTACCATGAATACATCGTTGAACACGCTGAAAATTATCCAGGACTCCGAATTTCCGAGAATAAACAAAACCAGTGTTTAATAGCAATTGGCAAGGGTCTAAGATTATTGCCATATTGCTAACTGAAATAAAATGTCAAAGCATCGCCAACTTGGTAACGATACACAGGCCATGGTGATAGCTTGGTAAATGGTTGACACTTCTACCTGATTGCTAAAAAAACATAAATGCTTGTAAGCAAACAACCAGAGGACCGACAACTTAAGGTCCTCTGCAAGAGACCTGATAATGAGAATTAATGCCTTACCAAAGGGCACTAGCGCATCAAGTAGGAATCGAACCCGAGTCACCGAAATTCGAAACCCCCGCTTTACCAACTAAATGAGCTGTCGCGCCTCATCTGAAAGCTTGAAATGATCATCCTGAGTGTGGGCCTACTACCCCTGGTAGGTCCCTGTAAGACTAGAAGCGAAAATGAAAGAAAAACTAGGCAGAAACATAAAAAAATTGTTCGTTCTTTGGGACTCCACCACTTATATTTGCAGTGGAATTATACAGAGTACGTTTACCTTCAATTATATTTATTTGCATAAGATATACTTAGTATCTAGGAGGGAAGCCGCGGGCTTTGGTTGATAGTAGCATCTAAATCTAGAACACGAAATTAGAGTTGCATAGATATGGAGTGCCGTGTGGTGATGGCATTGTAAATACTGGGTAGTGTCTCAATGGCTATGCACACATGCATTACTAGTTATTTGGTTAGGGAATGCGGATGACCCATCTGCGAATGAAATAACAACTGAGTGTGAATGTTGCGCTTGGCGTAATCATTCTACCCCCTCAAACCCAGGGACTTCGATCTATTAACAAGACGAGGAGAAGCAAGTACCGTCTAAATTGCAGGCATGTGTTGAAGCATGGACCTATTACATGGTTGAAGCTAGTTTCGGACTAAAGAGGATAGTTCTCCTAGCTTAGGACAGATTTTTAATGATCGTTTGACATTTCTCCAAGTTGGTCCTTTGTTAAGCTGTTAGGTTAAATTTCGTATTAAATATATTCTTAATGAAGATGTATTTCAATTTTTATTTCTCACCGCACTACAGACTTGTGCCGAAGCAAAACTGAGCGATAAGAGCATATACCCGACCTTCGCCAGGACGATTCCAACAGACGACCTCTTGACCGAAGCCGTAGCCGTTCTCCTGGAGCACTTCAACTGGTACAACGTCAGTATCGTGTCTTCATCGGCATCCAACAAGATCAGTGTAAGCGAGAGCCTGCAACTGAAGCTGCCAGCCAAGAATATATACATCAGCGACGTTAAGGTGTACACGAGTCCTTACATCCCTCCTCAGTTTGAAGCAGATAAAGAGGAACCAGAGATGCGTAAGATTGTAAAGGAGACCTACGAGCACACTAGAAGTAAGAGACGTACTCTGTTTACTTGCCGTTTAAATTGATTATGAAGACGATTTCCATAGACATTGTTTGACCCAAAGTCTTCATATACATAACTAGTTTTTCTTTGGTAACATGTTTCAACATTCATGCCATTTTCATAATCACAACCCGATCCCCAATATTGCCTTTTCGGAAGAATTTTGTACCAAAAAGTTCTACATCTACTATTTATCAAACTTGATATTCTCATAATAATGTTAAAACCAATAAATAGCAGGGAAAACTTGCTTCGGCCTGAATAGGTAACCACATTGAAATTAGTTTGGTTAAAAAAAGAATACATAATCCATCTTAGAAAATGATTAATGATAATAAAAACATTTTGGTACCGGAATCATGTCCAGTTGACAAAACTTTTAAAATATTATTCCAAATTACATTGTTCACCGAGATAATTAAAAAACATGATTATATTGGATCTCTTAAGGATGTATATTCCCTTTCGGAACTAAACTCGGATTTCAATTAAAAAATAAACAACATACATGTAGTTCAGGTCAGAGTCTTTAGAAACATACAAGATGGTTGTTTACTGTGTTTATAAAAAGATTGCGATCATCAAATACCATGAAAACCCCGACAGATTTCTGAATTATTTGGTTTCACTCTACCTACGACACTGTCCAACAGCAACAAAAATGTCATCCTATCTTCCTTTCTCATATTGCTTCTACAGATAGGATTAGCGCGGTAAGCAAAATAGGTTTTCAGTTTGGGATTCGTTTTAATTGATCCGTTGATCCCTGTGGCCAATTAAAATGAAATTTACTGGGCTGTTGTCCCGAGCTTCGAAAATCAACCATTTGTGGACGGAATCGAAAAGATTATGAAAAAGGGAAATTGAGCTTCGTTTCAATTTTGCCTGATTGGTTATATCACTCGTCGTTGTGATACGGATGATATGAGGTATCCTGTTGAAACAGGAGAGACAGAAAGTGTCCCAGCTTATTCGAGACCGTTACCAAGGTCCTACAAAGAAACTAAAGTATCAGTGTCCAAGGCACGGGGAAAAACTTCCATTAGGCCTAAATAATTTCTTAAATAGTGGTAAATGAAAAAAATCTGGACATTTTAAAAACGACACATCAAAATGACAAAAAAGAATTACAAATAATATAAGCTTGATGAACAGGCAGAAAATGATTGGAAAAAAAAAATCATAATTACACCAAGTTAAAGACGAATACATTTGCCCCCCCCCCCCCCCACAACCACCACCAATCGCCTCAATCGGAATACCCTGGAACCAACCTACTTCTGCTTCACGCGATACTGGGACTTTAAAAGCTAGAAGTCCAGATTAGGTTTGCACTTCTTGGCCCCGTCTTACAAAGAGCTACGATTGATCTGAACAACCTAAACGATATGGAAATCCAACAATGTCATAATTTTTTATCTCCAGGAAATTTGCACAATGCCCTTTGTAAGAAAATAAAAGCACCCTGAATTTTCAAGAAAACGATAAATGTATGACTGTACATCATATCTAGAAAATATTTTGAATGAACATTCATTTTAGATGTTGATGTTGAATGCTTACCGTAGTTGTGGTTGATCGGATCAATCGTAACTATTTGTAAGACGGGGCCCAGGAATCGTTTGCCATAATAGATGAGGGCGCCCTTCAAATGGCTCCGAGTTCTTATTTAGGTCCCTTTGTAACTGAAGAGTATTGTTCCCCAGAAGTGGAATCCTCGATTCGCTGCTTTACCCATGTTTATGATCACCAATATTTAATGTAACCCCACCCTGACCAGGTAAAAAAGTCGTCATTGATTTATCCATTTCTGGATGCGACTTGTCCCTGGGCCGAACAGCACTGTTCTCTTTCCGAGGAAAGGCCATCCGATATAAGGTCTAGCAGAATCATGTAACTAGTTCACTGTTTGAAAAAGGGGGTAGGGTAGCAGAAAGAGTATGGCGAGATAGGTTGAGACCTGTGGGGCAAACATCTCGTATCCACTTATTCTCAGGTTCCATGATGCCGTTGGAAATGGTGTAGTTCAATTTATCTGTGAATCCCCCCCCCCCCTCGTATCATCAAATGAATCGAATATTATCTTACTAAAGTTATCCAGTTAACCAAACAAAAATCATGGAAAGACGTTTGAGCGTCTATATAACTTGATAACTATTGAGGCTGTGCTAAATGACTGATTGAATTCGATGCATGACCGGGGCAATACTATATCTGTAAAGCGCGTAGACACGTCGTTCCGATATATTAAATCCTATATAAAAGCGGATTATTATTATTATCATTATTATTATTATTATTATTGTTATTATTATTATTATTGTTATTATTATTAGTAGTAGTAGTAGTATTATTATCATCATATAATGGCAATGTATGTTCGTTATTTATGATACTAATATATCATTTTCACCATTTTCTCCTTACAAATTGAAGTCTACATATTTTTTGGTGAGATCTGGGAAGTTTACGAACTGCTGAACGAGATGAATTTCCATGGGCTGCTGGAAAACGGTGAATACATGGTGATATATGCCAATCAAGAGAACTACGATGACAAACAACTTCATCTATTTCAAGGAGGTAGGGCGCCACCACATTTTCAAATTTCAAATAAAAAATATAAGGGGACGGGGAAATTTTGTATTTTATAAGCGTTAATAACTAGCCAAATGACAGGCAGCAGATTTTGAATGTTTAACTTGTTTTTGTTTTATTTATCTTTATTTTCTTTATATATTATATTGTATATGTACTTGCTTTTTACGGAATATCTAACGACACTAGGCAAATTGCCTTTTTATCTTTATAATTCATTAGAAGCTCAGTAAGGAGGTGAAACTGCGAAATATATACACTTCCGACCTATAAAAGTGCGTACTGCCCTTTTGCAAACATAGTTTATCTCAATTTAAATAGTATTTTGCCTTCCAAATTTTACTGCATAAAATTACACTACCTCCACAGATCCTTACCTCCGTCAGCCTTCTTCGAAGGTAATGATGTATTACCGGACGTTGTTGGCGCTCTTCCTTTCACCTGCTACCGACCCGAGCTACAAGGATTTCAAACGGAGGGCATATCAACAACTTCAGGAAGAGCCCTTCAATTTCCCCTTTGGGGAAGAAAAAGACCCTATGGGAGTAAGTTATTACTATATATGTCATAAATCTACATTTTTTTTAATATCTAATGTGAAAAGCACGATAAAGTGCTGTTAAAAGGAGGCATTAACTAATTATTGATACTGTCCTACGCAATGTCCTAGCTTCATCCCCAAAATAGTAGAAGTCGTAGTAGATGTTGTAGTGGTGGTAGTAGTAGTAGTAGCAGCAGCAGCAGAAGTAGTAGTCGTAGTAGTAGTAGTAGTAGTAGTAGTAGTAGAAGTAGTAGTAGTAGTAGTAGTAGTAGTAGTAGTAGTAGTAGTAGTAGTAGTAGTGGTGGTGGTGTGGTATTAATAGTAGTAGTAGTAGTAGTAGTAGTAGTAGTAGTAATAGTAGTAGTAATAGTAGAAGTAGTAGTAGAAGCAGTAGAAGCAGTAGTAGTAGTTGTGGTGGTGGCATTATTATTATTATTATTAGTAGTAGTAGTAGTAGTAGTAGTTATAAGTAATAGTAGTAGTAGTAGTAGTAGTAGTAGTAGTAGTAGTAGTAGTAGTAGTAGTAGTAGTAGTAGTAGTAGTAGTAGTAGATGTAGCAGTGTTACCTATTTCTAAAAGTTCGAATACATTATACTCATGGCATTAATTTGATTACTTGCATTGTAAAAAAATAACTATTCTCCTTACGTACAGAACAAGGCAAGGAAAGTCGTTATTAAACTGGCTTACGCACCGATCAAGCCATCGTTTGAGCAACACCTCGAATATTTACGGACGTTCCTTTTTCAATATTGCTGATGAAATTACTGTTCTCGATTCAGAATAGAAATAAAACTAGACAATCTGGATCATCAACTTGTATTTCTGCAAAATGACTGGAACCTAATACATTTATTTCGATGCGTATTGGGTCGGAACTAGTTCCTTTGCCCCTGGACAGTGTTAACCGATTACAACCCCGAACAGTAAATTCAATGCGTATGAAGTGATGCCTAAGTGGACTTTGAGAAATCTCAAATGAATATGCCCTAGAGTACTGTTGATAGCCATCAGTCGGTATTCAATTTAAATTTGGCGTCCGAAGACAGAAAGAAAGGTGTCTGTAAACCAATCCTGGTTTAGCCTGCATGTCCAGACTTTAATTTGAAGATTCAGGTATTTCTGAGAATCATAAACAGGTTAAATACAGTTTGTCGTCATCGGCATAATACTGTTTTCGAGACCACCAAAATGAGTAACAAAAACGTTTTGATTTGCATTTGCTTCAAAGTCTAGAGTGAATATAGTTTTGAAGCCATGGTAGATTTCATGCTCGCATAACGTTTGTTGTTGCTAGACTATCGCTTTGGTCACATCTATCCCCACGCAAAGCATTCTGGGAAGAAAAAAATCGGTTAAATATTCGCTTGTATAGGGGAGGATTTACCTATTTCCACTTTTTTCCGTTACTTGTGAAAGATAATTGTGATTAATGTGCGGTGTGTGGGAGTAATTTGATATATGACCATTTGCCTTGCAGGTATGCTCTATAATAAGAAGTAATTTATGGATCTCTTTCGAAAGCGCATGCCGTCGTAAATTGCGGAAATAAATGAAATTGATAGGTTGACGATATATAACCAGCAATTGTGCTTTGAGAAAATATATTTGCTATAATATGATATATTTGTAAATAACGTAGGAAGACTTTTGTAATGACCATTTTTAAATCTTAAAAACTTTTCGTTGGGGTGGACTTGTCCTTTAACATTTTCTGCGACGATTCCACAGCACCATATTTTTTTAATGCGCAGCTCCCTTGCCGTTTATTGTCATCTCTTATGCATTCTTGAGAGACCACATTTGCGACATCCGGGTGCGAGTGCTCTAGAATGTGATTTTGTGTTGTGTTGTCAGGAAACCTTCAGAGCAATGCCAATTATGGCATCTGGGAGTCTGAGGTGATTCCTAATATTTTCTTTACCATAATAATGCACCCTTGATGAGAACTGATAAATCTTGATTACGCGCAATAAGAAAAAAAAGCGGTCATTTCCTTTTTTTTATAATGATCAGAGTTATCAAGAATTCGATGAACAGGATAAAAATATTAGGATGGGTTTAAGCAGAAGCTGGCAAAAACCTGGTTTACAGAGCATTTCCGATCGATTAAGAAAACTAAACTCGTATTGGGCAGGTGCAGTATTAGTGTTGTCTTGTTAAAAATTATTGATTAACACAATATGGTTTAGATGATTATCATTGTGAAGACTCAACGGATTCTATCCCAATAATTTCCTCTTTTCGGGTGACTATTTTTTGCTCTTACCCGAGCGATCATTCACCTTCATCCCCCTGTCGCTCTCCAATCATTGTTTTCCTTCCAAAGAAAAAAAAACAGAAGAAAAGAAATAAAACCAAAAGTAAATTAGAGGTCTGGAGCGTGAAACTTTTTCAATATTCCACCTGTTATTCAATGTAGGGGGAAATGACGTCACATTTGGTCTTCTTGCCCCCTTCCCCCAGTCAAAAATCAACCCACCCCAGTTTTTGTCAACATGTGAGAGCAAAAGGGGAGGTAGAAAAAGCATGAAAAGAGGGAGGAACCAAACACAGAAAGAGAGTATTAGAGGTCGTGTAATAAAATAATTTTACTAACCGCATGTCATATTGTCTCCACCCACTTCTACCCTTTACACGCCCCTAATTATAATGAATTATATAAATTGACTTTGGGTTCGTGTTTCTCACTGGAATGCTTGCTCTCAGCCAATCAGATACGAGGATTTCAAAAAAGTTTCCAGGGCTCCGTAACTCAAAGGTTTGCAATCATTTGCTAAATACCAGTGACCAATCAAGATCATCGTTGCATGCGCACTCTGTTTAAAATACTGACTGGGAACCACTCAGTGCGGTTCTTTCATGATTTCGATTCATCGCAAACCTTTGTGTTACGGAGCTTTGGAAAAGTTATTTGTAAATACGTTTCTCTGCTAGTTCGAAAATGTATTTAAAAAAAACATCACTAGTTTTTTTTAATGGGTGTGTTGTTTTGTCTGCTGCATTTGCACTATAAATTTGATGACAACAGGGGCATACAACTGAGATTAGTTACTTCTCTTATCTTTGGATATTTATGAAATCTTAACTATCAAAGGCGCGAAATCTGTTAAAAAACCATAAACAAAACAGATAATCAACGATTTTGATTTTACCGTATGTTGTATTATGATATATAAACATGTACTTGTAAAGAAATGCAAGTATTATAATAAAAATAATAATTAATGCGTGTCTGCGGGTAGTAAAGGCAGCAAAGATTTGACATTTACTCTGTCTTGACAAGAAGTTGTGATATAGATCTATTACATATTTAATAATTAACTTCTGCTGCTTTCAATTGATATTAATTTAATGAAATAGTCGTGTCCCAGATATTAAAACATGTGGTTATTGCACCACTTGTAGGATTCCTAATACTTCTCCATTTTCTTCTTTCTTGGCATGAACCTCGAGGGGTTCCGCTAAAACTTCACAATCGTGACAGAAAGCATGTTTGGCGTCTTGGTTTCGCTCTCATCGGGGATGTGAAGATCTTTATGAAAACTGTAAAAATGATCTCCTACAGGGCGTCGAGAGGATGAATTATGAGGATGGGTATAACGGAAAATGATTTGATACGACCTCTTGATTGGATTTTTGAGAGATTTGGCGCCTCTTGTGGTTCGAGAAGACCTCAATTGGAGTATGAGTGCGGCAGTTGAACTTTTGAGATTAACACCGGGTACTTAGATCTTAAAGGGTTCATTTATGCAGATAATTGCTTGGAAATGGAAAATTGAATACTCCCAAAGGAATGCACACGTGAAGGACTAATACAAAAATATTTTTACGTATTATACAAAGTTCTAAGTGTAATTGAACAACAATGCTGTTCATCATCAAGTTTTTATTGATTCCCATGACGCATTCGTTGTAATTTCTCTATTTACGATCCAAAAGACGTCATCCATTCTTCAATATCGTATTATGAGTATCAGTAGACACTTTTTTTATTATGACATCACCAGTAACAGCAAAGTATTAATAGTCTCTATCTCGTCCTTCCCCTTCTTCATCATCTTCTTCGTCTTCTCCTCCACTCTTCTTTTTCTTCTTCTTCTTCTTCTTCTCCTTCTCCTTCTCCTTCTCCTTATTCTTCTTCTTCTTCTTCTTCTTCCTCTTCTTCTTCTTCTTCTCCTTTTCCTTCTTCATCATCTTTTTCTTCTTCTTCTTCTTCTTCCTCTTCTTCTCCTTCCTCTTCTTCTTCTTCTTCTTCTTCTTCATTTTCTTCTATATACCTTTCTTTTCTTTTCCTTCCCCATGCTTTATTATTTCTGTATCATTACCCTTTCCTTTTTGCATATTTTTAACTACTGCCAATCCCTTAATATTATTTTCTTGGTTTGTCTACATTATCTTCCTATTTGTATTTCACATTTTCTTTCGTATTTCATTCTAATTATTTATTTTCATTTTGTTCTTTTCCGTACACTATTCATTTTCCTCTCTCAATTTCATCTTTGTAATTACATTTTTCATTCGATCATTTATTATCTTACCCTATTAGATTCCTATCGAGGCTGCCTATCTCTATGATAACGTGTATAATGTGTATGCCCCGGCACTCAACGAGACCTTAGCCGAGGGTTACAGCATTAGGAATGGAACAGAGATCCTCAAAAGGATTCTTTGCAGGAAACACGCCAGTAAGTTACTATTTCATCTCCTCGTAATCTTAGCAAAATAATATGGGTTTGTTAGATGTTGGAGCAGTAAAGTGGCATACTTGGTTCACGAGATGGGGGCATGGATTATGGACAAAATGGCGAGTCAGCTATTTTCTATATATTTCTGATATGATGACGCCTTTTGAATGAAGAAGGGGTTTGAATATGAGCACGCACAACGAGAAAGGAGAGTATTCCTTCCTTGCGACGCGCAGAAGCTCTGAACTTTCATTGGATTAGTGTCATAATGAATGGAATTAAGTTGTTCCAAATTTATTCCTACGAACAAAGAAAATAAATATTCATTTTCTTAGCCTTATGCTTGTGCGAAGCGCGAACAAACATTTTATAATTTATGAAAACATTTTTTTTTCATTTCTCGTTCAGGTATTACGGGGAGACCGAAGTATATTGATGCACGTGGTGATGCCTACGCTGATATCACTGTCATTGGTGTCAAGCTCGGTGAAGAAGTTGATGAAAAATTTGGATATATCATGCATCCAGTGGCCACCATCAAAATCACCAACAGTACACCGGTAAAATCATTTGATTTTTTTTTATATCAAACGCCATGAAATGTGTCATTTGAATGTATGATTGGTTTTGAGTAAATGCAGGAAACGAAAACAGCCACCATCGAGCTTAGCAAGGCAAAGCAAGTTTATTTCCAGATGAACGGTGAAAGTACTTCAAAATGAAAATTAGGTTGTGAGATAAGACTTGTTAAGAATTTCACCCCTTTCTTTGTACATGCATACTGCCTAATCATTTTTCAAAAGTATGTTACGATCTACCTTAGATGTAAAGGTAGGGTAGGGGTGATCATTGGGGTCGGTTCTTCCAAATAGGCTTTAAAATTGGTATCGAACAACACCGCATTGACAGTTTCGGACACTAGTTAACAATATTATCGTATTTTTTCCGTAATACAGGAAGTTGAAAGATCATGTCTAGGAAATGGTACATCGTTTCAATGGGTGAGTACACTGTTTACAATAACCAGGGATACAAATACATGATTTGTTTCCGTTAAGTGCAATCCATACCATTTCTTGTATTGGTAACGCCCGCCGATTGATAAGCGCAAATGCCAACACAAGTTTCAATTCTTACATTTGTTATCATCAAATGGCGCGGGAAGTGCAATACGGGTGCAATACTACATGTAACTCATCCGCCGACAATATCCCTACCATTGTAGATCTGGCAGCTCAATAAAGCTTCAAATAGGTGTAAAATAGTTGGTTAAGCTTGAAAAATAACGATGAGACCCATTTTTGTCTCACCTGCATAGCAGAGTGAGACTATAGGCGCCGCTTTTCCGACGGCGGCGGCGGCGGCGGCGGCGGCGGCGGCGGCGACGGCGGCGGCGGCGGCGGCGTCAACACCAAATCTTAACCTGAGGTTAAGTTTTTGAAATGACAGCATAACTTAGAAAGTATATGGACCTAGTTCATGAAACTTGGCCATAAGGTTAATCAAGTATTACTGAACATCCTGCCTGAGTTTCATGTCACATGACCATGGTCAATGGTCATTTAGGGTCAATGAACTTAGACCATGTTGGGGGAATCAACATCAAAATCTTAACCTAAGGTTAAGTTTTTGAAATGTCATCATAACTTAGAAAATATATGGACCTAGTTCATGAAACTTATACATAAGGTTAATCAAGTATCACTGAACATCCTGCATGAGTTTCACGTCACATGACCAAGGTCACTGGTCATTTAGGGTCAATGAACTTTGGCCGAATTGGGGGTATCTGTAGATTTACCATCATAACTTTAAAAGTTTATGGATCTGATTCATGAAACTTGGACATAATAGTAATCAAGTATTACTGAACATCCTGTGCAAGATTCAGGTCACATGATCAAGGTCAAAGGTCATTTAGGGTCAATGAACTTTGGTCAAATTGGGGTATTTGTTGAATTACCGCCATAACTTTGAAAGTGTGTTGGTCTAGTTCATAAAACTTGGACATAAGAGTAATGAAGTATCACTGAACATCCTTTGCGCATTTTAGGTCACATGACCAAGGTCAAAGGTCAATGAACTTTGGCCATAATGGGGGTATCTGTTGAATTACCATCATAACTTGGAAAGTTGATGGATCTTTCTCTTGAAACTTGGACATAAGAGTAATCAAGTATCACTGAACATCCTGTGCGAGTTTCAGGTCACATGATCAAGGTTAAAGGTCATGTAAGGTCAATGAACTTTGGCCACGTTGGGGGTATTTGTTGAATTACCATCATATCTCTATAAGTGTATGGGTCTAGTTCATAAAACGTGGAAATAAGAGTAACCAAGTATCACTGAACATCTTGTGCGAGTTATAGTAGTTTTCAAAATCAGCACTGCTGCTATATTGAATCGCGTGATGCAGGTGAGACGGCCAGAGGCATTCCACTTGTTAATGATTACAGTCAAACGTCCAGTTTGTTATTTTGATTTTAATCATATTAAAATAATCACTCGCCAGAGTACTAGGGTCGACCGGTGTCCCCTTCCCTCTTATAGAAACCTGCACAATTAACATGTTCATGACATAAGCCGGTACACATTTACTACTTCAGCTTCAAAATATCACATGTAGAATGATTTACCACTTACAATTAGAGAATATCCACCAGAACCTATTTTCTTATGGAAGACATTATGTAGTTTCTAGAATTACACACTTAATTAATTGTAAAATTTTAATAATAGTAATAATAGTCTATTCTTTTATAGTGATGTTGACTTTCATTAACAATAACATAGACCTAATCTATTTTTGTGTTATCCGGAATCCTGCCGATATCCGTAGGTTTACGAGCCGATCAATGGCACCTTTATCCCATGGATCAGCGGTGGCGTACCTCTGGCTGTCCCCAAGTGTGGGTTCTATGGTGAATTCTGTGATACGCCATACAGACCCGTTGTCGAGATCGTATCGGGGGTCGTCGGCGGTCTCCTCCTCATCATCCTCATCGTCGCCATCGCCGTGTATCGGTAAGCATCTTGGTCAATCTTCCTCGCAACAGAAATCAACTGATAATGTTCCACGAAATTATTTCCCAACACTGTGACACTGATTCTCCCAAAGTGGTTTTATTTTTGAAAATTACAGCAAATATTCATTTGACAGATTTATTTCTACGAAATATCGAATTGCGAAAGACCAATATCTAAATTATTTCCAGTTGAAAATTTCACAACTGGACCATGCAGTGAAGCCACGGACAACTCATTTTTCAGATTAATATCATGAAGACAAAACGAAGATTTCCCAAAGGAATATCCAAGAAGATGATCAGTTTCTCTGGAATTCGGATCGTTGATACAATGTTATTTGATAGTTAAGGTGACCTAAAAACACAATTCAAAGAAAAACTATCCAGAATTTTTTTTAAATCTCTAAGCTATTTTTCTTAACTTTCAATTTTGTTTTATTCTTCAAGTTTTTACTGCAGATTAGGGGATACTTTTAGGGCTAAGGCATGAAAAGCAACATAATACGTCAAACATTCATATTTTAATGATTGTTTTCTTAGAAATTGGAAATACGAACAAGAGCTTGCAAGTCTCCTGTGGAAGATTGACTATGCAGATATTCAAACTAAACGTCACAATGGTTCAACTATATCAGCGATTAGTAAGGTAGGTCATGCACGTATGTTAAGTTTGTTACGTTTGGGGAAGGATTATTCCGTAGGGCTGATGATTATCATAAAGATAGTCATAAGGTAATCTTTCTGATTCTTAGCACGGGAAACAAGCTTAGAGCAAGTAGAATTTTTCCCCAAATTGATTGAAATCTACATGTACATATTTGAGAAAGGGGAATTGCAGTGGAGAGTGTGTCAGTGATTAGTATGATTCGCCTGAAACAATACATGCTTCAGACATAAATTATAGTATTATTTTAGCTAAAACTGAATTAGATAATAGGATCATGGATGTAGGACAGGAACATTTACTTCTATATTGAATTCAACCAGAACGAAGAGTCGTAATCGTTGAAAGATAACTCGGTATATAAAAGAATTTATTACGTGTTTCAGACATGTCAGATGGGGGCTTTCCTAAAAGCTCACCGTGATTTTGTAAAATCTTTTTTTTTTTTTACTTTTACGAATTAAGAGCCGTATTGGAAGCGGGTGGTATCCAAGTATCATAGAAATCCCTTGATACTTAAATTAAGATACCCAGAGGCTCCAACTATTCTAACAATTTAAGAATGACATATTTCTTTAGTAGCGGTTTCACATTTAAAGTAATATTTGGAGCCCCTGCGATTGAACACATTATGTCTACATGTTCACATATCGGGTCTTATAATGGTTATGGGGGAGGTGGATTCAATAATCACGATAATCTACCCATGTCGATTGCAGTTTGAATAAGCTCCGGAACAGGTAATAAGTAGGGTATTGTTAAGTGAAACTTCAGGGCATAATCGTTTTAGTTTTGACGATAGACAATAATAAATGTTTAAACAGTATGGAAGTAGATGTGGAGGAGGAATGGGTATTAAGGAAAAGCCGATGTAGAAAGTCATAATGATCAATCAATGACTGACAGACAGACGTCGAAGTCTCTTTTTATCTTATTTTGTATGATTTTAAAATGTATATATCATGCTACATCAACGTAGAGGTGTTCTGTAAATTTCTCGAAATCGGGTTGGATTTGTCCTGACAATTAAAGCAAAACACTATATCCCTATAGGCTACATAACTGAGGAAGCTGTACAAAGTAGCGGAACGCAGGTACCTTTTCCAGGTCAAACTGCTCACTCGACTGCGTGAGTTAGAATATGCTCTGAAAAGAGTGAGTCAAATAACACTCATAATTTGAGTCATGGCATATTCTATTCACATGTGCGCACTTGGTAAACTTATAGATCATGATACATCGCACACATAAGTGTGTGACGTCACACACATGTGGACCTTTTTTAACATGTCATGTTACTCATTCACATACCATTTCACTTAATAAAATATGTCACGTGAACCAGAAAAGTTTCCCATTTAAATAAGATATCGTTATAACAATTTAAAGATGGTTCGAATATATAGAGGGGAACATTTTGGAAACAACCCCTTACGTTTTAGGATATCAAAATGGTTGGAATGTATACTTGTTCAATAAGTTTACGTTATTCGCTTGTATTTCAATTGAATCCTTTTACCATTATGATTCGACTATTAGCATGATTAGACCATATATATTTCAACTACATGAATGTTAGTTTCCATTTTTATTTTAGGCCTAGTGAAACCTAGATAGATTTAGACAAAATATATGGATTTTCATGAAATATTCATCCTCACTAATACTGCCGAGACGGTTTTATTTTTAAGTTACCTGGAAAATAACGGAAAGTCCTTAAAATTAATCTAATAAGATTCGCTAATCCATTTGTTGTAACTTCTAAGATTCAAATCTAAGCTATGTTTATGTTTATATAGTCACTTTTTTTTTCATTTGATATTGAACGGAAAATTCCCGTTTTAGGTCCATCGTAGCAGTGCTGCAGCATTTTCATACTATCTTAAAATCTACAGATCTCTCTTGAACATTGGGATTTCCCCAGTACAATACATAGCGAAATAAGATACGACAGTTGACGTAGTGTTCAAAGTCATTGAATAGAATTCTTTGTTTTTTTTACTTTTGTTTTACCCCCAACATCATTATATTACTATTACATGTATGTCACCGTAACCATGGCGATCTAGCTCGTTACTGCTCGTACGGGAAAATGGCTAAAGGCCAACATTTTACATCCGTTGTTAGAGGCCAGGCAACATCTTCATACGCTTGTAACTTCTTCTAGGAATTTGAAGAACATGATATCAGAAGTACTGACCTACAAAACGACCGTGATGAGATCGAGTGATGATGCACAGTAATTTGTAGACAAAGGTGGAAATACAGGATTGCATTCCCCCCCCCCCATCGCCTCGATTAACAATAAATCAAATTGGGCCGATTGAAAATGGTTTTTGGATCACCTCTTTCGGATCTAGACGAAGGAACATGCACACCTCAAAAGTTGCTCACGTGTATAACGACAAAATGATATTCACAAAAAATAGGGAAATCGACAATTGTTATAGAGAAGAAATCATTTAAACACATTTATCAACCAGTATTTGTGTTATGTAACCTCCCATCCATAGGGATTTCTCTGTGATATGGCACAGACCATAAAATTTGAATTTAATACTATAGCCATTTATATGCATCTAAGACTTTTTAGTAGGTTAAAAAAAAGTTTGACCTCTCCTAATGAAAAAACGAAGATCGAATTTGCAAGAATTTTCTTATATCTAAATTTCCTCATTGTTTCACATGAACCAGATGAACTTAATTCTATCTAGATCAGTGTCTTTCCCAATTGGATTAGTTCATTCATAGCAGGTTTCTATACGGAGTAGTGTTTCGCATTGATTGGCTAATAATTTTGCTTGGCTGATTGATAATCATCAAAATCGCTGCATCCTACATGTGAATAATCTGATGAGTGCCTTGGAGGAGTATCACGAATTGACGTTGAGTGGTTGTTTGGGAAGCAGTAAGACACACTCAGTACCGGCTTCATAACTCAACACCAAGTCGTGCATGGGTAGAATATAAATTACGTCTGGTGCCAACGGCCAGACGTACAAGTGCGCAACTATACTGCGCATGCAAAATGCGCGTGAGGTCTTTGAACAGTATATGTGTGTTTGAAATCGTTTGAACAGAAGGTTCATCTGAGATAAGATATCTCACTTCTGGCATCGAAGAAGACAAAGTACAATATAATCATCTTAAATCGCCGAAATAGTTGGATAGATTGGTCTCAGGTCTCTCTCAAATGGTCTCAGGAAAAGAGCTTAATACAGGCGTATGTTTAGTAGGAATCAAACCTCAATTCACTCTTAAAGGTGTTCGGGATTTTCCCTAATGATTAATAGAACGATAAAGCGCTTTTCAAAATGTTGGAGGCGATAATTTCGTGTGGGATTACTAACTGAGATACAAATTACTTTTAATTGCTATAGGATGTTCTAGAATGTCGATAATCTTGTTGGATGGTGGAGGTAATTTGTACCAACTGAAATAGGTCCAGTCTCATGGATCTCCATGGCTTGAACATCATTATTTATGTACAGAGAAATAGGACACGAAGAACTAAGTATAGTGTTTCAAGATTAATGTAATTTAAACTCAGAGGTTGGGTTTATCAGAATATGAAACAGAAACTCCTCCTATTATTATCTTATTGAAATCTCTCTTATACATCACCAAATCCCACTTTCCCACAAGTTTAATCAAACGGTTGAATGGAAACTTGAAAATAATCATATTCATATTTCATGTATTAAACATTGAGCCATGAGTGATGTTAAATGTACAGATATTGTATCAAGTAAAGAGCTTAGGAGTTGTTTTATACTTTGGTAAATTAAAAAATAGTTTACGTAATAATCTTTGAATACTAACCTTCTAAAGTTAGATTACCTTTTTGATAAAACAGTATAAACTGTTATTCGTCAATCATGTACATGTATATAAACGATAGCTTTCGTGTCATAGTCCTGTCAAAATTAGAATACGATATACATGCCATGTAATATGCGTTCTGAAGGATCCATGAATATTACGCAATTATCATCAATTTTAGTTTCAATGTGTACATGTCCGTGTCATAAGAACTCTCAAGAATCATAACACCAGGCCATTGAGAATCTGGCTCACTGTCGCAACTGTTTAAGCTAGTCAAGACTACAATAATTAGTGGAGGGCTAAACCTGGAAATGTGATTTGGTAACGAATTAATTTCACTAATCATAAGACATTTTTAAGAAATCCTCTGCACTTTTTACCATTGAGGGGGCACCTACACAGATGCAACTTTGCTTCTGCAAATGTGAAGGCGCTCCTGGACATGTCCATGCAGTATCGGTAACGTTGAATTCTGTTTTATTGGTGCGTAAAAAGTATGGTTTTAAGATGACATTTATTTATTATCATTTCAACAGCTAAGTCTTATGACAACAGACAGTAAGAATTCAATAGATCCTTACAGATGTCAGATCTTCACTGAAGTAGGAACATATAAGAACATGCTGGTCGCTATCAAAAAGATTCACAAGAGACACGTGGACCTGACCAGATCCGTGAGAAAAGAACTGAAAATCGTGAGTGTTTCATAAATTTTCTCTTCCTATTTCCCTCCCTTCTTTTTGTTAAATTTCGTTTGTGATTTAATTTCTTTCCTTAAACTTTCATTTACCTTGTGTATCTTCATAATTATGCACGACAAGATTTATTTCAATGGTAAATTCACTTTTATTGCAAAACTGGGAGCTATTTTTAGTGGATAGGTTGTGGACAAATACGAGAATAACCAAATCACTAAAAAGGGTATTTCGATTGCCACGTCAAGGTATTTGCAAAGCTCCAAAAAGACGAAACAATCGCATTGCAAAGAGAGGAAACAAATAAACCCATTGAGTTAGATAGATTTAATGATTATGTGTTCATTAATAATTTCTTTGTATTTATTGTTTTAGATGAGGGACTTACGTCATCCTCACCTTAATCAGTTCATCGGCGCATGCGTGGATCCACCCAACATATGCACCATCACAGAGTATTGTCCTAAAGGAAGTTTACAGGTAAATACTAAACATGTATTTGTTTTATTTGACTTTGGATTATAATTTTGTCATTTGCCGTTTGATATTGGATTCATATTGTTGTCTCTAAATCTCTCAGATATAGGCCACTGAACTAATTTAGAATTGATATTGACCATTAACAATAATGAAGCGAGAGCTAAAAATTAATTGATGTGGTTCAGATGCTCCGAAGCTCTAGCAAAATTGAGTAGGCTGTCATTGCGAGATAAATCACCTTTACCTGACAAGTCATACGTCATCATGACAAGTTATGCTATCGTTTCCATGGCAACACATAACATTCTATATGTTATAGATGACTCGCCGAAATGTCGACATTTTTTTTATAAACCGATTTGGCAGGATATCGCTTCTCGCCATGCAAGATAATAACGCTAATATTACATCAAAATCACTTAATTAAATTGCTCGCTATCTTCATGAATAATCATACATGAATTACTTGAAAGTGTAGATACTATCGAGACATTGCAACTTCTTATATTGTTTGCTCAAATACAAAAATCACAATCCCGTAACTCTGATTAATATTTTTTTTTTTTTTTTTTTTTTTACATCAAAGGATATCTTGGAAAATGATGAAGTCAAGCTGGACAGTATGTTCATTGCATCTTTAATCGGAGACATTTTAAAAGTGAGTCCTGGGTTGTGTCTTATAATTTTTACTTACAGATCATGAGACTTTCTTTTAGATTGATTTTATACAATAATATTTAAATCTTCCTCAACCAATCGTTTCTCTCTCTTTTCCCACACTTTCTGTCCTCTGTTTCTTTTGTCTCTCAATTGGCCGCGTTCTATATAATGCTCTCTTTTTTCTCTCTCACCCTCCCCCCCCCTCCCTTCTCTCGGTCATCTCTATCTCTCTCTAAAAAAATGTTGTTATGAAAGTAGATTTATGAATGACATTATTTTGTAAAATGGCCAATATTTTTAACACCCGCAGTAAAAATGTAAATTTGAAATTGAGTGTATGCTGTTTGGTATACAAACTTTAGAGTAATTGTCTAACCATGTTAACAGTTATAGTGATTGCAATTCGTCTTTAGAATCACCGAACCTTTCACACACAAAAAAATCGTACCGTTATTGGAGTGAAACTTAACTGGAATTCACCTCCGGAGTAGAATTTGAATTCCTGATTGTGATTAGCGTTCGTCATTCTAGTTTGGTTTCACACGTGCTAATAGTTTGTCATTAGCCTTATTTATCACTGGAGTCGTCATTCAAATTACGATTTTTTGTTACCGCGTGAAAGGGCGATATCATAGCTCAAGTGCTATTTTCAACTTGTTTTTCTCTTTCAAATTACGGTCTCATTATTATGCTTGATTACAATTACTTCGTACTTGTCTTTTTTTCCCCTATAGGGTTTGAGCTGCCTGCACGCTAGTGAAACACATTCACATGGCAACCTCAAATCCAGCAATTGTGTGGTGGATAGCCGATGGGTGCTGAAGATAACGGACTTCGGGTTACACCAGTTTAGGAGCGGTAGCAACCCGCCGGAGATTGGAGAACATGCGAAATACGAAAGTAGGTTGCTAAGCCATTTTAAGATATTACTAAAAATGCATGTTGACTTTGTACATGGAGCGCCCGGTTCTAGGAAATGGTTTTAATGTTCCATGCGGACGTGGTGAAGAAAAAAAAGCTTGATAGCTGGTAAAACTTGTAAAACAAAATCTATAACGTATTTACACAAATAAAATTAACTGAACTGAAAACTATGCCACATTAAATGCAGATAATAACTGAAAAGCCAAATTTGTTGTTTATTTAGTCGTTGCAATTTCATTTTTTGATTGATCATAATGAGCTGTATCATATGCGATTTTATTATTTCAATGCTTAGAAGATGATTATATGTATAATTTTTAGACCTTATGATTGTGCCTCTATTGTATAAGACAAACCATTTGAAAAATTATGGGGATTTTATGGCTAAAAGGTGTTTAGTTTTCCTGTAAAATCGCCAAGTCATGACACTATGGGCCAGAGAGTGCGTGCATTAAACAAAAAAGAATCTGCTTTTTTTTTCTGTACTATGGCCTTTCATCAGCATCGACGATAAGATCTAAATGCTTTGCTCAATATGCTTTAAGTGTGCACTTCCAGGACTTTCAATTAAATAATATATTTTACAAACAAAAACAGAGTAATGTTTGAAGAAGAAAACAATGATAGTGCAACCATGATTGTTTTCCCGTCATTCTTTTAGAACTTCTGTGGCGGTCCCCCGAGCTTCTCCGAGACCCTGCACCAAGACCAGAGGGTACCCAGAAAGGAGATATGTATGCACTAGGTATCATCCTTTATGAGATGGCTACGAGACAGGGACCGTACGGCAAGTGCGTCTTGGGGCCAAAGGGTAAGGGTTTTGAGAAGGATTCATTGGAGTTGAGAGCATTGTGAAACAACGTGTATATATTTGGTTTATCGAAAAGTCAGTACAGAATATCTGGCATTTATCAACGAAAATGTATGCTCTGGCTTCTTTACAGGTTCTTATTACAATATCAACGACACATGCTAGAATCACGTGCATCACTATTTGTAAAAAAAATACACATACGCCTCTTAAAAGCATGAGTAGACCTTATTTACAAGTCACCAGTAAAATCCAAGGTGACAGGTCAAAAAGGTTTTGTATTTTTATTATTTTTCGAATTATATCAACTGCTTATATAAAGCTTACGAAATGAGAATCATTGACAATGTTTATCCCATGTTTCGAAATTTCAGAAATAGTTGACAAAGTGACACACCCATTGGACCCTAACACACCGTTCAGACCCAATGTGATGGAGGTGGAGGATTGTCCTAGCTGTATGCTGACCGGTATGCAGGAATGCTGGCGGGAAATCCCTGATGATAGACCGGATGTCAAAACCCTTACGACACGACTGAAACCCCTCCAAAAGGGAATGTAAGTCAATTATTATTACTGTTATTATTATATATACTTTGAAGAATGCATGGATGTTCAGTGTTCTAATTTGAGTGAGATGTATCGATGACCTGTATGGGCGCTGTAACACAAAGGTTCAGAGGCGGCGGAACATCGGGCTCAGACAAAAAAAGTGGAGGGGCACCTTTTGTCTGTCAAACAATAGATGCCCCTCCACTTTCATTGTATGAGCCTGACGTTCCACCGCCTCTGCAAAGTTTTGCGATGAATTGAAAATATGAAAGAACCGCACTGATTGGTTCCCGGTCGGTATTTTAAACAGAGTGCGCTTGCAACGATGGTATTGATTGGTTATCACTTATTAGCGATTGATTGCACACACATTTGTTACGGGGACACATTTGTTACGGGGACTCCTTGAAATCTCTAAGGAACTAGCAACCTTGAGGGATTGGCATTTTCCATCTTTTCCTTTTAGCTACTGGTATCCTTTGGAGTAAGTACTTCTTTAGACTAAAACATGTAAATATCTTGCATAAGTCGATCATGTTATCGTCCATGTAATTTTGTTTGATAGAATGGGACATGTTGTAGACAATGGTCACGAAACGTCTGAAAGATGCGTTAGAAATTATTTGCCAAAAAAATGAATAAAGCCCGATTCTTGAACCGTATGAAGATAAATACTGTCGTGAATGAATGTTGAAGAAATAGTTTTATGGATCTTGTTTCATCTTTAGGAAACCAAATATCTTGGATAACATGATAGTCATCATGGAGAAGTACGCAAATAACCTAGAAGACATTGTAGAAGATAGGACCCATCAACTTCTTGAAGAGAAGAAGAAGACAGATAATCTACTCCACCAGATGTTACCAAAGTAAGTAGTACTGACCTCGTATACCGTTGATTTGCTAAACCATCTAAATGTGTAAATTCATGTCCAACGTAACTTTATTGAAGAGAGTACGTCGTATAGGATCTCATCAGATTGGTGAAAAGGAGCAGTTAGCAAGGCTAGAAAAGCAGTTGTTGTGTCTCCATGAATGTCCCTTGTGACTATGTGATCACCGGATAGACAGTTCCAGCAGTTTACTCTGTAGCTTCCAGCTTGCCTACCTTTCCAGGAAAATATATTCTCATTAAAGTCTTCTAAATCAGTACTAATGAGCAAAAATATGCCCTTGATTCGTGCTTATTTATAACTTGTATTTTCTTCCACAAAAAGCAGCTTAGGTGAATCAGGACACCTCTGCTCTTTCTCATTGAAAGTCATATTCCTTTATCGAGGAGATATTTCCGGACTTGATAACAAAAAAAAAAAAAAAACACGATGAATGTTTAATGTACTGTATGTATTCACTACCATCAGAATAGTTAGTCATTTTCATTTGATTGGGCAAGTATCCGAACGCATTTACGGCGATTGCATTCAGTCGTTGTTTGATTTAATGTTTTTGTGTCTTTATTTTTCAGACCTGTGGCGAATCAGCTAAAACGTGGAATGCAGGTTGTTCCAGAATCGTTTGAATGTGTCACAATTTTCTTCAGTGATATAGTTGGCTTTACAAGCTTGTCCTCAGAGAGTACACCCTTCGAGGTATTCATATTTTAATTCAAAAAAATATTAAGTTAATCTTTCCAATTCTCTAATAGCCTCTATAACACCAACCAATAACGTTGTCCTGTTTCCTGGATGTTAGAATCGCGAGTAACAAATTTCAGAGAATTATATGTAGCGTTAATTCATTGCAATTAGATTTTAAAAAGGGAAAAGTTAAACGAAAAATAAAATTAATTTTGGATGATAAGCATACCAACGTACAAGCTTTATAAGCATAATAAAGCCTATATGACAGGTTTTTTTCAATGACCTATTATACATTCTGAAATTTCAATTACTGATTATTGAGTCGATAGCTTAATGTCAAATCTCTGCCGGACCATGTTCATGTTTTTTTTTTATATGTATAGGTGGTTGACATGCTGAACGACCTCTACACACTCTTCGACGAGATCATCAGCTACTACGATGTGTACAAAGTGGAGACCATCGGTGACGCTTACATGCTGGTTTCTGGACTTCCTCTACGGAACGAGAACAAGCACGCAGCCGAGATAGCTTCGACATCACTCCACCTGCTGGATGCTGTAAAGGCCTTCAAGGTTCGACATCGACCTGATGTCAACCTGAAGCTGAGGATTGGCATCCATTCAGGTAAGCTTTTGTCATTTATGGCGACTTTACAAAATATTATTGGGATCTTCTCGGCAAAATCATTGATACCTTCCAATATCCAACTTAAACAATCTTCACATTAAGCAAGTGTTTCCCAAAACTTATGTAAAAAGCGAAATGTTCATTGAGACAGTCCATATTTCTTCTCTGCACATTCCAGTCAATGTTTATTTTCTACAAATTCGAGTTTTACCTTGTGGCTGATTTGTTTCTCGTTATTGGCTTTGTTCTCCTGATCATTATCGTAGGGTCGACTGTAGCCGGAGTTGTCGGGTTGACTATGCCTCGATATTGTCTCTTTGGAGATACCGTCAATACTGCATCAAGAATGGAGTCGAACGGAGAAGGTATGGATTTGCAAGCAAAGATTGTGTATAGTCTTCAGAAACTCTCTTCATATTTTGTTCTTAAAGCTTGTAGTTTTTGTTGTGCTGACGAGAGATTTCCCCTTATCAAATTAATTTCAACAGCCATCAGACCCTAACATTTTATTAGCGTAACAAACGTATTAGACACAAGGAATAGGTATGAAAGCGGTTTGCGCATGTATTGTATCTTAATGTGATTTTCAATTAAGAATGTTGTTTGTTTTCCTTTTCTCAGATTAATATTTTATGAGGCATGGCGTTAATGGTCCATGGCCTATATACATCATGGACATTTCGTGAATTGAAAAAAATAACATCCTTGTTTAACTTTTTTTTCGGTAGCCCTCAAGATTCATACCAGCTCGGAGACCAAGAATCTTCTGGAACAAATAGGTGGCTTTGATGTAGATGAACGTGGCCTTATCAGCATGAAAGGCAAAGGCCAGTTGGTCACCTACTGGTTGTTATCCGCTGACCCTTCATATCGCCGAAGCTCTCCATTCCGAACTGCGGAAGAAAACTTAACCGTCGGCTTATTTGATTCCCCGCATGGCAACCACTCAAATCGCCATTCTAAGATCAACTCACAGCCACAGAAGGAAGCATTTGCTAAGCGTCTGGAAGCCGATGGTCGACCTTCTAATCCCGACGTATGCCGTGACGTCATTAAACCTTTCCCAGATCAAACTGGCGTTGACCGCCAGAGACCGCATTCCATGTTTGCACCCGGTACTCACGGCGGTACTCCAAACCACTTTCCCAACTCGACTCTCATTGATTTCAGCCAGCTGAACAACTCGAATGAAAATTCTCCCAAAGTTACAGACCGATTACTTGGACACCTCGATAGACACGATAGCAGCGATGCAAAGCTGGATTTGTCATCATGCACGAATTCGCTGTTAGACAAGCGTCAGAGGCTAAATGACAGTGCCTTGGAATACTCTAGCAGAAACAGTAACAGCCAGATCAAGGAAGGTCTTCTTGACAGCGAAGTTGAGACCGTTGTATGAGGGCGCTGTATCTTTTTTAAAAATGACTGCAGGAAGAGGGTCTTCACAAGAAACCCCGACAAACTCATGTGACTTTCAAAAGCACAGTACTACGTTATTATGAGTAAACTTTTACGGGATGTTGTTCTCTTGTGTTGATGCACTCATTGTTATGCTTTGTTGCCGAACTTTTGGCAAGCGGTGAATAACATTCAGATGTATATCCCGATATTACAAACTGATGGCAGCATTATTCGTGTTTAGCCTGTATAATGGATATGTCTTTTGAGTCCGCATCTGTGTAAATATGTCATTCGTTGCGATTCACGGTGAAATGTATGTATAATGGATAAGCACTCTATGAAAATAAATCCACCTTTATCACGTTTATCAAGGCATTCATTTCGGAAAACTTAATTTATCTGTGAATTTAAAGGATTTGAATTCATCAGTCATGGATGACAGCCTCGTCGTGGAACACAGTTCTTGTAAATTTGAAACCACTTGGACAAGAGTTAGGAAGGTTTTCTTTTAAACGTGCAAGTCCATTTAAGAGAGTGACGTGGCAGCTTTCACATTGCATGGAAAAAAATGGATTTTACTCTTTTTCAAGCTGGATGGAAATAACAATGGTTTTATCTTTATCATGACAGTCTTTGTTTACATTGTTGTTTTGCATTGTTATAATTGTTATATGTTTTGCAACGATTGTAAAACCAAACTATTAGATGATCATTGGTGACTACTATGGATTCTTCACATGCCGATGTAAGTGTTTCCATCATCAAGGTTGAGTTCTCTTTTACACCGCATCCCTTCATGAAGCGGCACTTTGATAATATATCGCAAGCACGTCATACAGTTCAGGATAAAGATAACTGTATATATGTATACATTCATTTCGTTGCAGTAGATGATGTGGAAATACATACAATTTCTCTGTAGACACAAATTCAGTCTACCCTATGCGATTGCTTCAGTGGTGGAACTCATTTCCTTCGTTCAAATGTGAATGCAATACTTTTTGCAGCAATTTTGTAGAACAGAGTCTTTTACATGACGTATCAAGTGTGTTATTCGTTATCATTTAGTAAACGTTAATACAGGGATGCCAGATCATTAATCTCCCTTCGAACCTGATGTCAGCACATTGCCGAATACCAACTTTCTGTTGGCAACGGAAAGACAACGAAATTCCAAATCAATATTTTTGGGAATTCTGTAGTTACCGTGTTTACATGGGATCTATTTTATGTTTCTTGATAAACTTCTGGTATCCCTGTAACCTTACGTTTCACAATTCTAACTTCGAGATATCTATTGAGCTTCTAGTATTACTAAAAACACGCATCGTGTTCGAACAGTTTTGTGTGAATGCTGACGTAACCTATTACGTCACTGCTTCAAAGAGCTGGGTATGGACCAAATTTTCAGAAGTGAAGTCAGAAAAGTAGTTTGTTTGGACTGCAAAAAAAGAGTCGAAAAACCAGGAGATCGATTTTTGAAAGGTAGCGGGAATAGCATGAATGTAAAATGATGGTAGGAATATTTCCATAATCTCATTTTCCCCGCCGGTTGAGTTTCACTGTGAATTAATCTTGATTTTCTTGTTCTCGTGCAATTTGTTTGATGTTTTGTCTTAATGCCAAAAGGGCATATTTTCCTTATTCACAAAGTTATTGTGTATGTAATATAATAGTAATGTGCTGATTTGGGCGGCCACACAACTTTCGATACGGGAAATACGATCTAAAGGTGATGTGATTGTCCTCAATGGAATAAAAGGGGTAATAAACTTACACAACCAAGGCCTGTATTCATTTGCCTTCTTTCTTCCAGTTTCGTCCTTTGTTCTTAAAAATCATATGAGGTGATCACTCCTTGTCCCTACCCAGAAGCGCCGTCCCAGGTCGTATCCGGAATCCTATAGAGTGTATAGATGATTACTTAGATAGGTGATATGTTTGATCATTATCTCATGTAGATATTTAAGTCTCATTGCCTACGGAAAGGTGCAATATCAGATTACATGCCATAAGAATTTAAAGTTATTGAATATACATTTGATTTTTCATTTGGATTTAAAAAACCAAATACGCAATAAGAATTTTGAGACGTTCAGCAAGTGTCATTTTCACCTAGGTTAAGGATATAGGACTGTTGTGCTTAAATAAGATAATATCCCAGTTATTTATATTGTAAATGTAATTACATGCTATATCATAGAATATATTTATTATAAAAATATAAGACGATATTTGTTTTGAAGGTTGATGAACGCCCCCTCTCTAACCACCCCCCCCCCTCCATGGGATATACCATTTGTATTTTCATCTTTTTCCCGATTTATCTAAACGAAAATTGTACTATTGAAAGCATATTCTATTGCTGGTCCAATTCCCAATGCAAATCAGAAATCTCAAATCTTTTAATTACCTAATTTTGAACCACCTTCTTCCTAAAGATAAATTAATCCTCTTTAGGATGTATGCGAGAAGAAAGGCAGGTTTAGTCAATCGGGAATTATTGTTATTTTCATATTTTGTTATTGATAGTCTTTTTAGTCTCCTCACTCTTCTTATTCTTCTCCTCCTCCTTCTCCTCCTACTACTACTTCTTCTTCTCCTTTTTATCCTTCTTTTTTTTCCTTCTTCTTCCTCTTCTTCTTCTTCTTCTTGTTCTTCTTCATCATATTTTATCATTATTATTATTATTATTATCGTCATTATTATTATTGTTATCATTAATGTTATTATTGTTATTTTTATCATTATTTTCATTATTATTATTAATACTAGTATTCTCCTTCTTCTTCTTCCAAATCGTTTTGCTCTATGTCATATTTTCTTTATTATTCGTCTTGTTTTAAATGCTAAATTGTTCAAAAGTTAAACTAGGGTAAGCTATCGTTGTTGTATGAGCATGATAACTGCGATATTTTCTGTGTCGGCAAAGGCCATAATGACGTATGTTATAGAATGTAAATTTACCAATTCGCCCATGAAGGGATATTTATTAATATATTGTTACTGGGCATGGAGCATTAATAATTATTATTCTAAAGCTTGAATTTAGCTCAGATTTGGGTAATACCCTGATTATCATATTATATCTTAGATGTGTATATGATATAATGTATTTAGGTACTAAGTAATATAATGCACTATGTATTAAATAGTAAAGATTGTTGGAGTGTCAATGTATATCTATTATGTGACGGATTTCTTCATGACCAATCAAAAGTACTACAATTTAATTGCTTTTGATTAGATAATTATACGTAGACAAAATGTGTACAAAGTAGTTTTGAAGTGTTTGTGTTATATGTATTACTATCATTATGGACACCGTATTATCATGAAATTTTATTCCTTGAAATTATGCATTAAATTCTTTATATTTGAAATGTAAAAATTGAGTAGAAATTATTATTTTACGTAAGTTCTATTCTCACTTATCTGTTATTTTCATTTAATAAGATCCCCATAATAATAATAATAATAATATTATACTGATTTATATAGTGCAGAAACTATGTGCATATTATTCTACTGCGCTGCAATTGAGAGCACAAATTTAGAAAAGGGGGGAAAATTATGGGAATTATTTGAACAGATAGGTTTTTAGTATAAGTTTGAATGTTTTACTGATGGACAGGATCTTATAGCATATGGCAAGCCATTCCATAATTTTGAGGCTGCACAGGCAAAAGCACGATCTCCCAAAGTTATCTTTGTATTATGGGTGGGGATGTGAAGGAGAAAGTTATCATGAGAACTGCGCAGGTTGTGAGTGTTTCTGTGAACTTTTTTATGTAAAAGCTCAGAAATATAGCTGGGGGCTTGGCCACTATCTGCCTTGTATACGATTATCAAAATCTTGAAACATATTCGTTGGCGAACTGGAAGCCAGTGCAGATCTTTTAATAATGATAATAATAATAATAATAATAATAAGAACTATCGTCCAATCACTTGCCTTAATACTATGTATAAGCTGCTGACATCAACGCTTGTCATGCACATCGAACGACACATCGATGATCATGACATAATGGAGGTCACTCAGAAAGGTTGTCGGAAAGGAAAGAAGGGTTGTAAAGATCACCTAAAGACAAATAAAGCAATAATCGGTAATGCTCGCCAAAGACAGACCAATCTATCCATGGCTTGGATAGACCATGGACCTACTAGCAAACAGGAAGGCATTTGACAGCGTACCACATAGTTGGATCATCAAAGTTCTAGAGATGTATCACATCAATCCACAAATAGTCAAGTGCATATCAGCAGGCATGAAACAATGGAGCACTACTCTTTCGCTTACGATAGGCACCCGTTCGATGACAGTGGAGGGGGTCCGAATCAAGAGAGGAATATTTCAAGGAGATTCCTTATCTCCTCTTTTATTCTGCTTAGCTCTCAATCCAGTATGCTCTCTCTTACACGCTACGAGTTATGGCTACAGATACAAAGGGCAAGATGTATCTACGACAATAATCCATCTGATATATATGGATGATATCAAACTCTTTGCAAAAAATGACGATGAACTTCACAAGATGATAGCAGTAGTTAAACATTTCAGCGATGACATCAAGATGTCGTTTGGTATAGACAAGTGTGCCAAAGTTACACTTGTACGAGGAAGGAGGGTAAATACAGGCGACATGTTTGTGCAAGATGAGGAAACATCAATCAAGGAACTGACTAATGATTCGACATATAAATACCTAGGCATAGCTGAGAATGATGTCATTAGCCATAACACAATGAAGGAGAAGGCAACATCAGAATACAAAAGAAGACTCAGGCTGATCCTCAAATCCGAACTGAATGCCACAAATAAGATTGAAGCGATCAACACTCTAGCCATTCCTGTGCTTAGATACAGTTTTGGTATTGTTAACTGGAGACTAGCTGATATATGTGGCCTAGATGTTATGACCAGAAAGCAATTAACGATGCACAGATTACATCACCCAAAGGCCGCAATCGAAAGGTTGTACCTTCCCCGTGATCTTGGAGGAAGAGGTTTACAACAAATTGAGATGGTCTGGAATATGGAAGCAACGAACCTCGCCAACTACCTATCCAATCCACCTGATATACTGACGAGTATATCCCTCGATTATGATAAATGTCAAGCAATATACTCCATTAACAAGCAAGCATCTATCTTATTGGCACAACATCGACTGACACTACCCTACGGTGAAAAAGAGAAGGCAAGACTTAAATGCTCCTTTCACAAGAAACTTCAAGAGCAACTTAAATCCAAGCGACTTCATGGCCACCATGAAAAACAGACGCATCGGGAGTTTGTAGACCAGAAAGACACACATCAATGGCTTAAGTCGGCGGGACTAAGAGGTGAAACTGAAGGGTTCGTCTATGCTATTCAGGACCAGGTGGTGAGGACCCGTGCCTACGAAAAATCTATCCTCAGAAGAGACACAGACGACACTTGCAGGATGTGTGGAAAAGAGACCGAAACAATCATGCATTTGGTATCAGCATGTTCGACTCTTGCTGGAACTGAGTACATCACAAGACATGACAATATTGCCAAACTTATCCATTGGCAACTACTGAAGGATCGCGGTAAAATGACTTGTGATCACGCTTGGCAACATCAGCCACAAACGATCACCACGATCAATAACAGCACCATATATTGGAACTGTGGCATACTAACGGATAGAACCATCAACTGCAACAAGCCGGACATCATCGTCAGAGACAACAACGTAGTAAATATCATTGAGGTCTCTGTTCCCCATGATATCAACATTGCTGTAAAGGAAAGAGACAAACGGCTCAAGTATCAAGACCTAAGGATTGAGATCGAGAGGATGTGGAACGTGAAAGCAGAGGTCACACCAGTCATCATTGGTCACTCAGGAATGGTGAAGAAGGGAATGGAAGCCTGCATAACCAAGATCTCTCCTCACCTTCGGATGTACGACATTCAGAAGGCAGCTATCTTGGGTACAACCAGATTGATAAGAAAGACTCTCGGACATTAGTAGTGTAAAGTTCCTAGTTGCACTTGAAATTACTTGGTGCTTTTTGTTAGAGCAAAGTTATTCAAGAAAAAAATACGGACTTGATCCTGTTTAGAGGAATAATAATAATAATAATAATAATAATAATAATGATAATAATAATAATAATAAAGTTGAATAATAAAGTTGAAAAGTAGCATACATCTCCCTCATGTAGAATGTGTCATGACAAAGACGAAACGGTGTCTCATCTGGTGAGTGAATGCAGCAAAATGACAAAGGAAGGCACGACAGAGTAGCAGCTGCAGTTCATTGGGGTCTGGCCAAGAAGTACCATTTACCCCATGCGGAAAAATGGTACGAACATCGGGCAGAGCCTGTAGTAGAGAACGACGATGTAAAACTTTTATGGGATTTTAATATCCAGACAGACAAGGTCATTGAAGCTAGACGACCAGACATCGTTCTCTTAAAGAAGAAGGAAAAGGAATGTCTCATCATAGATATTGCGATTCCGGGAGACTGCAGAGCTTGGCGTAAAGAGGAGGAAAAGATACAGAAGTATAACGATCTGGCATGGGAGCTGAGAAGGATATGGAAGGTGAAGACGAAGATGGTACCAATAGTCATCGGAGCCTTAGGAACAGTGACAACAAGACACAGAAGCTTTCTGGCTGTTCTAGGAGTCGAGGTGTCCTTTGAAACGATACAGAAGGCAAGCTTGCTTGGAACAGCTCATATCTTACGGAAGGTCTTGAATTAGAAAGAGAAGTGAACAATGAGAAGAGGACCCATTTGATAGAATATAGAACAATAACCCTAGATTTCTGGAAGAAGTCCGGTTGCTGTTTAATATACCAACAGAACATTAAGTTGTGGACAATGGAAATAATAATAATAATAATAGTTCATGTATAGCGCATAACACATTGTGAATAACGTCTCTATTTGCTTCCAAAGGACTTGGATAATTACCGTGTTTACACTTAATCGGCTTTTGCATCGCACTTAATCGGCTTTTGCATCGGCTCGCGGTACAGAACCGCTATCCGATGCAGCATCGGCTTTTTCATAGCGTGTAAACGGGATTAACTTGCATCGGCTCGCGGTTCAGAACCGGCAATTGCACCACCAAAGTAGTAGGTTCAGAACCGCGAGCCGATGCAGAATCGGCTTTTTTACTACGTGTAAACAGAAAGCCGATTCTGCATCGGCAATTGGTGCGCATTTCCATTGTGACGTAATTGGAAGCGCACGGATCCAGCGTTGTCTTTATTATGACGTATATTGTTGGTGTGCGTATCATTTCAAGTTTTTGACACGCGAGCCGATTCTGCACCGCGAGCTGCTGTAACAGCGTGTAAACGCAGCGCAAGATAAACCAAAAACCGATTCTGCATCGGCTTTTGGTTCTGAACCAAAAGCCGATCAAGTGTAAACCCTGGCTGTAGCTCAAGCAGCTTTTACGCGCTCGGCATTTCAAGGAACACCCATTCGCCTCACCTCGCTTGTGGGATTTTGCTTTTCGCTTTCAATATTTTTGCTCCATTTTCATAGATTACTACAGGGAAAAACTCTAGTTTTTTCATATTTTCGCTAAATTCTGAGGCGTTGTACAACACAAATAGCAAATATTCTTATTCATGCAATGGTGCATTTTGATCAATATCTTACTTATACAGTAAGCATTACGCACAACTGAATGATCGAGTCTAAAGGAAAACACAATTTCCATTTTGCCAAGTTTCGATTTAAAAAAATGTGTGTAGTGGAAAATGAGCGATCAGTCAGGAAAAGGCAACCTTTTAAAGCCTTGCCCTTGTTAAAATATCTTGTAAAATTGATTTTCAAAGTGACCAAGTTCAATGACAAAGAAATCACTCAGCTTAAGGCGTCTCAGCTTCACCAGCCCAAGAAATGACATCCGTACCGCTTGTCTTCCAACTGAATTGTGAGTCATGTGAGGTGCTAAAGACACAAGATATGTTGCTATTTGAAATCATTTGGTGAATTTAAGTTATGATATTAAATAATATCTTAATATAAGCCCTATAAATTATGACAGTATTTCATAAACGCATTGTTTATATTTCAAGATACATATTTATATGTCCACCATACCTTTCTGACACACACAAATGTATTTTTAGGGAATTTATTACCATGAAAATGAATAGCATAATGACAGTTTATAGGGAAATAAAATGAAATAGTATTCAGCAATAGTATTTACATTGACCTACCCAAACAGGGAATACACCAGATCCATTTGTTGAGTCGACACAAGTTTCTTTTTTCACACTCGTAAAACTATCATTGCGCTTTTTTATTAAAATGTTGCCATGGTCTACCCATGAGCGAGCTTACAAAGCTTTTCAAATGACCCAAACCACATCCAAATTTGAATTAATCTAATTCTTAAATATGAAATTCAGGTCAATGTCAATTTGAGTTTGACTCTGAGTTATTCCCATCCCGTTTGTATTATAGAGAGCCCTTATATTGTTCAAACACACCTGCTCAATGGCTCTGCCAAATACAATCCGAAGAATGCCATCTGTAGTTCGTTAATCTGCACAGTTTTAGGTCGAGTACAACCACGAACGTTTCAAGAATTTGAACCGTATAGATCTGAGAATGTACACGTAACGGTCAGCCGCTGTTCCCTCTCTTTAAAGATGTTGGATGTCATGGTTTTCCATCTTTCTCTGTCCAGTGCAATACCACAGCATTCATTTATCTCTCTTCAATATTTCCAAGCCAGTTTTTCCTTTTTTGACATCTTCCTATTCTAATTTAAAATTGTCCCTACATGATTTTTTTCGTTTATTTTCGTAACGGCTATTGACAGGAAAATATAATATCCACTGACATGTAACCTGCTAGAGGATTGACTGACATTGCAAAAAACAATGGGTAAAACTTTAATGAATTTCAAACGTTGTGGATCCTCTCATGATGAAAAGATTAATGGAAAAGGTAATTTTTGAGTCACTAAAAATAATGTACATACACCAGAATACGTTCAGGCAATGTTATACCTAGGTATAAAATTCATATTCAAAAGAGATCTTCATTTTGGAAGAGATTCTAAATGCACGCAGCTGATCGCCCCATGCTTTAAAATATCAGTAGATACTCAGGTCATTACAGACAAAAGTTCATTGTGAACTGGCTTATACCTAGTAATTTTACATGACTGAGGAAGGCCTATATGGTACCTATACACTGTTTAACGTGTTTTGTTCTGTATGAACAAACCTCCTGATTATATTACAATACGATAAAACGCTTACTTCCCATAGGGCCCTGGAAACGATTTTTTAAAGAGGGGGTGCCGGTTTGGAAGGAAAAAAATTGACAATAAGAAATGTAGGTTTTACTCAAAAATAAAGGTGCTTTTGGTCAGGAAAAACATTGTCAAACAAAAAAAAATCAAGTTCGGATAATCTGTGCAGGTTTGCATGTTGGAGTTTACAATGTGAAGAAGGTTTATGGTTCTCACCACGTGTAATATGAAGAAAGGAAGGTAATACAGGCAGAAAAATTGAAATGGAAAGACGAAAAAGGATGAAAAGAGGAAATTAGAAGTATTATATTTTCTTGAAAGTGAGTGAAGTCCTGAAAAGGACTGTAAACCAGATGAGATGAGCTGAACATGGCTTGAGTAGCGATGTTTTGAGTAGTAGCACTCTCTTCACTTCATCCTGCGACTACTCAAACCGTCGCTTATCAAGCCGTATTCAGCTCATCTCATCTTGTTTACAGTCCTTTTCAGGACTACGCTCACTTTCAAGAAAATATAATACTTCTAATTTCCTCTTTTCATCCTTTCTCGTCTTTCCATTTCAAATTATCTGCATGTCGTATTCCCTCCCCTTCTTCATATTACACATGGTGAACCGTAAACCTTCTTCACAAAAGAATGAAAGTCATTTTGGAATTTGGATAAAAATCTACTTTCCTGTTTTCCAGGGGGTGCTGCCTATGGTGTTGTCACAGAGGAATTAGAATTGCATTTACGTGTGTGTATCTTAAGATGATACAGATTAAGAGGGAGGTGAGATAGAGAGAGTAAGAACGTGCTTCTTGTGCCATTAGTAGTGGATTGTGGTGAATGATAGAGAAAGATGATTAAATGAGATTAGTGATGAGATTAGTGATGAAATTGAGGATTAATTTTCTTAGTGTGAAAGGGTCTAGTCTATAGAATATTTAATGCAAGAGGTAATTGAACTGCATGCCTTATTTTATTCAGCCCAGGATAGGCTTTTGTTTTTAAGAATTTTCAGGTGCAAATATGCAAATTAACTTTGGACATGTTCCTTGTAGTGAACATGTAGAAAGGTACATTTGGGGCAGACACACCCAGCCAGTTAGAGAAGGAGGACATGCCAAGCCTGGGCATGGATCCTCAGGAGATTTTGTTCATTTAATTTCGTCAATAATTTCTGATTTAGTCTTATAATTCTCCAAGTTTGAGAACAGGAAAAGAACCTGTTTTGACAGGGTATTTCATCGATTCTGTATATACACGTAGTTAATTCAGCACCACCGGTAAGTTGACTTATGAGCTTTTGTATGTTTTGAAAGTAAAATAAATCATATATGTGAAAGAAACAATACTGACTTCGATAAAGGATACTTTATTATAAAGTATTTGAGTAAACCCTATAATAGAATTGTTTGATTTTATCCTTATTGTTGTTTGAACTTTTAGAAAACTCATTTATTTCAGCATTTCAAGACCGATTGTATTTTATAGGGAGTCATTGGACTTTAAATAAAATATGGAAGGATGTCATAGATTATTTAGTATTTATTTAGTAAGATGCTTTAATGCTTTAAATAGAAATAAATATTCATTGAATCTGAACCATATAGTAGAGAGTGTTTTCTGGCCGTTATTCAATTTTAGATGGCACGTAGTCTGGGGCAGGATGCATCCCCTTCCCATCCTTAACTCCGACCTATACGACTTAGACACCGATGGAGTGCTGTTTATGATCTGCGACAGCGGGACTTTGGAACTTTGTCGTTAAAGCATTGATTCTTCGGAGTATAACTATTCATCAAAGAATGAACAGAATGGTGATGTATGGAACTGAAACAATGAGCGTGATTGGATTCTAAGAACAGTTGCATATATGTATATGCGCATATTTTCTAGCGATTATCGTAGAGAGAGTGCATTTAATTTAGCACAGAAATGGTTCAGAATTAGAGAGTGGATAGTAGAGGGAATACCGATATAAGAGGTTAATAGATATTAAGTAAATGAGTTGGTATAGGTTTAAGATTTGGAGAGGTTACGATCAGGTCTGTACCACTCATTCAATGAACAAGGTTATGATATAACCTTGTTCTCAGTTATATCTCCATGTGTGGCAAAATAAGGATGGCAATGTTTGGCTTATTTTCTCTTTTTCTTTGGGACAAATGCTTGATTTTTTTACACTGACAGTTTCCATTACACCTATTCGTCACACAACTTGGCCCTTAAGTAAATTTGATTCTTTAAATTATTTTTTTCTTAATTAAAAATAGAGATAAAAAAATGAAAATTTTCTTTCCATATTATTTTCCACCAATAGAGTACACAAAAATATGCCCAAAATTCAAGTTTTTGAGCGCTCTAGTGAATACAAAAATTATTCCCAAGTTACTAATGAAAAAAAAATTGCAAATGTACGGAAATAAGTAATTTTGGTCACAAAAGTGATATTTTAATCATTTTTTACAGTGTATGCTCTGTACAGCATTGTAGATTCCCCACAGGCAGGGTGGTTGCAGTGAACAAGTGGTCAGTACAAGATCTGCTTTGTACATGTTAGCCCTAGAGGCAGGTACGGTTGTGAAACGTGGAAATATTGTTTGAGAAATATTGTTACTTGGAGAGAGGTAGAAGGTATTATCCTTTAGAAATAAAGAATCTGAGTTAAAGGCATGGCTGGTGTGAATATTGTTTATATTTAGTTCCCATGTGACAGGTGTATAACACAGGCATCGGCACATGCAGTAACCATGCATCCCCTATTCTCAGGGCCATAACTTACGAAATTCCAACTCAAACCGTGTTTGTGATACACGGTCTTACACGAAGGAATTTAAGATATACTTAAGTTTCATCCAGAAATTGGTATGATCTTATTCTCGTTTTGTTGTCGACTTGCGGCTCGTGTGGTGTGTTTGAGGCTGAGACTTACGGTAAGCATTGAGTATAAAGGGTCTCACGACCCGAGAGCGAAAATTAATATAAGCAAATTCAAAACTAAAATAATCAACAAACAAGGTCGAGTCTTCATCTTCTTGTCACGAGTCAATATTTGATCTAGATATAGAGGGGGTGGGTCTCGATGATAACATACTTAAACTATCTTGTAAACATGTATCCGCTACTGAGATAAAGAGAACTCCATTAGTGCTAATGTGATGTTTAATGACAGTTCAGTTGAGATATTGATAGAAAACTAAAGTATAGTGATTATTATGTTACTTCCTCCAGATGGGCCCACAATCATGATGATGTTTAATTATTATAATCATTATTATTCATTTAGTTTAATCTCAATGCAATTCTGAACTTCATTATAAACACAGTTCGAATGCAGTTGCACAAACTCCCTCTACGATCAGTCATCGATAACTCTGTAGGTATAGAAATGGTATCGAATCGTTTACGTCATTCGCTTCCAGGCTAAACGATCTTTAGATCGCGTGTGATCTTAATACACTTCAATATCTACAATATTTGCTATAATAGCTTATCATATATTAATTATTCCCTTCGTGGCCGAATCGAGAGACGCACAAGATTCAAGGGTGAAGTGGCTATGTTGGACTTCTTGAAATGGTTTTTACGGTCACCCACTATCGTGTGATCTTGATAATATCATAATGTAGTTCAGAATTATCTGGTCTTGTATTTAATTATCCACAGATTTGTGGATCAATGTACAATTTAAACCCTAGATGAGCAGTACCTAGATATGGGAAATAACTTCATCCAGCTATTTTGAGACCAACTTCAAACCGCTAGTCTGGGAAAGTTTTCCATCACAAATCAAGAAAGGTCGCATACCAAGGACGAGGACAGCAACCATGGTCGATACGAAGTTGTTTGTGGTGGCGCTTTGTTGCTGTGCTGCAGCCACAGTGGTGGCAACACCGCTGGACGACTATGTCAACATGGCGGACCCTCATTACAAGTATGAAGTCCTGAGCGAGCATAAGGTGCATGGGGAGTACATCGCTTATGTTCTCAACATGACGTCACAGAAATGGCTCACATGTAAGTGGTTTGAAGCAGGGCCGTAGCCAGAAGCATTTTGTTGGGGGGGTGTACCGGCTAAATTTGCCAACTAAATTTGGCGTGACAGCGCCAACGTGAGCACAGGGGGAGTCTGATGGGGGATGTGCCCCCCCTACAATAATCACATGCTAAAAGATTTTGAATTTTTAAAATTGAATTAGTGGCATTTGGTGAATACTTTAAGGTAAATTATACAAAGATATACAAAGATATTTGCACTTTAAAAATAAACATTTTGGATCAAAATAGATAGGCTAGTGTGTCGTAGTTGCTAACTTGCAGTATAATGATATACCCTATGCATTAATAATATCAAAATCAAAGATTTGTTAATTTTTTATTGACCTTCTGTGCAAGATGTCTCAACTAAAATTTCAAGTGCTACTGCTAACAGTGGCGTACCGTGGGTCACGGCATTGGGGGGGGGGGCACCAGCAAAAAATTAGAGTCATTAAGTGGGCGCGCGAAGCGCGCTCAATTGCCAGGTATACTGACCTGATAGAGACATTTTAAGGACTGTGCCATTAAACGGATATGTATCTTAGTGATCAAATAATGCGAGCGCGAAGCGCGAGCTGAAAATGTTTGATATTCAGTCCTAAAAAGGGACATTATAAGCAAAGTTTTGTAATCATGATACGTACCTGTCTTACAAAACAAACAATGCGAGCGCGAAGCGCGAGCTGACATTTTTTGTATAACTTAACATTTTCAGGACTATCTTTTGGAATTTATGAAGTGCGTACGTATCTCATAATAGTCATCTAATGCGAGCGCCAAGCGCTTGCTGATTTTGTTAGAATTACACTGGCACATGAAGCACTTTTTGTGGTCATTGTAATCATGAACATGATACGTATTTCACTAATGAAATATTGCGGGCGAGAAGCGCGAGCTGACAATTTTTGAAATTCAGACCTGAAGAGGGACATTCTATATATGGCTTGTTTGTAGGAATTTACTATTTCACTAATTAAGTGTAGCGAGCGCGAAGCGCGAGCTGAAAATTTGTTATAATTAGATCAGAAAAAGGGACATTTTAAGGACTGTCTTTAGGAATTCGTGCACTGCAAAAACGCCGGTGTTGATTTAACACCAGCCTGGTATATATATCGGTCCACACCAATGCGAACGTAAGCACATACTGGAAATGTTTTATTAAGGCCTTAAAAGGGGGCAATCACTTTAAGTATATAGTCATGAAAAAAGCATATGTCACTACATAAAACAATGATAACTTGAAGTGCGAGAAGATAGTTTGGTGCATAATCTTTGTGGACTTAAAATACAACAGGACTATATATCTCATTAGTCAGACTATGCGAGCACCAGGAATGATGCAACCCCAACCTGCCCCCATCCCCACCCTAAGCACCTTCTGACACCATAAATAAAATAAAAAAAGTTTAGTAAAAATAACTTAGAACATTTTTTTGTGTTTTTTGCCAACTGCAAACTTGTAGACAAGTCTACCAGTTGTAGACTTGTCTTCATGAATTTGCCAACTGCAGAGTTACCAGTTTTGTAAGTCTTGTGTTCTGTTCTTTTCAAATCTGAAACGGGGCAGTACTTGTACATCACTTTGCTGACTGGTAGAGCGTATAGTGTTCTGCCACTTTAATAGGCCCACTTTATAATTTGCCAACTATACTTTGGCTTTGATTATTCAACTTAAACCTTGGAAATTCATCCCACCCAATATTTATGTACCTAGTCTTGCCTCTAATTTTACAAAACTAATGTGTTTGTTAAATCGTCAATAATTGTGGTATAATTTGCAAACTAACAAGCTTGTTCATATTGGGGGAGGACTGGGGGCTTACTTTGTGTGTTATTATAGCTCCATCTGTTTTGTACTTAGTATTTTGCTGACTAGTAGGGCTCTAAGCCTGGCTACATGGACTTGGATTTGCCAATTGGTTGTCTTTACTCTAAAAGTCGTAACCTTCTTCGAAGTTAGTACCCCTATTTTTCTTTCCTTTTCTTTCTTTCTTTCTTTCTTTCTTTCTTTCTTTCTTTCTTTCTTTCTTTCTTTCTTTCTTTCTTTCTTTCTTTCTTTCTTTCTTTCTTTCTTTCTTTCTTTCTTTCTTTCTTTCTTTCTTTCTTTCTTTCTTTCTTTCTTTCTTTCTTTCTTTCTTTCTTTCTTTCTTTCTTTCTTTCTTTCTTTCTTTCTTTCTCTCTTTCTTTCTTTCTCTCTTTCTCTCTCTCCCCCTCTCTCTTTCTTTCTTTCTTTTTCTCCCCTATCCCCCCCTATCCTCCATTTTGCCAACTGGTACATGATTTTGCCGACTGCCACGAATGTTGGGGGGGTGTCACACCCCCCCCCCCCCATACCCCCCCTCTAGCTACGGCCCTGGTTTGAAGATGAATCCTCATGGCGATTGCCGCCTTGGGGGTGTTTCATGGAAGTTGTCAGAACTGACTTAACTTTCAGCTCTGATCGTTTTAGTGAAATCCTTGATTTTGATTGACTGAGAAACATCATCTCATACTGTTACTATGGTAACTGTCAAAGAATGACAACTCGTCAGTGCTTCATTAAATGTTGCCATTTGATGGACCTGTTGGAATTTTTATCCGAGAAAGTCTGTTTTATCTTACAGTTACCAAGGTAACAGCCAGTACCACTACTTTCCAGCAGCTCAAAATCATTCAAAGTGCTCACATTTGACACCTTGTCAGACGAGAAATACCGAGCATTGCCAAAATGCTTTATATGCTGTGTAGTTTAGTCCTTAACCCGGTAGGCCTATATAGTCCGAACGTAATTTAATTGCCAAAAAATATTTGTATTGCACAAAAATATGATTTTTAAAATCATTCAATGTAAGTACATAGTCCGGCTCGAATCTTGTGCATCATAGCACACTTAGAATAGCGGAAGATCAATAATAGTTATTAGGCATGATTATGTTTACAGTGTCACGTATTTTAAGGTCCTATAAACGGTAATACGGAGTCCTGTTAAATGATGTTTGTTAACGACTTTATCAAGTCAACTTCGCTCTAAATCAATATAGCGCAGCAATTGATACTGCACAGCGCTTCTTTACAAAACACAAAAAGGAGTTCAGTTTAATAAATATCGTTTACCGTGTTTTCGAATCAACTCTGCTCTACATTAATATAGCGCAGTAATTAAAACTACAATCCTTCATCGCAAAACAATGAAATATCTATTACCTCTTCGAGTGTTTACCAGTAATATCCCTGTGTGTTGCCTTATAGGAGCAGCTCGCAGTGAACCCTTTTACATGGTATAATATTCTCTGTTTTTAGAGGGCTATAAGGTTTATCTAAACATTTTCAAAGGAAATGTGTGTAATAAAGTTGTATAGTGTTTTATAGACTTTCTTGTCATTTACAAATGTATTAGATTATTGATGTAATTTAGCAAAGCAACTGAACCTTTCTTAAATTTTCCTTCTTAGCTCTCCGACGAAATGTTGACCCTTTTTGTTTTGGTTATTGTGTCAGTGGCATGATGTGTTTGTATTCATACCCAAAATATGATAATCTGGCATAAAATGCCCTTACTATAGTGAAAAGGATCTCCGCCTGTTCAAAGTATCTCTGACCACGCGCCATAACTTCTAACAATGAACCTCACCGTTGTATTGTGTGTGAGGAGGTTTTTATTGATTTTCTCCTCTCTTATGTTTTCAATGAACTTCCGGGGTTAGCAGGAGGATGCATTGATTTTTTTTTTGTAAAGAAGGTACAATAAGTCTCCCACTTAGTGGTTTTGAAAGGTAATGGATCCAAACAAAACTACGAAAACTACGAAGCTACCGGGGCCTCAATAGGGAAGTACGTGGCTTTGCAAAAATCAATCAAGTCTACGGTGTGTATCGAAGCGTATGAAACACACAAAGATTAAAAACAAACAATAATATTCAAACGTTGAAAGATTATAAAGGAACGTCCTTGATTCAAATCACCATACCATGCACCTTAAATTCACACTGAATTACGGTACATTATACAGCAAGAAAAACTTACATTATGAGGAACGATGTACCATAAATCCTTCCTTTGAATTTTATTAAGTTTGTTATCTTATGCCCCAACCATGGAGCTATTAATAGCTCTATGCCCAAACCATGCACGTCTTACCGTGCTATTTTTCTTCCTAAAACTATAAAGTTAATGATCGAAATGCAGTCTAAATGTGAGTTATGTCACTGTCTGTCAGACATTAAAATAAGACATTTCCTCTTTGACACTGTACCGCTGTAGTTATCAAGTAATATCAAATCTTTGTTTTGTCACTTTCTATGGTGACAGTAAATATGATAATTAGAGTATTAGTTGATCACAAATGTCTTTGATATATACATGAAGGGTATATTAAAATAAGACATTTCCTCTTTGACATTGTACCGCTGTACTTATCAAGTAAAACTATCAAATGTGTGTTTTGTCACTTTCTATGGTGACAGTAAATATGATAATTAGAGTACTAATTGATCACAAATGTCTTTGATATATACATGAAGGGTATATTAAAACAAGACATTTCCTCTTTGACATTGTACCGCTGTACTTATCAAGTAAAACTATCAAATGTGTGTTTTGTCACTTTCTATGGTGACAGTAAATATGATAATTAGAGTACTAATTGATCATAAATGTCTTTGATATATACATGAAGGGTATTCACACGGGCGATAATTAATTACGGAGGACTTTCCAATAAAGATGAACTCAACTTGAAAGCAACTAAACCATGTAACTTATAGCGGCCATAAACCATGATAATTGGCTCCCAAAGAGCACAACCAATGTTTAATGCTACATCTGTGAAGACATTTATTGTTTTAAGTCATACTTGAAGTCCATATTAGAAATGAAATAAAAAACAGGACCGAAACCGCATTTGGATGTGTATACTACATAATATAATATGAAGTAGCTTTATACTATATTTAGATTATTTTCCTGATTGCAGATAATGATTCTGACTCAGCTATATGGTGGCATTACTTGACAATCACGATACCAGACAACCTAACCCATCCTGAATATGCTGCTATCTATGTGACCGGAGGATCTAACCATGGCGGGTATTGAAAAAAAAAAATATTGAATGTATACATATCGAATCAATGATTGATTGATTAATAATGGCAGAGGTAAAATGACAGAGGTAAAAATGGCAGAGGTAAAAATGACAGGGGTTATAATGGCAGAGGTAAAACAGAAAACATTCCTTTTTATCTGGCTGTTTCTTTTATATCTAAAGTTTTGCCAGGTTTCTCGATGCAAAAAGGAGGAAGAGTAGACATAAGAGAGAGGAGAAACAGAGAGGGTTAGGGGCGGGGAAAAACATAGAGAACATAGCGGGGAAAGCTTAGACGTTGAAATTGTCACGAATGATTGTGGTTAAATATTATGTCCTTATTTGTAACTATTCTTTTTAAATATTTGAATGACAATAAGCATGCGTTCCCAGGCTTGGCACTGAATATGTAACTGATTATGAAAATTAATAATAATCTTGCTTTGACTGGTAAACCAATTTGGGGTCGATCGAGGGGGAACGTCTGGTTCAGATTCTTTGCATAAAAGAAGACCCTGAACCTATACCTTGGTCACATTTGCTCTACGGCGGACGTACGGCGGCCGTAGATACCTTAATTCGAGAGATTTCTGCGACGGCCGCAGAAAATCTCCGGTGGCCGCAGGGTCGACGTACGGCGGATTCCTATTTTTTACAGGCCGTAGGGGTGGCCGTAGAATTTTAACGCGGAGTTATAATATTTTTTCTTTTCTACGCTCGCCGTAGAAATTAGACTAGCCGTAGGCATGGCGTAGAACGGTCTACGGCGGCCGTACGTCGAGCGTACGGTGGCCGTGCGGCTGCCCTTGTGTTTTCTTCCCTCCTTTCCCCTTCTCCTTTGTGTTATCTGCTCTGGAGGCACCAGGCACGTATCTAGAATTGTGCACCTCGGGGGCCCGACATATAATTTTGGCCCCTGTGAACTTGTGTAAAAAATGGCGACCCCTCCTCGTTAGGCAAACAGGTGCCTTGAATGCATGTTGAATTATCTTATTTCACAATCACATGAAAAAGGGCAACTGCAGACCACTTTTAATGATGACTTGATAAAAAGAAAACTATCCATGAATATGGTGTAATACCACTTTTTTAAAGAACAAATGTGACCAGGGAGCACAGATATTGCCCTTTCATCGGAGTAAGCCCTACTAGAATTATGTGGATGGGCGATTTTTAAGTCTTTACCAAGGGTGGATTTTGCTTTCGCAAATAGGGAGGAGGGGGTATTTTCATCCAATATATTTTCCCGATCGGGCGTCATGGTATAGTGGTTACGACTCTCGTCTTTCAATCAGAGTGATTCGAATCCAAGCCATTGCGTGTTTTCCTGCACTCGACCCACGTCAGGTGAATGGGTACCCAGTAAAAAGAAATTCCTCGAATGCTCGAGCGCTCGATCAAGGTATAGCCGTGCTAAAGCCGGGGTAATAATAACATTATCATGTTAAACAGGGCCCGCTGGGAGAACATTTTTTTTATATCTAAAGCGGCTGACCTGAGTAAAATATGACCTTATTATCATTATTATTATTATTTATTATTATTATGAGGAGTTAAATGCGGATTTTTGTTGTTGTTTCCTAGGGTGTATTTCTTATTTCTTACTTAAGACTAACGCGTTTATTAACATTTTAAATTTTTTCATACAAACAAGTTAACATGGTTAAGGGAGATTTATTTCATAAGTCCAAATAAATAATGCGAACGCGATTTTTGATAGCTTGTGTATAGACCTGAAAATAGAATATTCTGAGAAGTTTTGTAAGCATGAGCAGGATAGGTATCTATCTATCTGTCAGCGCGAGCTGAAAATTGTTTATATTCCAAAATGACCCAAAGTTTGGAAATTCTAAGCATTATTGGTAATCATGAACAGGATTGGCACTTAGAAATCATTCGATGCGAGCGCGAAGCGCGAGCTGAACTTTTTTTATATTCCGTTCCAAAACCAGACATTCCAAGCAATTTAGGTAATCATTAGGTAATCATTAACAGGATGTCCATCTAACTAAACATTCGATGCGAGCGCGAAGCGCGAATCACCCCAAAGGTCGAACATTACAGATCGTATAATATTCAGATCAGTGTCGAACATTAATTTGGCGGCCCCCCTTCCTAGGTCGAACAATTGGCGCCCCCGCACTTTTATTACTCCCCTTTGTCCTTTTCTTTTCTCTTCTCTCCTTTTCCCCTTTTCTTCTTTCCTTCTCTTTCTTTTCTCATTCTCTTCTTTCCCCTTCTATTTTTGTCTCCCTTTTCTTCCCCTTTCTTTCCTCCCTCTTTTTGGCGCCCCCTTTTCTCCTACCCGGGGGCCCGGACCCCGAAAACCCACCCCTCCCCGCCCAGAATACGCGCATGGGCATGGTGCGACACTTTGAAAACTTTCTGAAATGAAATGTCTAATGTAAAATATCATGTGACAAGCAATTCATGGTATACTCACTGTATAGTCCCCCTGCGGCCGCCGTGAGGGCGCCTTGCGGCCACCTCGCTTTTGCCGGAGTATTTGTCAAAAACCTACGGTCAGCACAGGGTCGCCCTAGGGCGACCGTCATGATTTCAAGGACATACGTCAGCCGCAGATTTTTTTTTTCTCCATTGATTAAAAAATACGCCGTGCGGCGACCGTAACATATGTGACCGCAAGAGTAAGTGGCCGTGGAAATTCTGCGGCGAACGTAGAATTGCTACTCGCCGTAGAAATTTTAGAATCTACGGCGGCCGTAGCAAATGTGACCAAGGTATCCACTGCATCCAATATGATACAAACGGCTTAATGGTCATAACCCTTGATAGCGAGAGTGATGTTGGGTATTTTGTACATCATAAGCAGCACCCTCTTGGTAATAAGCTTGGTATGCTAAAATGTAGAGATTTGATACAAATCTCTGTTATTTTTCAAACAGAAGAAAAAACATTGTTTATTATCTAATTGTTATTATTTTTGTTGTAATTCTTTTTCTTACCTAAAAGAACTTCATTTAGTTGAAATAATTTTTTGTGTCATTTTCCCCCTTAACCAAATCCCCTTTCATTTTGGAGTGAAAACTTTTTTTCTCGGCTTTTTAACAAACCAGCACCCCATATCTTTTTCATTTTTGCCTCTGCCATCTTTACCTTTGCCATTTTCAACTCCGCCATTTTTTACACTGTTAGAAAATTTATACTTCAAAAAAAAAAATTCCTGCAACAGAGTCTGGAGAACACCTGTAATCTTACTGCACTGTGTAATCTTACATGCATTTGTGTAAACTTAAAGAAAATTGGTATTTTGTGCGTGTACCCTTACAAATTCATTGTAATAAAACTGTTTTCCCCTTTTTTAAAACATCTGTTCTGTAAAATTGTAGAAAAATTGTGGAAAATCCTCTTGTTATTATAATTTACAAAATTGTTTGGTTTTTTTCTGTAAAACCTTTTTTTTAATTTTTCTTCTGTGGAATCTACTGTTTTTTCTAATAGTGTACCTCGGCCACTTTTACCCCTGCCATTATCACATCTTCCATTTTTACCTCTTGTCATTTATGCCTCTGCTCTTTTTTACCTCTGCCATTTTTACCTCTGCTACTATTACCTCTGCCATTTTTACTTCTGCCATTTTTACCTCTGCCATTTTTACCTCTGCCATTATTACCTCTGCCATTTTTACCTCTGCCATTTTTACCTGGCACCATAAATTAAGCTATAACCATGTTCACTATTATATTCCAGATCGAATTTAGGCGTTAATGATTACCATACAAGTAAGTGAGTGGGGGGAAGAGTAAATGATTGATTGATCAATCCATCAAATTAATGAGTTAATGAGTAAGGAGCGTAAGAGAATCAACTGACTTATCAATTCATCTATTTTTGACACCCAAATTAATTTACGAGTGATTGTTAATTCATGGATTGTTTCGGTGTGGTTCATCTTTGCACCGATATAAGATGCAAATACATTAATTTCATGAAGTACTATACATGTATATTACCAAAATATTGCCCTGTTGCATATGAATTTCGAAGCCCAGGAAAAAAAACTCTTGTGTTCAAACGGTTTGTTTGTAATATTTAGTCCCCCAGATCCACTCAAGGATGCAGAGACTTTATTTACCTCTCTGATGGCGGTTGGTTCAGGATGGTAAGTTACCTCATCCCATGACGATTCTATTTTTACAAATTACTCAGTTTTTAATTGAATCTATTACTATATGAACAGACAAAATCCCATATTTATCGTTTTATGATTATATTAGTTTATGTCCATTCAGTTGAAGATGGAAAGATAAACGTAAACCAGTTAAATGAGCATTATACAGAAAAACATGGTTAATTCATGCAAATTAAAAGGTATCACCTTTGAAGAAAATATGTAATTGATGGAATCTGTATCAATATCGTGCCAAATTAAAGGCTATATGGCATTTCAATTGTATACAGTTCAGATCTTTACTTGTTTCTATGTTCGATTTTTTTGTTTTTAAGTATGAATACACATTCTAAATAAACATAACAGAAAATCGAATTATCTTCTCATAGCCATAATATTATATTTCACATTGTTTGATTTCTATTCGTAGTGTGAGTGCTATTCTTCGGCAGATTCCAAATCAACCCATTGTCTTTAAGGTACGTTTAACATGTTTAACTATGTATGATTGGTTTGCATTAGAATGTATTACTATATTCTTAATCATTGTCTTCATGGCATTTCAATAACCGAAGTACCCCCCCCCCCACTTAAGTGGAGATACAAAAAAACACATCGTATCTATAAAGATAAAATTCCGTATCCATCCGTTGTGAAGATCAACATCATGCACCTAGATTATTTATTCCCAAGAGCCTCACCCCCCCCCCCCTCCCATGATACCTCCTGGTTGACTCGGTTGTATTATTCATGTTATACGCGTTCTTGTTTGATTACCATGGATGCACAAAACTGTTTTATTTAAATGGAAATCCATATTGTTACACACATATAATTATGTAGAAGGGAATGATGGATATCTATTTTTTTAAATAGGGGTTTTAAGCCCCTATTGTCTCATAAATATTCATTGTTTCAAATATTAGAACGTTTATTTCTATTCTAAAACATATATAAAATAGTGTTCCACGAACCTACATTTAACCTACATTGCACTGTTTGTTTGGTTTTATTGCACTATTTGTCTGGTTTTCCTTCCCCTTTCATTTTGAGGCCTTTATCAAGTTTAAGCTCTAAGCTTAAGATGGAGGTCTCCCACATTTCAAAATGTATTATGTCGATATATGTATATGTATATATATTTTTTTCTTCTGATATTTGTTTTAATAATTAAAAAAAAAGAAATTTATCCGGTATAAATATATTTCAATTAGATTGTTATAATGTATTATGCATATGTTATTCATCATGTCATTTGTTTATTGTTATGTTATGCTAAGAAAAAATGATTACACTTGTATATGCCTTTGTTATTGGAATGTGGAAATAAATAAATCAAATCAAAATCAAATTTAAAGTGTTGACTTTGTCTGATTGCTCATTTTGTGATCATGAATTTTCCATCCACAGTCAAAACAAAATGAATGATTATGAAAAGTTATTAAACAACTTCTGTTCGATTTATCACTTTCTTCATTGTAGACAGACCCACTGCAGAAAAAACGATCTGAAGACGCCATCATTGCCTTTACGTGGCGCCATTTTATAGAGAATGGGACAGACGAGCCTTATTGGCTACTGAGAATGCCAATGACAAAGGTATCACTTTCTTAATCATTATGATAACTGAATATTGGAAGAGGAAGAAGATGACGAAGATGGAGATGACGAAGAAGAAGAAGAATAAGAAGACAAAGAAGAAGAGGTAGAAGAAGAAGAAGACAAAGAAGAAGAAGTAGAAGAAGCAGAAAATATTGATTTTGATCAAATTTAATAAAGAAATTATAAGATGACATTTATTATATCCTGTTAAACTAAAGAGTCTCTATTCACCCTCGCGAAATCATCTTAGTTATTACTACAAGTAAAATGGTAAATTTGTGAGTAATAAAAATAAAATGAATATAATATAATGCACATATTAATTTATAACAGGCAGTTGTTCGTGCAATGGATACTCTTACCGATCATGTACTAAAGGTACGCGGGGAAAAGGTGTCCAAGTTCGTCATCGCAGGAGCATCTAAGGTGAGAGGCATTGCTGTGTTTACATTTTTTTTATTCAATTGGCCACCTCTTCAAATCTGCAGTAGTATATTATTCATTTAAATTTAACATTCATAAAAAGAAAACTAAGAGTGTAGTTGAGTATAGACTGAGATGCATTTCGATTTTGTCATAATATACGACACGTACCAATCAAAACTGTTTGAGTTGTGCTGTATTTTTTTTAATCAAGAAATATATTGACATTGAGTTTGCAAAATATAAAACTTAAGAGATGTCTTTACAGGCCTACACAACCATGACAAAACAAACATGAAAGTAGTCAAAATGATGATAAAATCAGTGATGGTCAATTTTACTCATGTCATTCTTTATCTGTTCCCAATTCGCACATTAATTTTATTCAGTGTTTATTAGCGTTGTTATCTGGACACATCTATTTTGATCAACTAATCAAATATATTCGGCAAGTGTTATTATCGAAGGAAATAATGTGTTGACATTATTTTCCCCCTATTTTCCACTGCTCGATCTCTCCTTTCACCATTAAAACAATAATTATAATCAGTATGCATGGTATAAATCAATGTATTTGATTCGTCATTTTTTGCTTTCTTTCTGTCCACACAGAGAGGCTGGACCACGTGGACTACTGGTGCAGTTGATAAACGTGTTGTGGGAATAGCACCAATGGTCCTGGACCTTCTCAACATGGTGAAGGTGAGCCTTTATTGATTAGAGGGTGAAGCCCGTATTCTGAAGTCGGGTTTAACTTAAACTCAGGTTTAAAGTTGTGGTTTAAGTATGGCGAGCCAATTGCTACATAAATCACTAACAGTAGAGATATCATACTTCAGCTCATTTGGCTCTCAAATCATTCATAATTGTCTAGGAAGTATATATAGATGATTGTGTCCACCATCGATGTATCAGGAAAGAGCACAGTAAACATAAGAAACATACAACTTAAAGGAGAATGAAACTCTTGGAGCAAGTTAGCTTTTGTGAAAGCAGAAAAATCAAAGAATAAGATCAACAAAACTTTGAGTAAAATAGGACTAGCAATAAAAGAGTTATGAGCATTTGAATGTCGAGATCACTAATGCTATGGAGATCCTCCCATTGGCAATGCGACCAAGATCTGTGATGTCACACGCGTACAACTCTCCCATTCGGACACTGAAAATATACCCCAAAACATCTCTTTTTGCTCATTCTAATCATATGACAAACGATTCATCAATGATATAATGTTGTGAAACCTCTGTACTTGTCATCTCATAAAGAAAACACCTAACCTTGTGATAGACTCTATAAAAGTGAGAATATAAGTGAAATTAGTACTAAAGTAATGAGGGAGTTGTACGTGTGTGATATCACAGATCTTGGTCGCATTGCCGATGGGAGGATCTACATGGCACTAGTGATCTCAATATTCAAATGCTCATAACTTTCTTATTATTCATTCAATCTTCCTCAAACTTTCAACAATATGTTACTTTGATTTTTCTCTTTAATATGGATTCAGCTAGTTTCAAGGGTTTCATTCTCCTTTAATAAAAATGTTGATACTTTTGGCTTCCCATACTTACACCACAACTTTAAACCTGAGTTTAACTTAAACCCGACTTCAGAATACGGGCCTATGAGTTTAAGGTATTCAGGTAATTAGTATAATCGAACATGTCTTTGTATTCTTCTTAAGCAGTCAATTACGCTGAAAGGTGTGCTTTATTAAATCGTTTAATCGTTGGATAACGAAAGTAAGCAAATAAATCAACTTCTTATCTTTTTTGTTGGTAAAGTCACATCCCCTGTGAATCATTTAACAATGTTAGGATCTATAGGTCATATCTATCTATCTACCTACCTATATATTTATCTACCTATTTATATATTTATTTATCTATATATCTGTCTATCTATCTATCTATCTATCTATCTATTTATCTTTCTTTCTTTCTATTTTCTTTTGTTTTCAATGAATTACAAGTTCATTTTGACGATTTTCAAATATTTACACCTATGAAGGATTTTCGTGCAGAGTTTTATTGTGTATATATATATATATATATATATATATATATATATTGTGATGAGGCCAACTCAAAAGATGACGCAGGACACCATTTTAGCTTTAGCTTTCGTCTTTACCGTGTACCGTTATTCTGTCTTGTTCTTTAAGAACAAGTCAGAATACAGTACTCGGTAGGCATCCTGACCATAATAGTCTGACGATGCTTCTGACGAAGTCTTATTAAAGACGAAAGCTAAAGCTAAAATGGTGTCCTTCGTCATCTTTTGAGTTGGCCTCATCACAATATGTTTCATACTCACACCTCAAGAGCGTTTGGTACAAGTAAACTTGTCATCACATTATATAAATATATATATATATAAACATTTTGGGGATTTGTTCCTGTTTACTTTCTTATAGAATCTACATCATATGTATCGATCTTTAGGAGGTTGGACCTTTGCCTTTGAGGATTACTACACTGAGAATGTCACCCTTTATCTTGATGAACCCAATACACAAAAGTTGGCTGATATCGTTGATCCACTTGGTAAAAAAATTATATGACACTTTGTGCGATACGTCTGTAAAATTACACAATATCAATCTTTGAACGAGAGTAGCTGAAAAATAGCTATTGTTTATTTTAAATGAATATTATCAATGCAGAATTAATTATTCCTTAGCGTTACATTTTAACAGTCTGACAGAAAAAAAAGTCAGATTGATAGGAAAACAATTGATGTGATAATAATCATTATATTAAATAATTTATTCTTCGTTTGTTTTGTTTACTTTAATAGCCTATAAAGATCGATTAACAATGCCGAAGCTTATCATTACTGCTGGGTCAGACGAGTTCTTTCTACCAGATGATTCTTACTACTATTTCGACCTGATTCCAGAACCAAAGTTTCTCAGGTAACTTATCATGTGACTTTTCTTCACATTGTTCCACCTTAGCAATTACCATGGTTACGTCTCTGATCCTATGTAGCTCTCTGTCTTTCTAGCTCTCTCATTTTCTCTATCCTTCTACCTTTACCAACTCTTCATTCCCCATGTGTCTCTTATCTCGTTCTATCTACCTATACCCACTCTCCCTCTTTCCCCTGTCTCTCTCTCTCTGTCTACTTCTACCGCTCCCCCCTCTGTCTTATAGCTCTCTCTATCCTTCTACCTCTACCCATTCTTCATTCCCCCTATATGCATGTATCTTATCTCTTTCTATCTACCTATACCCACTCTCCCTCTTTCCCCTACCCCCTCTCTCTCTCTCTCTCTCTCTCTCTCTCTACTTCTACCACCCCCCCCCCTTCTGTCTTGTCGTCTATATTCAGTATTTGTGTATTTTTATTTCTATTTCTCTTGCAATTTTCTAATTCAAAAAACCATGTGCAGTATATTTTGATAGCCCGCATACTGCATGCTAGATTTTACATAAAACAGGTAGCAGGTATATCAAGAGTGAATGGCAATATGTTTTCCCGCACTAGGGTAAATCCAAGTGGCGAACATGTTGTTCAAAAGGGATGAACTGTTGTTTCAGCCCAATATTTGAATAGTATGTACAGATCCCCCCCCCCCCCGAAAAAGAAACAAGCTTTAGAGGATATGCCACTCTTAATTAGCCAGAAACTTGTATCGCCCATGCTTTTAAGCATCCTCGCTGAATCAAAATCGAAAGCTTTTATTATTATTTTTTTTTTATCGTGTAACTTTTACCCCTTTCATAAACCCATCCTCCAATTAGCCGCCTAAGAGTAATGCGGATAATTCAATAAAAATTGTGTTCACAAACTCCGAAAATAATCCGCACTATTTTTACGAGCGCCCGTCCTGAAAAAGGCGGATAATCGTCATGGCAACCGCACACACCCCCTCCGATGCGGTTGTGTTGGAAAAGGGTGACCTTGTGACCGCACCATGGCAATTATCCGCATTACTTTGGAAATGCGTTCATAGAGTCAAAATCTGGTCCCGATGCCTCCGATTTTACGACCAAATTATGCTGCTATTAGCCGCATAATTGGGTTTATGAAAGGGGTATAATGGTCTTTATCTATTAATCATTGTGATGTTATTTGGGGAGACTAAGATGGGAATCCAATCAGCGTTTCGTAAATTAAACCTTAAATGGATTTTCAATTTGTTTTAGAATAACCCCTAATGGTGAGCACTCTCTAACTCTTCATCATGTTGAACTGGTGACTGTAATGACAGCATTCATGAGAACAATCACTGAGGTATGTTTAAATTGAATTTGCCTCTATTTATCTATTCCATGCACGTTTCATGTTTTTTTAATAGTAATATAACTGTGGTAGATGTAGTAGTAGTAGTCGTAGTAGTAGTAGTAGTAGTAGTAGTTTTAGAAGTAGTAGTAAAAGTAAAATATTATTCAAACGATAAGCTCCCTTTTATCAGGCATATGTGAATGCCATTTTGCGGCTTTTATGTTTTGTCTTGTTTCAGATTTCTTTTCTTGTGTGTGTTTTCTTTATTTGTTTTTTCTGTTTTGTTGGATTTTATTTCTTTATTTTTTTTTCACTTTTAATCATATACCACCCATTACACCCTATTGCTTATCGATTAGTACACGCAAAGAAGGTGAAAAACTTTTGAAAGTCACAAATATTGATGACACTAGCACAGTGCTGCTCACATACTGTTTTTCTACCTCAAACAACTTTTTATAGCAATTAAAGCAGCCGAGCGTCTGCATGAAGTCGATTAATCACATATAATGCAATCGATACTGAGCGGAATAGTCCCGAGGGAAATTGGATTTCGATGAGTTAGTAGAAGGAAAATTAATAGCTTTACATCCAACTGTTTTCAATCATTCTCTTATAGGGTCTGTAATCGTGCTAATTGCGATTTTACCTCTTCTCCTTCTTCTTTGCTTTTCTTCCTGTTTGTGTATTTCCTTTCTCTTTCCTTTCGTTAAACCTTTACTAGCAAGAGTTGAAAATGATTAACATGTGTCAGAATATAATGTTATTTACTTTGCAATGATTAAAATGATTTTGTGTGTGTTTATACTATCAGCCCACTGACTGGACTCAACCTAAAATGACTTGGAAAAGATATGAGGTGGGTGTAATTGACTTGCTGTATTATTCAAACATGCATATCATATTAAGTCAAACGCACAGACAATGTGATTGGCAGCTACTATCATAATTTTATTTTCAATTGTCGATTGAATGTAACAGCACAATAGTCAAATGACTTGTGTATGGGGTTGATCGAAAGAGTCTTTTAGATTGTATCCTGAAACCATTATTATTGACATATTTCTTTAAAAAACAATAATGTTTTCCAACTGTTTCCATGATTTTTTTTAATCTTTATTATTTTTCTATCTACTTCATTTAAATACTTCTCCCATGACTTTAGTGTGGCATCGATTTCCTCATTACTTGAGTCTTTTTTTTTTTAATTATTATCATTATTTACAACTAAGCATTCTCGTGATTTAGAGAACCTAAGTGTTTCTTATATTCATGTAGATTCGAGCAGAAACCCTGTTAATTTATCTTCCACTTATTATGATGACGTCACATATTGTGTATTTATACTATTCCCCAATATCAAACTCCGTAGAACAGCACACATGGCATCATTGAACTGATCTCTGACCCCCCACCATTCAGGATTGAAGTCTGGCGTACTCTGACCAACAGAGGGAAAAGGTAGGCCTATATATGACTTGTATATACAAGTCTTATTAAACATAATCCTTTAATCGATTTATCCTATACTCTATTTACCCATATAATACCAACGAGACGAGCTAAAAAAAAATCAAAATTCCCCTGTGAATTCGTTAAGGAGAACATGTTAGACTCAATCGTGGATTCCATCATAGTAATCGTCCTGAAAAGGAGTGGAATGGCATATTTCCTTAAATTCAGGAAAACAAGTTTAATAAATGTTCAACTAAAAGACAACTTATGTGGATTAGACGTACATGGCGTGGTGACGTTTGGTAAGTCCATTGACATTATCTACCTGTTAAGAAAGTTATAGGGCAATTCCATAAAATATGTACGTCCGATATGTGGGACCTTCATGAAATTTTCTGTCTCTGATTTCTTGTTCTTTTGACAGTCAGTAATGTTCTCAAGGGTCCATGACTTGGTCAGTTAATGAAGTGAAGTAAGACTTGAGAAAAATGGGGGTCGGACGACGTACAAAAAGGTTGATTATTTTATGGAATTGCCCTATAGTAAAAGAAAAGATACAGAACAAAGAAATGAAACGTTAGGTGTGATTATGTGATCAGATTTATAATTATATATGGAAATCCTTTTTCATTTCCTGTCTTTCATAAGACGAGATTTCCGTCTGGCGGTTGCTAAAACCGAGGGATCATCCGAAATCTATCCTCATCTTATCATCTACAAGAACTTTCCTGCAAGAAACCCGGTAAGTTTTATAGTACACACACACATACGAGCACCCACCCTCGCATACACACCCTCCTTACCCAAACACACACACACCACCATTACCTCAATTTGTGTATTTCATCACGATTTCGTGAAAATTGCGCCCGTGTTGTTAGAATGATCGACAACAGACTAAACATCGTGCATCAATCACAGCTTTGCTCTTTCAAAGTGATTACACACTACATTTAAACAGTTTTTGCTGGGATCTCATTCTACAGATCATTCCTTATCCTAATACTGTATTTGTTATTGAATTAGATATTTCTGTAGTTGCCTTTTATTCTAATTCTCACTCGCGGCCTGTGCCGGGCATGTGCTATGTACATGAATTATTTCTCGGGAAAAAGTGATCAACCCACAAGCCTTTCACGATAACAAACGTTGGTGGCGCAGTTAGCATGGTTAGTATGAGACTGACGGCTCCTTGTGAAATAAATAGATATTATAGTGACAAGCAGAGAGAATGAAAACCTACAAAGAAATGACATCCGTGGAACCACTAGGTTTCTGATTTTTCAGGTTTCATGTTCCCCTATTTTATGTGTCAAATAGAAACTTTAATGAGTATGATTCGAAGTTTAAACATTCGATTTCTTTTTTATTCAAATCTTGTGTTTTAGTCTCGAGGGAAATACATCGCCGAGTTCCTAACTCCTGAAACTGGATGGCAGTGTTTCTTCATTAAGGTGATGGGAATAAATCAAACTTTAATTTCGTACATTATCGTTTTATCTTCATTTTTTATCGATAAATCTAGGTTCAATAGGCAAGATTTGATCGAGCAGATTGATTTAAAAAAATCTAATGAGGTAAAGTAATCAAATGTTGCGTTGGAGTTTTCTTTTGAAAATTGAATTCTCAAGGGAAATCATGTTCAATTGTGAACAATCTAAAGCTATTGCAATTGCTTATAAATTCACGATCGAAGCAGTTATCACGATGTTATAATATGGGTGATATTAATGTCTTTAGTTATGCATTCAAAGATTGGACAAAATTTAGTTTAATGTGACGAACCAACAAATTTTTCTTACTTTCTAAAAAAAAATAGAGTGGATATAATGTACAAACGATAACAATGGAAATCCAGTAAAAATGAAGATAATTGTATACATTGCATGGTGACAGAAACACTTATAAAGCCCGCAAGAACGCGTTTTTAAGATTTTGATATATGATATTATGACAACGTTCATTGGATTCGTTCACTTTTTCCCCATAAAACTTGCACCATAACGAAACCCTGGAACACTCCAACATGGCGCCATTTCAAATGCGCACACGTATTGTTGATAGATGTATTGGTGTTTGATATTGTTATATACTGAATTATTTGGTAGTAGACCATATTTTTTTAAGAATGACATTTTATTTAGTCCCTCTTGTTATCTATGATTCATGCCAAAGAAAACAGTAACCGTGCAGTATATCATGATTGTTATGTAATGAAAAATGTATTATATACAAATGTTATGAACGCAGAAGAAAACAATAAATCAAATCAAATCTGGTGTTTTCCTGAATAAAGATTTCAATAAATGGAGATGGATGGATGGATGGATAGATAGATAGATATATAAATCGATAGGTAGATAGATAGATAGATAGGTAGATGGATGGATGGATGGATATATAGATAGATGAATAGATAGATAAGATAGATAGATAAATAAATAAATAAAATATCTTTCTTCCAGGCCTTCTACTACGCACCAGGAGGAGCCATCATAAGTTTCACCACGGAAGCCAACATCACTCCATCACAGAAGTTCGCCGTACCTGATTGTCATGGTACTGAGTGTAGAGGGACTCTCGTCTGATCGTTGTTCCTAAACCCTCTCCCTTCTTTTCTTTCTTTTATCATGTTTATGCATACTTCCGATATCTTTAGTTTTCCCCTCCAATTTCTTCACTTCTGATTTGCCTTTATATGATAGTATCACAAAAGGTAATAAAACTGAAATATTATATTGAAGTGCAACACCTCTTACTCTCCTTTTAACTCCCCCCTCCCCTGCCTTTTCTCTCTCTATCGCCCACGCTCGTATACCCCTCTCCCCTCCCCCCCTCTTCCCCTCTCTCCCCTCTCTCTTTCTTTCTCTTTCTCTCTCTCTCATTCTCTTTCTCTCTCTCTCCATCTCTTTCTTCCTTTCTTTCTCCTTTATTTTTTAATTCTCGTTTCTTTTATGTATCTTGTCATTTTTATTCTTAAGTTCCCCCTTCAAAAAAAAACTTATTTTTGCAAATGACACTATAATTATGTTAGTCGCCGATATTTGTAATTAATAACAGGGATTCGACACGCCATGACCTTGTTAGAAAAGAGTTGATGAACATTTTAGAAACACCACATGCAGTATTATAGATATCAGTTTACCTATTTGATAAATTATTTTCAGGGAAATATAGTCAAACGAGATGATAGAACGTGTTGATGAAATTTTATTTCTTGTATAGAGAATTATACTATTTTTCCTTATTGTTTTTTATATCACTGTTGCTTTGAAATTAAATAATCTTGAAATTTGAAAAAAAAATATACATTGTGCCATTAAAGCCATTAGCACATAAGTAGCTGTAATATCCAATATGATAGGATATAATATACCATAACATATTGGATATTATGTCATTTATCAGTATTGTCTTGTGATTTACTGTGAAGGTAGTAATGTTTGAAGAAAAAAATCAAGATGTTGCAATAAAAATAACGATATCTTATATAACGACTGAAATTTGTTGTTTTTCTGTCAGTCACTATCTGCCTGCTTGCAAACATTTCAAAACGAGCACTTTTATTTATCAAACATTTTTTTTTCTTCATAATTTTCTTGTTCTCCTGCTTCTTCTTCCTACTCTTTTACTTCTTTCGTCTTCTTTTTGTTGTTTTCATCTTTGTCGTTGATTCTTCTTCTACTTCTTTTTCTTCTTCTTCTTCTTTATTATTATTATTATTATCATTATTATTATTATTATCATCATCATTATTATTATTATTATTTTCTTATTCTTCTTAGCTGATTATTTTGTTGTTGCTGCTGTCGTTAATGTTGTGGTTGTTGTTGTTGTTGTTATGATTTGTGATTATCGATGTTTTTTCTTCAACACCATATCTTTCTTCTTTCCCTCTTCCTATTCAATTCCTCTTAATTTTTTTATTTTATTTATATGTTATTTTCATTTTATCTTCAGAAACTTGACATTTCTGTTTGTTCAAACAAGTTGCTAAATCACTAAATGCTAAATTTTGTTTATCTAGCTGATGTCAGTAAGATAATGGAGGTATCAAACTTAGAATGTTTACTCTACACTTCAGTATGTAGGGTAATAAAGTTTTTTTTTCCCTGTTCAAATTTTTGTATGGCATTGTGCGGAGGAATACGCTTTTCTGACTCTAAATTCTCCGCTCTGAGTAATCGATATCCTTTCTGTTTCTCAATAATTGCATATTCCAATGCGTTATTTTAATTTGAAAAATATACAGCATGGGCAACAAAATTTGTACATGTATATTCCAAATAGCTTTTGCACAATGTGCGTCGTGATGACTTTCAAAGAGGTAAAAAACTAATACGTCAGTCTAAAAAAAATAGATTCATAATTGGATTTGAGATTCTTAGATTCATTAGAAAGAAGGTGACTTTTATGCCAGGCTTTAATCGGGTTTGTGTATGTATTTAGATGATTGGAAATGGTTATTAACATATTATGCCACTTTGGCGTAGCAGTCAACACCTCGAATTACTTACAACTACGCCATCTACGACGAAGGTCTGCAGCTTCTCAAGCATTATACTGTCCCGTACAATCTGCATGTGATGCAGCACGAGGATGGGTGAAGCACTTTAATGCTTTCTTTTTCTTTCTTTACTTAAAAATGAAATTTCCAAGAAGTAATATTCGAAGTTCTGCATGTTGCTATGAATACTAAAATCAGAATTCTGCTTTGCTGCGAGCCTTGTGGTTGGAGTAAAGTCATTGGCGGCGGAGCAGAGGATTATCTTTTGTGTTTGGGGGGGACGCGTATTGTTGCGTCCCCCCCCCCAAACACAAAAGATAATCCTCTGCTCCGCCGCCAATGAGTAAAGTCCAAATCGCAATCAAGTAGCAGTCGAGAAAAACGTCATTAATATTTGGAATTGAGTTCGCTTTTAACCTACAGGAAGGCTTGAAATTGAGAGGAGTTTCGATTTTTTTTTCATACCACTTTTCGGATTTTGATCGTCAAGATTTAAAAGGTTAGAATTTCGTATCAAATCGAATCGGGACGGATCGTGTACAGTATATTGTTCTTAGTCTCTATTCATCATGTTCATAGGTGGTGGTGAATAAAAACTAAGTTTATTGTGCAAAAAGACAAAACTAAAAATAGTATAACTGTTTGATTTCGCATCCAATTTTGATGTAATTTTCAGCCTTATCTTATTTGGTTTTCTTTAATTCATTAGCCTGGTTGGACTTGACCTTTAATACCGCTGCCTCGGATTCTTTATCGGAATAGGGGCACAGATAAGCCTCATTATTCAAAACAATATCAGATCCAACTCTTATAAGAAGGGTTAGGAAAACACTTCAGAAATGCGTAGATTTGTTTTACTAAATGGGGGTAAAACTTCCCATCCACCCGAGACCCCGGGAGCGCCGGTCATACGATACTGTTATCACATATAGCTACAGATATTCAAATATGACATCAATATTACTACCATGCACAACAACAAGAAACAAATAACAGGTAGGGCTACAACCATGGCACCGTCTTTTCACGTCTCCTACTGGCCTGCCGCAATCCTTGTTGCCCTTGTGGCAGCAACGGTCTCCGCAACCCCTCTGGATGACTACGTCAACATGCCGGACAACCACTATGAATATACGGTTTTGAAAGAGTACAGGATACCCGGAGAATACACAGCGTATGTCGTCAACATGACGTCACAGAAGTGGTTGACATGTGAGTAGAGCCGATACTATTCTAAAATCAACATAATATTGTATATTATCATAAACTATTGCTTCTTCCTCTTCCGTATGCTCAGTTAGTACTACTGGCCAAAGCAGGTTAGCTTATATCGAGTAGCACATCAAAGTGAGATCCAATTAAACTTCACGGTGTCCTTCGATTTTTTCGGGAAAAAATGATAATAAACACATGAATTCAAACCTTTCTGGAATAAAAACAAATAAAGAAGATAAGGACATAAAGGAAAACATGTTTATCTACTAAATGTCGGGGGGACTAACCATCTTTTCCACTGCTCTATTCACCATCTTAAAGTTTGTTAACGAAAACGGTGAATTCCGTTGAAAACCTGTTTTCCAGGTACGCCCTCTATAGGACGTCTTAAAGCATGTGGTACGGTACTTGTAAAATGTGTGATGATACATGAATGGAGATTATGCCATAATAAACGTTTGACGAGAAGGCATTCATTCTTAACCGTGATTTTTTTGTTCGTTTCAATTAAAAGAGGAAAAGGTTTGACTTTTGTCATTTTATTCGAGAATAGTCCTACTATTGCCTCTTCCTCTCTCCCCCCCCCCTCCTCTTCCTCTCTCTCTCCCTCTCCCCCCTCCCCCTCTCTTTCTCTCTCTCTCTCGCTCTCTTTCCCTATTTCTTTCTCTCTCTCTCTATTTGTTTCTCTTTATCTCTCTTCATAAAAGACAGACAATGATTCTGATAGCGCCATCTGGTTCCACTATTTGACCATCACCATTCCAGAGCACATCGTCAGTCCAGAACACGCATTTCTTTTTATCACCGGTGGATCTACAAAAAGCAGGTAGGTTAACACGGAACCTCACAAGTTGTAGTGTTGTAAGTTTTAACGAAATATATATTTCGATAATCTAGAGGGGTGGAATACTATTGTAGTATATTTGCGGATGCGGACATTCATTTTTTTAATTTCATTTTATCTGTACTTAATTTCATAGTCAGCTTATGATTGGCAATTTATGTTCAATCTATTCCGAAAACACCCTCTTATTGCTTATCATTTTGTGAATACAGTAATGATTGGTCTTACAGCAGGAAAAACTGCCATGCCTACCTAATTAAGACTGATTCTTTGTGAATGAATTAATAATTCATCTTTAAAGAATATATTATCCCCCTCCTTATATCTTTCTCTGTTTTTTTTTCTTTGTTTAGTCCACCCGATCCTCGGACTGATAAGGAGATATTAAGAACATCCAACATCGCTCTCGGAGCTGGAATGTAAGCAGTCTAAATGTGTTGCTTGTTTTCAACATTATACTCAAGCAAATTCAATGTACATTATAGGATTTCATAATATCAGTTGATGGAGATTCTGAAAAGATTTAGTGTGGCATACACCTATACAAGAATCAATATAAGCATGATAAGACAAATTTCAAGTGATCTCAATTAATGGATGTATTCTTCTTGGGGTAATCCTATTCCGTAAATGGTAAGTAAACTGCAAAACTTGGAATCCATTTTGGATACATTATTTCTTGTTAGATCTGGCAAAAGATCTAACATTCTCTAAAGTTGCTTGGAAACCTTGTAATGAATTCTTGATAAAATTAAAATATGTTCATAAAGAACAGATTCGTTAACCTTGTATTGATAATGAGGCTTCATCTGTTAGGCCCACTCAACATGCTCAATGTTCAAAACAACGATTTTGGGAGAATTGATTAATAATAGTATGTATCTCATCATTAAGGTAAACACAATTTACTTAAAGTAACTGCATGGAACTTATCATGCTTATAGAAGAACCATCAAATTGCTGCAAATTTGAATATGTTTATCTTTATAATCTTTCATTTTTTTAGAGTTGGTGCGACCCTCCGCCAAGTGCCAAACCAGCCAATCGTTTTCAAGGTAAAAGTGACGAAAATCAAATTAGGATTAAGAGTTACCCACAAACCCTTCCTCCCTCCCCGCCAAGAAGAAAAAAGAAAATAGGCTGCATCAGAATAATTTCCAAAGTCAGTCGGAACATGGACCTATTAAAATAGGTCCATGGTCGGAATATCAACGAAAGAGAGTACGAGTACGGGCAGACATACAGAGACAGTGACAGAGGCAATAACAGAGAGATAGAGACATAGAAACACAATGGGGATGGGGGAAGGGGGGGGTCAAAGAGAAACCAATAGTAAGAGAGAAATTACAAGACAATATAAACTGTTAACTACACTGTAAAAAATAAAGTGTTAATTTATATGTTCATCCCTCTAAACACATCCTTAGATTTTTTTTCCTTTGTATACTTTTTCATGTAGACTGATCCTTTACAGATGAAAAGATATGAAGATGAAGTCATAGCCTTTACTTGGCATCATTTCCTATACAATGGGACCAAGGAACCGAACTGGCTCTTAAGATTACCGATGACAAAGGTACATTGTTTTCCCATAATTTGTCAATATCATAATCTAGAATACGTTTCATTCAAACGAGGTAATGAAATGTTTTCCAACTGTTGTTTAAAGCATACAATTTTGGAGAACATGGAATAGGTTCAATAATAAGAATTTTCGGGAATCATATAGGCCTAGTGAAATATTTGTCTGCGAATTTCAATCTCACAAAACGGTTCACAGCGGACATCATATTAATTTTCATCTGGTCCATTCTTTTGTAAAAATTATTTTTCTCCCAATTTAAAGATCAAGCGCCCTCTTTCGGTATACAATTAAAACACTTTTCTTTTGAATTGAGTAACTGCATATAAGAACCAAACTTGATCATGAAATTTCCACTCTATTCCATGAGTGGGAAAAGGGAAATACCTAATAGAAAAAAATGTATTCTTGTCAAAGACCGGACAAAAGTAAATTTACACTATCAAAATAATGATCCACATACTGCATAAATCAGATTTAAGATCGAATCTTTCACACAACAATTGCGTTTTATATTATATTCTTTCATTTGTATAGTTAATTCTGATTTGAAAAAGAATAATCTTTATATCTACCAATACTTGAATACATACAGCAACCAAGTAAATACACGGTCGGTATTTAGAGAGAAATTACAAAACGCGTTCTACCCAAAAAATGCGTAATATTTAGTAAGGTTGCATTCAAAGAACTAGGGGGCGAATCTATTTGCCGTCATATCTTCAAAATACCAATTTGATATGCCCTGATGTAATCATTTTTTTATTTCTTTCTCACGTGTGTAGGCAGCTGTTCGTGCCATGGATACCATCAGTGACGTCGTATATGACGTCACCCCGAATCAAAATATATCTAAATTCATTGTAGCTGGAGAATCAAAGGTATAAACTAGAGCGCTCGGCAAATTGGATATTATACTGTTTAACAAAACAAAAAAAAAACAGATTTTACAAGGAAATAAAAAAGATATTGCAAAAGGCAATAATAGAATCATTCTGTAAATTCTTAAAACAGGAATTTTTCCTTAACCGATTTTTTTTTCTAATATAAAAAAAAGAAAAATGGTGTTTCACTTCAGGAAATTTGTAAGGTTCCATACACCAAATACAAATTTGCTATAATTTTTACACGATATAGATTAAGCAATCTGGTAAGATTTACAGGTGTTCTTGAGACTCTGCTGCAGGAACTTTTTTTAAGGATAATTTTTTTTTCTAACAGTGCACAGTTTCTAATCATACACATACTTATCATCATAAGATAGTCGAGCATTTTCCGAGATGATGGCGGTAGTGATGATGATGATGACGTAGACAAAGATTATGATGATGATGATGATGATAATGATGATGATGATGATAATAATGATAAAGCTGATGATCATAATCTTAATAATAATGATAATAATATTGGAAAAAATAACTCGTTATTCTCTGACCATTAAAGAGAGGTTGGGCAACATGGACAACCGGAGCTGTTGACAAGAGAGTTGTTGCCATAGCACCTATTTGCCTTGATCTTCTCAATATGGCACAGGTATGAAGTCATTTCATTTGTTATCCCTATTCAACCTGTCACATTTTGTCCAACCAATATTTATCTTTCTTAAATGATTATTTGCTTTATTTTTCAAATCAGTTTATTTCCTCATATATAAAAAATATTACATACCAAATCTTTTAAAAGTTAACTATATATGTTAATGGCAAGCTACTTTTTTATATTTCGCATTCTAAAATACAGAGATTTCAAGAAAAGGATGAAATTGAGGAATACTGAAAAAAAATAATTAAGTTTTTGTCGAGGTAGTTTTCCTACAGAGAAAGTCACAAGATAGTAAAAGAATTAAAAACATTTTTGAGAAGGAAATATGAGAAGAAATTGAAATAAATTGAATATATAGATAAATACATTTAAAAAAAATAGGCCTATGAATACATTACAACGTCCACCCCAACAAAAAAAGTTCATTTAAATAAAAAGAGAAAAATCCAACAAGCATAACACTGAAAATGTCATCAAAATCGGATGTAAAATAAGAAAGTTATGACATTTTGAAGTTTCGCTTAATTTCACAAAACAGTTATATGAACATCCTGGCTGGTATGCAAATGAGGAGACTATGACGTCATCCACTCACTATTTCTTTTGTATTTTATTATATGAAATATTCTAATTTTCTCCTCATTGTCAAGTGATACAACGATTGATTCCTCCCTGAACATGTGGAATTAGCATTGTTTAATGCTATGTGGTTCAGTCAAGTTGGTCCTTATTGTCAAATCTATAAAAAATCAAATATTGTATAATTCAAACAATAAAAAAACAAAAGAAATAGTGAGTGATGGACATCATCGACTGGCTCACCTACTTGTGCATATCACTGTTTTGTGAAAAATGAGCGAAACTCTAAAATGTCATAACTTTCTTATTTTACATCCGATTTTGATGAAATTTTCAACAACTATGCTAGTTTGATTTTTCTCTATTTATTCAAGTCAGCATTTACCTGGGGTGGACTTGACCTTGGATGATTAGTTTAAAATGTGTCACTCCCCAGAACATGTACCATCATTATCGTTTACTCGGAGAATGGACTAAGGAATTTAATTCTCATTATGTTGAAAAACTAACTCTTTTCATCGACACGCCCAAACTATACAAGATGGTCGCCATTGTCGACGCTTTCGGTAAATTCTCTTTTTGGTATTATCCCAATATTGATAACTATTGAATTATGTTAAAGTTATTGGATAAAAATATGTCTTCCCCAGAATATGCACCACCATTACCGTTCGCTAGGGGGCTGGACTATGGAGTTCAATGATTATTATGCTGAAAACATAACACTCTTCATGGATACACCTGAGCTATCCAAGATGGCGGCTGTTATCGACGCCTTCGGTAAATAACTAAGTTTATTTTCTCACACCACTGTAAAAACTGTGGTGTTAAAACTGACACCAGTTGGTGTTAATAGAGGACCACACCCTGAGGTGTTAAAATTACAACCTATAGAGATTGAACATAACACCAAAGAGTGTAAATGTAACCACCAAAAGGTGTTGTAATAACACCTATAGGTGTTAAGCAAAGACCGTCAATTTAACACCTGTGTAAAATAACTGGTGCCGTCCTCTATGTACACCGGTTAACACCACAGTTTTTGCTGTGACTCTATTAGCATTATCTGAATATATATTGACTATATATTTTAAAGAATTTTTATGTTCCTTCTCCTAACTGCAGTCATGAATGCGGGTCTTGCACTGATCCTCCTGTTACATTTAAACATTTCCCTACGTCAATTTATATTAAAAATCCGCTATAAATCCCGTAGGTAAACTTCAGTACTAGTCATGGAATTATACTATTAAAAAAAACGTTTATGAATGCATTTGAAAAATGGTGATGTTTTGATAATGCACTGAAGAAAATAATGTGTGTCTGAGATTTGATATTTAATCACAAACATGACATCATCTCAGATCAGTCTATTTTAGCGAATTGCATGTTGATTCGAGCTGTTCTATGGCTTAACTGTCTGAGTAGCAATTATCTGCAGATAAACCCTTTTTGTCGCGGTATTCTTCCTAAATGATTATCATGAAATGTGAAGAAAATTAATTATCATTTCTTTATCATCGTTTCTCATTATATCGAAAAACATGTCACCATTTTCTTCTTCCTAGCGTACAAAGATCGACTGACGATGCCGAAGTTTATTGTGACGGCGGGTTCAGATGAATTCTTCCTTCCTGATGATTCTTATTATTATTTCAATGAACTACCTGGTCCTAAGTATCTCAGGTATGAGCATTTTCTTCAACTGATTTTTTTTTCATTGAAGGCATTGTAGTATGTAGGGGAAGGGGTGGGTAGGGTCTTCCCCCCATGAAATTTTAAAAACTCGTTTGCTTTTTTTTTCTGAAACTTTTTACAAAAGTCACCGAAAGTGTGCACGAAATCCGTCAAGTTCACTTTTAGAAAATGCAAAGCGCCCATGGCAAGCTCGTAATTTCGCTCCCTTCTGGGTTTCTTCATTTTTACGCGTCTTGCCCCCCCCCCCCCCTCTACCTCCCTGGAAAAAACGTACGACCATGATTGAGGATACATATTGATAGACCGTTTTCAGATATTGGAGCTGACAATTTCGATTTTTGTTTTCCCTACCTTTCTCTGCCCCCCCCCCCTCCAACATATACTTGTGTATACCCTAAACATACCAATGATATCTCATAACATTTTAATAAATGTCTTTGCTCTCTTTCGATTTAATTTAGTATAACTCCAAATGATGAGCATGAATTACGATTTCATAATCTAGAGTTGACCCATCAACTTACATCATTCGTGCGAACCGTTATAAGAGTAAGAAATTAATTTGCTTTTTTTTCCTTCTTTTTTTATGTGAGTGAGTGATATTCTGCTTACTACGCTTGCGAACTGAACCGCTTTAACAATACATGTAGTATTTATAATTATTTTCAGATTTATTTTGTTTATGTTGATATTGTTTCCTAGATGACAGTCATGTTAAAGTGTGTCGTTCTGAATCTCGCCTATGAAATCATGGGGTCATGTGTTTAAATCATATTGCGGTATTAGGTCATTTTGTCAAGGCTTCAGTCTACAATGATATAATTAAGATTAATGAGAAGTAAACAAAATGGTTTCACTCTTTCCTTGTCCTTTTCACTTCCTTTATTACCTCCCAACACTCCTCATTCTCCCCCACCCTCTCCCTTCTCTCTCCCCCTCTCTTCCCCCTTCTCTCTCTCTCTCTCCCTATCTCTTTCTTTCTTCAAATCCAATTCGTATGTACTATCAAAGCCAACTGAGTGGACTGCACCAACCATGACTTGGAAACGATATGAGGTAAAATATGAATATGATACATTAATATGATATATGAATATGATTAATTTCATCATCTTATAAATCAACCATTGATGAAACAATTTTTACAAGTTTCATAATCATACGACGGCTGGTTACTGATTAAACTTGCCTATTGTTCCAAAGGTAAACAAAAAATATCGTGTAAATGTATGTATGCTTTACCGTGTTTCATGTTATTGTCTCAGCTTACGTTAAATCAAATGTTATAGATGAGAAAAATCGTATCTAAATGTATTAGTCAGATTGGTTGTAATTTAGTTATTGAAATTGCATTTTTTTGTTTTCATTTTCAAATCAGAATTCTACACACGGTATACTCGAGTTCCTATCCGACCCCGTTCCGTTGAAGGTCGAAGTTTTTAGAACACTCACCAATAGAGGGCCAAGGTAATTGAACGAACAAATTTTATTAAAAAAATATCGAATAAATGTCCAAAGCAGCATTTAAAGCTGACAGTTTAGTTAAACATATAGGAAGTTTGTAATTTGTTTTCATTTTTGCATTAATGGGTCGGCTATTATAAAGGGTTCTGTTTAAGATACTTTTGTCCATGAAATTCAGCAAATTCTACGGTATTGATGTGGGAGAAGGACTTTTATCCCCCCAAAAAATCAGTTTATTCTTGTAAATCTATGCTAAGCTTAATTCTCAACAATTAACAATATGAGATACTATCTGAAAAAAAAAATTGTTACAAATTTCAACCAGTTATTTCCATTTCTTTTGTTAGTCCTGTGTCCGTATTTCAGTATTTCAAAAGGAAATTTTAATGATTTTTCCGTTAATGATTTTCTCCAACTTTATTCTGCCAATACTGTAGGAGAGACTTTCGCCTTGCTATAGCTGACCCTCCAGGGACTACAAACTACTCAATTAATGTGATTATATACAAGAAATTCCCTAACAGGAACCCCGTAAGTTTTTTTTTTAATTCCTTGTAATCATGACTTACAAACTTCTGCTCAATTGCCTATAATGTTTGATTTAATCTAGTCATTTCTGGAAATAGTTTAAATACATGTTATACTTCATAGTAAATATTATTATGGATAAAACACGTCCCCTCGAAAAATATTAAATGGGAAGGAATAGAACTATTGGAACCAGTTTTTAAAAAAGTTTATTCAAGTTTGTAATCTGACTCTTAGTGCCTATTCTTCTGTTTGTTTCGTATTCCTACTGTTTTTAATTTTGATAGGATTTCAAATGATTTCTTTTCAAATGCATGATTCTCCTTTTTTCTACAATTGGTTGAGTTTTTATACTGACGAATTGCATGATGTTTAATGAAATATTAAAAGTAAAAAAACAAATCATAAACTCAATCTTCTACTGAACGCCAAACTTGTATCTTTGAAAATGAAGCGAATAAATTGCGTCAGAGTCAATTTAAAACACGCCAGTATTGCCAGAAAAAGACATAACTGCGTCTAAGTTATTTTTTATTTTCATTTTGTGTAATTTTAGGAGCCAGGCAAATATATCGCAGAATTTCTAACACCTAGAGAAGGATGGCAGTGCTTTTTCATTAGAGTATGTATACACTGCAAAAACTCTGGTGTTGATTTAACACCAGCCTGGAATCTATATGTGTCCACACCAGAGAAGTGTTAAACAACACCAGTTTCCTTTTGGTCTAACACCAGATAGGTGTTTATACAACATCAATTAGTATTAAAACAGCATCGGTTTGATTCAAAACTGGTGTTGTTTCAATACTTCTCTGGTGTGGACATATATAGATTCCGGGCTGGTGTTAAATCAACACCGATAAACAAGTCATTCGTTAACTTCAAGGGAAAGAAAAACAATTTGTGTACCGTCACCAACTCATCACACTACGCGATTCAACAGGCATGTATGGATTACTTCGCTAGAGGGCGACACACAATACTTACTTCTCGGGCATATTTAGTTTGTCATATACTTTGATTGTCGAAAACACATTAGTAATAACCATTAGTCATGTTAGTTTTTCATGTTAATGAAGTAAGTGTCAAAGAAAATTATACTCCTCTTCTCCTACCCCCCCCCCTTTTTTGGGGGGGTCAATGCAACCTCAAATTTCAAATTTGAATAGGTATATAGGCATAATTGAAGTAATTTATATTCATTCTTACAAATAAAATGATGGTTTTCAATTCTGAATAATTAGATGTCAATAAGATTAATATCCCTTGTGTTTGTATATTCACGCAAATGTTTATTTTAGAATATTTTTAAAGGTATACCTTTTCATATTTTAAAATTACAAAAATCATTAATTTGCGTATGTTCTTTATGCCTTCATCATTACCATAATGGATTTTTTTTTATTACTTTCCTCTTTCTCTTCCTATTTTCTACAGGCTCAATACAACACCCCAGGCAACACTACTATTACTTTCACCACAGAGGCGAGCATAACACCTGCAAATAAATTCGCTGTACCGGAATGCCACGGGATTGGCTGTAAAGGCATACTGGTATAGCGCTAGATGTTAGATAAGCGAAATATGTGAAGAGTATTTTAAAGTGTTGAAAATTGTTGAAAATGTTGAATATGTTTCACCAAAAATGTAATCCAATTAAAAAAATTGCCCTGATTACAGAATAAAGTTTCAAAAAGTGATATTGGTAACATCCATACTAGTAATAATTTCATTCAAATCATTTAAATTAACTCTAGAAACAAAAGAAGACTAATTATTCAAATACACTCAGCGGGGGAAAATTGTTTGAAAATTGTACATATGTTGTTGTAATGTCATGAATAAAAAAAATTATTTTTGTAGTTTACGAACCATGAACGGATTTAAAACATAAGCCTGGATATATATCTAACATAAAATTTAAAAAATGCTCAATATTATTTTCGATGTTTGATTGGTTTGTAAGTGTATGTCTGTATGTATTTCCAAGTGCGTGAGTGTTTGGGTGTGTCACTCTACGTGAAATTTATTTGGTGTAAACCAATGTTTTTTGTGTAAATGCAAAAGAGCTAACCAGGTCCCGAACCACACCTCCTCATGAAGTGGGGACCGACATATTTAGAGTGAAATGTGCGACATTATAGCTCCTTCTGAAGTGAAAAGTGCATCTATCTTATTAACTTTCAAAAAGAGCTACAATCCACTCTCAGAAAGATTAAAATCTTACTCCAAAAGAACTGGTCCGTCGTCACTTTTGTTGCGAGGAGTACAATTAGGAACAATCTTTTGCATTTGGAGTATACTGGATTTTTTACAGGTTGGTTGATCATTTAAAAAAAAAAAACTATTAAGAATTATTGGCCATACTAGATGTTCAAATAAAATACTTCTGTGTCTCGAAGTATAGGAAACAGATATTTATATTCGTAATAGGTCTTCATGCTCTACTTGGAGACATTCTGCTGTACATTTCCTTTACCCTGTCTCAAATCTTTTCATTTCCTTTTAAGAATACGTTTTAATTTTGTTCAATGGTAAGAAAAGGAACAGAGGTCCCCAAACAATCCCCGATGATCATGTTTCAGCCTACATGGCCTAGAAGGCTTTAAGCAGACGGTAGCTAGCCCAGCGGGCGGGAAGTTTCGGCTTGGGGAAACACAGGGGACTACGATGACTGATGGAGGATGAGTGGTTTTCAGCATTGCGTGAATCCGTTTTGGATGCTTTCACGGGGGCTTTCTGTTTTAAAAGTCTTTTATTTCTCTCTTGCTTCTGGTGCCGGTGATGGAGGGTGAGCTAGCTAGGTGTACTGTGGTGTATTAAAACCTGCCTAAGTTTCAAGTTCAGGGTCACTAGTAGAATACCGTAACGGCTGACATTCATTTCTATCATCGATGTTAGGAGGGAATGTAAAGGGAACAGTAAGGGGCGACTGGGGCAGCCCGATGAGGTGGGAGTTCGATATCGTTTTCATTTAGACCTCTGCTCAAAAATTTGTTCAATATTTGCGATTATTTAATAAATCCTGGGTATTGATCAGCGGAGGTGGAACGAGTTTGAAAGTGTTAGGGGCTTACCATACAAAACACAGTCAATCACGTGCTAGTTTTTTACATTAACAGGCCTCTGTTGATCTTCTATGCAGGGGCGGAAATCTCTCCCAAAAGGTAGGGGGGACACAGGGGCGGATCCAGCCTTCGCCAATACGGGGGGGGGGGGGGGGCGGTAATTTGTTTCAGTCATAATATTCCCCGATTGGCAGCTCGAAGATGATTTTTGTTTGTTTCTTTGAAGGGGCAGTCCTCATTAGTCACTTCTTAGCTTTATTCTTATAAATAAATATATAATATCATAATCCTTATTTATATGATGCGAGCGCGAACCGCGAGCTATTTTTTTTTGGAAATTTTATGTATATTTTCCTAAAATTTGAACTGATTCTGGGCAATGTTTATTATCCTGAAAAAGATGTTTATGCAACTTAATAATTACTACAAACGCAAAGCGCGAGCAGAAATGAACTGATAGAAAAGATACCTGTTAAAGTAGCATTTAACAATCAAATAATGCGAGCGCGAAACGCGAGCTGAATTTTTTGGACATGTTCACCTAAAGAATGTGAATTCTAAGCACTTTTTGTAACTCAAGCAGAATAGGTATATAAGTAATTAATTAATGCGAGCGCGTAGCGCGAGCGGAAATTTCGAGATTTAGTCCTATAATATTTACTGAACGAGACACTCTATTCATGTTTTGTATATCCTGAAAAGGGTGAGTATTAATAATGGAAATTCTAAGCAATTTTTGTAACTCAAGCAGAATAGGTATATAAATAAACAATTAAATGCGAGCGCGAAGCGCGAGCGGAAAATTTCGAGATTTAGTCCTATAATATTTACTGAACGAGACACTCGGTCTATTCATGTTTTGTAAAACCTAAAAAGGGTGAGTATTAATAATGCGAGCGCAAAGCGCGAGCAGAAAATTTTTATATACGTTTTGAACTGGTACCTGTTGAAAAGGCACCTGTTAAGGACTGCTTGCACTTAGCCATGAAGGCGTTACATATTTCAACGATCAAAAAATGCGAGCGCGAGGCGCGAGCTGAAAAATTTTAACTTTCTAAAGAAAGAATGGACAATTTTAATCAGTTTTTGAAATCGTGAACAGGATAGCTATATAATTTAACGATTGATGCTAGCGCGAAGCGCGAGCAGAATTTTTTTTTCGAGATTTAGACCTAAAAATGGGCCACTCTGTTCATGTTTTGTAAATCATCAAAAGGATGAGTAATATGGGGTCTTCCTACATTAATAATGCGATCACAAAGCGCGAGCAGAAAAAAATTGATATTGTGATCTGAAACTGGATAATGATTTAACGGCTTAATTTAAATTAGAGAACAAGTTGAGTATCTGAATAAACATGCACGAGCGTGTTTCATATTTAGACCTAGAATCTAGGCATTCTAAATACAACTTTTATCATGAAAATCATGAAACTTTGATATTCCGATCTGGAAAATAGTCAATTTCAGTTTATATTTCAAGCACTTTGAAGAAAAATTGTAAGGTGGATATGGATCGCACTTTAAAAAGAGCTGATATTATTATTACTTAAGTTTTGACATAGGACCGGGACATCCTTACGACATGTCATCATATGAAAATGATGACTATATTCCTATTCCTCTTGCTAAGCGCGAGATGAAACAAAAGGGACAATTCAATTATTAATGCCTAATGAGGGTGCGAAATCTGATGATATAATGGCATAAAAACTGGACATTTCACTTTTGTGATTCTGAATAGGATGCATCAGTTAATATATTTTTAACCATCAATGCGAGCGCAAATCGCGAGCTAAAATTTTTGATAAACTGTCATAAAAAGGGGATTTTATATAGTTTGTTGTATAATCTATATTGAAACATTTATATAACTCGCCAATCAAAATGCGAGCGTGCAGCGCGCTAGCTGATATACGTCTTGGCAATCAGACCTGAAAGAAAATAATACCTGTAGGTACCTGATAAATCAAACTTTGCGAGCGCAGCGCAAGTTCAGACCATAAAACTGACATTTTTACAGAGCACTTTTTAAAAACCAAAATTTGACAAGCAAAAAAAAGGTTATCATCGCCAAAGTAAGGTCATCTCGTCCCAAAATACATGTTTTATTTCGATTTATAATGATGTATTTCTTACCATCATAAAAGACCAAAAATAGTAGGGGGGACATTTGATATTGTGTCCCCTCTACTATTTTGAGTAGGGGGGACACGTCCCCCCTGTCCCCCCTGGGATTTCCGCCCATGCTTCTATGCGACTTCCCATTTATTATCTTTTTTTTTACCGAAGGGAGAGGACCGACTCGTCACCCCCATGTGTGTAAAATATCTTGGAGTAATTTTTTGGATCGTTCTAAAAATCATGTCATGTATACTTACAAGAGGAAGAAGAAGGGAAAAATATACTCCAGCGATTATAATCAAAACAATGTAAACAAAGAAGAAAAATTTGAGAAAAAAGAGACAAACCGATTTGGAAGAGGATTCAAGAAGAAGGAGAAGAAGAAGAAAATTGATAGTAGTAGTAGTAGTAGATAATTGATAGTAGTAGTAGTAGTAGCAGCAGCAATAGTAGTAGTAGTAGTAGTAGTAGTAGTAGAAGTAGTCATGGTAGTAGAAGTAGAAGTAGTAGTAGTAGTAGCAGTAGTAGTAGTAGTAGTAGTAGTAGTAATAGTAATAGTAGTAGTAGTCATGGTAGTAGTAGTAGTCAGTAGTAGTAGTAGTAGTAGTAGTAGTAGTAGTAGTAGTAGTAGTAGTAGTAGTAGTAGTAGTAGTAGTAGTAGTAGTAGTAGTAGTAGTAGTAGTAGTAGTAGTAGTAGTAGTAGTAGTAGTAGTAGTAGTAGTAGTAGTAGTAGTAGTAGTAGTAGTAGTAGTAGTAGTAGTAGTAGTAGTAGTAGTAGCAGCAGTAGCAGTAGCAGTAGCAGTAGCAGTAGCAGTAGCAGTAGCAGTAGCAGTAGCAGTAGCAGTAGCAGTAGCAGTAGCAGTAGCAGTAGCAGTAGCAGCAGCAGCAGCAGCAGCAGCAGAGTAGGTCTTGTAGTGTTATTATTATTTCTGTTATCATCATAATCACGTGTATCATTATTACTACAACCTATGTCGCTGTTGTTGTTGTTGTTACCGTGTTGATTTTGTTGTTGCTGCTGCTGCTGTTCTCCTCTTCGTTCTTTCAATTTCTCTCTCTTTGATTCATTTACGAACACCACACACCATCAAGGTGTGGGCCCACTTAGTACTCCAGATGTGTAGTGATGAGTACCCCGTCCAATCCCCCTCTCGCCCCGGATTTAAGGTCAAGTTCGAACTATTTTTGATCCCTTCCTCTGCAAATGCTCCCGGATTGTACTTTTTCAAGTTTCAACATCGTACAAATAAACATGGCTTCCTCTGATATATTGTTCACAGATGGACCATCATGACGATGCTGCGATTTTATAGAACTAGAAAACGGATGTCTAAAATGAGATGCATTTGGAAACGTCTTGTTTCTTTTATATACCAATTTGGGCTGTATCTGTGTATTTTGAAAAGGTATGTTTTTGCTATCGTACAAGTAAATGAAAATCTTCTTCATATTAAAGTGATTGGTTAACATTGGTTTGACTTTAAAAAAATCTGAGCTAGAAGGTCACACTTGTCACCTGTGTCTGTGATACGTTACAAAATGAAGCCCAGAAAAAATTGCGTTCGAAAATAATTATTTAGTGCTTCAAAAATTGAAATATAAAGTGACCGAAAACACCATCTTAATTTCATCCCATACATTTATGTGTACTATTCAGGCGTCTATAAGACGCCTATTTACAAAATCGGGGTTTGCCTTGTAGTTTTAGCTTTTCATTCTCAATAATGGTTGTTTTCAGGGTTTATTAGTTCTAATACATGGACTTGTACACATGTTTCATCTTGGTTTGAAAATTTTTTAAATCGGCTGCTCACAAAGTTAAACAATACCTTTAAAGTTCCTATATTCTATATCAAAATCGGATGCACGAGAATGTTATTATCGCTTGTATGTCCAATTTGACAACAAACTTGTTCTATTCACGGGCAACGGTCCCCATATCATTTTCTTATTTTTTTTTTTTTATTATCTCTAATCCTCCCAATCAAATGAACGTCTTAAAAAGATCAACTCCCCCTCTCTCTCTCTCTCTCTCTCTCTCATTCTCTCTCTCTCTCCCTCTCTCTCTCTCTCAATCTATCTATCTATCTATCTAACTATTTATCTCCTATCATCTATTCCATCAAATTTCTTATTTCATCTTCCTCTCCATCTGTCCTATCCACTGTCTTTTTTCTCTAATCTTCTTCCATCTATTCCATCACTTCCCATTTCATCTCCCCCTACCTGCATTCCTCCTCCATTCTCCATCTATCCAATGTTATTCACCCCTTCCTGCATCGCAATCTTGACCTTTGCTGTACCCGGTCAAGAACAAGTCAACCTCAAATTGAATCGATCATTAATAATGTTCTATCGATCAGGCGAGTAGATTCATTCTTTGCCCGACGTGGGATATAATAATTATCAACCTGTCTTGATTTGAACCTCGAGGGTTCAGACTACCAATGTCATCCAAACCCTATTTCTAGATTGGATTCATCATAGTGGTGTTTTTTCTATTTGGTTGCTTGCTTTCTGTTATGTTTTTTTTTTGGGGGGGGGTTGGGACTGCTGTTGTTGATAGGAGAAACGTTGATGATGTATTTGAAGTGTCAAAGTATGAACGTCCATAAACGTTCATAAAACATTTGAATTAATTAATTTCAACTTTAACGCCTCGATTTACAACAAAGGAAGCCGTCTTTCAGACATGCTGAAAACGATTGGAAAAAATATAGCAAGTAAACTGCACGATAATGACTAATACGAAAACAGTGGCAAACATTCCAAAATATAGTTCACTTTCAACAAAAGGATCAAAGCGAAGGAGCGAAATAAACAAACAGGGAAATGATATGGAAATGGGTAGTGTAGCTCGGGTCCCCCCCCCCCATTTTAATAATCGTGCGTTAAAATTCCTGCACACTAACTGCAAACTAAAGATCGGGAAAACAAGAAAAGCACCCCTGATGGGAATCTGTGACAGTATCCTAGAAAATTATGTTGGGAAGCGTAGAGACCGAACAAAAATGGTTTGTGTGTGTGCATGATCGTATGTGTTCGTGTATTTATCAGCGTATCTACAGTTTGACATACAAACATAAATGGCATACAAGAAATCCAAAAATAGTCAGCCACAAATTACTTATGCACTTATGAATAATAAACTATCTGTAACTAAAATGTTAATATGCGAGAGTAACAATTTTGAAATAAAGAATACGGTGTGCAATAGACCTGCAGTGAATTAGGGACGTTTCTACTTTGTGAGGGAACGTAGCGACAGAGCAAATACATTTTGTTGTCTTCCCCTAATCGAAGCTTTGAACACAAAATAACGTCCAGGGTGGGACCGCAAAAGTAAGAAAGAAATCAGTTGAATTCAGCATAATTGAACACAGTATGTATTGTATCATTTTATTCTCTCATTCTTTCTTTCATTTGATGTACATTTTTTTTCTTCTTCTTCGTCTCCTTCTCCTTCTTCTTCTTGGGGGTGGGGGGTGTGGGCATGGTCTCTTTTGCCTCCTAGCTATGCCAATAACGATGTTCTCTTCTGATCATGTCATGCATGTGTTTAATTAAGATCGAAGGATGATGAATGATTGATCACAATGGCACCTCATTATTGGAAATCTCGAATCAAGGTTGATACGAACTTGACACATGAGTATTGATTTTTGTCGAACTAGTGAGTGACTGCTTCTACTTCATTACAAAGAACAACAATGTGACAGAATACGGATGCCCGTGTGCTTAAGGCGGGTTTGATTTAAACTCTGGTCTAACTTAATTTGTTGTGGTATAACTATGAAAAGTCCGTTGTGATATTAAGTTCAAACAGATCAGCGAATCAGTTATTTTGACTCCCAAATCATTCGTAACTGTCTGGCAAGGATGAATAAGTAAGTCGTCTTTACCACTGAATAATGAATTAGGACAAAGCACAATAAACTGAAGAATACAATGTAAACAACATTTTGACACGTTTGGCTTCCCATAAATTTAGCACAGAGTTAAACTATGGTTTAAGTTAAACCTGATTTCGGAATATGGGCCGGAATGTTTGATTACGTTCAGAAGTTTTGTTTACTGTCCACGATATGATTATGAATTTGGAAATAACTTGCCAAGATTATAACAATTGATTATAAACAATCATTGATCTCTAACATTTTTTGTATGTTTGACGTTCATCACACAATATCAAACACATCTGTTCTTCATGCATTATTTTTAATACATTTCTGTTTGCGAAACAGCAGTCAGAATTTGGAAACAAGGCAGGTCTAAACGGTGGCAAATCCCAATTGATGAAATAATAGAACACAAAATAACTTGGTTGTTCTAATTTATACGAAAATCATCTCATTTTTTTGCATCATACCCATTGTTCATTCTATAATTGGGATGACATAATTTTTTTGGAAACACAGTATTTATTTCAAACAATTAAACGAAACTTTAAGATATGTAGTCCAAACGTATTTTTTATTTTCAAACGTCTCATATTATTTTGAAAGAGTGTTTCTTTTTCCTTAACCGCTGCGATCGCTCGTAGATTATAAAAGAAAGTTATTTCGAAGCAAACAATTTTACGAGTACAGGATGAAAATGGGACCTCATTTATTCCCTGGAATTTCACCCCCCCCCCCCCCCCCATCCTTCATGGAGATTGGTCGCTTTTTCTTTTCCCTGAATAATTGTTGTTCTCGAACCTTACCAGCCCAATAACTGTAAATCCTAAGTCGAAAGAGGGCGGTGTACCCCAAACGAAACGAGATTCACTCAATTTTATCATTTTTATCGTTAGTAGGCACGTATGAGTAGCACGAGTAGAACAGTACACTAAATATTGAATGAGAAATACATATTTGACTGAACAAGACAATTCATGAGAGAAATAAACATTTGCAAATCTAACACATGCAAAATAAGTAGCATTGAGGGAAAAATGTGAAAAAATGTAAAATCTAGTAGAAAATGGACATGATAAAAAAGAAGACGAAACGATAAAAAAAGTAATAATGAAAATGGGAAAAATGAGGAGAAGCAGGGGATGGTAGCCGGCAGAAGAAGTAAAAATATAAAAAGGAAGAGGAGAGGGGAGAACAAAATAACAAGCGAATGCAAAGGAAACCAAAAATAAGGTCAAGCATTAGAGAGTTTAACAACTTTGAAGGAAAGGCATGTCAAAAGTAATGTCAATCTACTTTAATTGCCTTGTTTTTCAATCTGACAGTCCAATAACTGATTGACAAGGTCCACTTTTTTGCTGAAGACGACAATGACCATGATACGGTCGTTGACTTCCCCTTGTTAGTATCTCCCATTAATCGATACAACATCCACGATCACACTGGCATAGACTTTCTCCTAGGCACACTGCTCATTTCAAGATTTGCTGTATCTTTTGTTGGTCAAATCGTGTTCGTAGATCTTTTGATTTTTGGTTACTTGATTTTTTTTTTTACTTTTAACCGTTGGATATGTAACAGTGCAACGAAATCCAACCTAAATTTGTTTTAATTTGTGAGTGTGAAAAAGACCTACCTTTTGAAGATAGCAAAATTCTAGTCGCTTGTTTTTCATTTCGACACAAGAACCATGCAAGATGTAGAAAGTTTCAAATGATTACGGAAGAATCGAAGACTAGTATAATACTTTTTTGATTGAATTAATATTTCCATTCTCCGTTGGAAAGTCGAACGACTTGAGGCGAGAAAAAAAAACTGTCATAAACGTCCTCAAGGTATAAAAACATATCACATTCCATGTTGTTAGTAACCATCTTGTTTTTGCCAGACTTGAAATATCCATTTGTGATCAAAGTGAGGAGGGTTTTTTTTTTCAAACCTGAGGGTGAGAGAAAACAAGCGACAGTGAAAGAAAAAAAATAACCACCAAGTTATTCGTAAATTTTGTCATTTTTTATAATTATTAGTTTTCATGCGAATATGGATAAAATTGCTCCCTTTTTCCATATAAAATGGAATCCTTTTATCTGCATGTACATTTTAAAACATTGCATCAAGAAGTCAACCCTTTGTTAAAGTTGTCCTTATAAGCAGGAGCACCATAAAAAAGGGGGGTTACCCCCTTTTATGGTTTTTATAGTGATAAAAAACAATCGAAAAAATTGGCATATTATTAGAAATAACATAGGTGTGGGCATGACGGGAACAGGGATCGTTTGCTAGTTTTACAGGAGACACCGTCAGAGTATAGCCCATAATAGACAATTACTGATCCTATAATTATAATGATCGCATTTTCTGAATCTTTGGCAATTCAAGGTAATACTTTTTTAAGGATTTGCATTTTATATGTTCAAGTTTAATGACTCATCGGCTGCCCATTATTAAACTTCGAACGTAGATCAAAACATGTCCCAGATCCTGAAATATGTTTGGCCAATGACGAGAATAACGTGATGGCAGAATATCGGTCTCCAACTTTGATGGTCAAATTCTAGGCGTTCGGTATCAAATTTGCCTTTAAACCAACACAATCTTCTCGAACCCCAAGAACTCTGCGTGTTATCTCAGTCCAGACGGTAGCATCAATTGCCTCGGACCACGGACCCGGGACTTTCGGGGAGGTTACGCCTCCCAGGTCCGCTCGACGGGTGTCGTTTCGATAATAGTTGTTTGTCCCAACTCGAGCTAATTGATTCAGACGGAAAGAATGTCGAGAAAAAGTCGGAAGTTTAAATCCGTCAATGGTCTTAAGGGTCATTTACAAGGGTTAACGACACCTTAACACGGGCTAACACCCGCGATTATAAAGGGGCTAATTTGGCCACCATAAAAGGAGGTGATTCATAAAAAAAATGGGCTTTTTCTCCTCGGATTACGTAAAGCCGTTGTGAACAAGGATCTTGTTATAAAGAGGCCCTTTGAAAAGACTTCCACTTTTGAAGATGTTTCTATACTCGTTCAAACCGCATAGAATGACGATTGAGGTTTTTGTCAATCATTTTCCAATCCTATTACCCTAATTTATTTGTAGTAATAGACCTTCTTTTGCTTAGACTGGTAGTTTTGGTGGAATTTTCGACAGTCCTGACAGTGGTGCTGAATTGTTATTCTTTCTGTTAGTCAATTACAGCGGTGTTAAATCACGTGTGTTAAATGCATTGACCCCCCCCCCCCTCTTCACTCTCTCGCTCTCTCAATCTCCCTCTCTCTCTCACCCCCCCCCCCCGCGCTCTCTCTCTCTCTCTCTCTCTTTGCTTTATCAATAATGAATGGGAAAGGTAAAGCTAAGAATGCGTCTTGAAAATCTAAAAGAACTTTTCATTTTCACTTTGTTAATTATCTTAGAATCTCTTTCTTTTTTAAACAATGGTATAGATGCTTTAAAAAGTCAAAAAGAGAGACTTAATTTTTAAGGGTAGTGCTGACATAACACTCATTCAAGTTATCACTTTTGTCTTGTTCGTCTTAACAAACAAATTATAAAAAATCTTGAAATAATTGAAACTACATCACTGTACTAATGAATATGCGAACGAAAGTGTCATGGTTCTTTGAGGAAAAAAAATCCGTATGCCATATGCCGTACAAACATGATGATGAGAGAGACAGTTTTAAGGGAAGTTTCAAGAGCAAGGACGAACTTGTACTCCAATCGTAGCACTAAGAGCTTTAAAAAAGTATACATTGCCATTTTTAAGTATAGGCCTACCAAAGGGAACGAATTTCGCAATGTTTTGCTATACAAGATATGTCGAGTAATAATAGTAATAATTATTTTGACGGTGTGAATTATTTAGCAGTTCTTAAACATAATGATACAAGAAATACTAGCATACCATGGGGGCTACACAAATCTAGATACAATTTACATTACTTCTATTAGCGTTTTAACTTTTGGGGAAATGTGTATTTAATCATGGAGCTATGGTTGAATATAGCATTACTCCACAGAACTTTTAGTTGCTTATGTTTTCTTTTAAGTATATCATTATATCATAGAGCTATAACAGATTCAACCTTGCATTAAGCCGATTCCAGTGTTGGATATAGAACTAATTCAAATGGTAAACGCAGTATCTGGAACCATTTCAACAGTTTAATTCATATTTCAGTTTTAGCGTGTATTATATGTTTATTATTTTCAGTTGCGTAATATGCCACATCCACCCTTACCTTCATGTTGCCCCCACCCTTCCATCTCTTTCTCACTCTCTTCTTTCTTTCTCTCTGAATTTGTCATCGAATATCACGGTTAAAAGCAGTGTGCAAACAAGGTCTTTGCTCATGACTAGTAGCCGTGACATACAACGCAAATAGAAATGTCAAGAAACAAACAAAAGCGTAAAGAAATCCTTCCTTTTCACACCAATCGGCGTAAAAGAAGAAGAAAAGCTGTACAGACCACACGTACAGCTTTACACCACAACTTATCATACTGAAGTACTGTCAGAACGCGGCCTCTCATTGGTCAATTTTGACGCATGCGCGGTGTCTCTGCAATGAATCTTTGGAAGATCGGTCTTTGCGGTCTGTGTGTTTGCATCGTGTGCGCTGTGTCACTTCTCTTCTGTTCTCTGTGCCATAACCTCAAACAGAAATCAGAGGGTTCGTAAGAGGTAGCTGATCGAGGGAAGGGAGAGAGAGAGAAAGAAAGAGAAATGTCACCCACATGGATGTTTATTGATCGCAACATAATTCGGATGTAATCAACTCGTATTGATCAGTATTTATTTTTCTTTCTCCAATATAATGATACACGGAGAGATGTTAGATGCAGTGTGACTCTCACTGGAGCCCTTCACTTTGGATTTTATCCTCAACTGAGATCAGCGGATGGATTCCTATTTCTGTTTCCTCTACTCTAGGAATAAATCAAATGAATGTTTCGTTCTATAATAAAGAGAACGATAACAAATAAAGATTATGTGGTATAATTAATGAATATTTACTTGGATCGTTATACTTCTTGTGATCGAATATATTGGTGGATATTAACAAGCATCTCCGATAGACCACAGCTATTCTAATATATAGTTATTTGATTTATAAAGCGTACCTTTCGGAATTGGATTTAGCATAAATTCAATGCAAATCAAAAGTCTTTGTTTAAGGAGGACGGAGCGTAGAAAGATGGCTTTGTGGTTGTACGTAGTTAGTGTTTTTGTGATTATGGGGTTTGACAGCTGCCTGGGAGCCCGTACTGGAATCAGTATGTTTGCGGCCCAAGACTCCCGGCGAGACCCATGCTACGGGGAGAACAACGTCCCTAAACGGTGTGAGCCAGACTTCGTCAACGCTGCTTTCCAGGCCCCCGTGGAGGCTTCAAGCACGTGTGGGGATCCTCCTAGTCGTTTCTGTGCCTTGTCAAGTGGCGCAGAAGGTGAGAGGCAGAGGAACTGTTTCATCTGCGATGAGAGTCATCCGAAGCGACGTCATCCAGCTTTATACCTGACCGATCTACACAACCCCAACAACCTAACCTGCTGGCAATCAGAGCCATTCACCCAAAGCCAGCATAATGTTACCTTGAAACTATCCCTGACAAAGCGATTCGAGATCACCTACATCTCCATGGAATTCTGTTGGCTTCATCCGGACTCCATGGTCATCTACAAGTCACAGGATTTCGGCAAGACATGGCAACCCTATCAGTACTACTCGAGCCAGTGCCGAAAGACCTACGGGATGCCTAAGAATGCTGTCATCACCAAGCAGAACGAGCAGGAGCCAGCCTGCACGGATATCCATAGTTCGGATCTTATCGCGGGTTCCCGAGTAGCCTTCAGCACCCTGGAAGGGCGCCCTTCCGCTTACGACTTCGACAACAGCCCCGTCCTGCAGGACTGGGTTACGGCCACCGATCTCAAGATCGTCTTCAATAAGCTCCCGGTCCTGAACGAGGACGAGGACGAGAACCCCCGTGAGAGTCTTTACTACGCTCTGTCGGACCTCTCTGTTGGTGGACGTTGCAAATGCAACGGACATGCGTCTAGTTGTGGCCCAGGACGGGACGGGGAGATGGAGTGTGACTGCAAACATAATACAGCTGGCAGAGAATGTGAACTTTGTAAGACGTTCCATTACGACAGACCATGGGCAAGAGCTACCTCAAAGGAAGCCAATGAGTGCATACGTAAGTCAACATATTTTTTATTCTAATAATCCCTTTAATTAAGGTCCTTGTTTGTTTTGTTACTTTCCATTTCGTTTGAAATAATTTTACCGAAAACCTCAGGACAGTTTAAAGATTTTATGAAACAAACTTTTAAAACACGGTACATAGTATTATCCCTACAATAAAATGCATGTATTTTGTGACCATTATAATATCCACAAACATCAAATTCGTAAAAATGAAAGTTTAAAGGAAAGAATGTGATCCTTTTCTGCGTCTGAACCATATACTTTTCACTCTTTTCCCAAACAAGCACGTAATCAATTGCGTGTTTTAATGATTGATTTGAGAGAAGCAATTGCCATGTTGTCCATCAACAGATAACTACCTTTATTCGGGCTGTCCTGACAAACCTACCCTTACCGTTCCTCTCCGAATTTATTCTGCTGCTGATCAAGTGGCCGAAATGCGATCCATGCGTTGAAATTCATGAGTAATAATTGTTGTGAACTTCGCCAGGGGATCGGTATAGGCTAGACACTGCCCATTCCGCCAGTGCCCAGAGAATGTTCCCATTATAACCCCCTTTTCCAGTTGAATCCCGTGGTGTTTTGTAATTTGTATACACCGGACAATCTCTGTGTTCGGGAAATGAAGTATATAATCAACATACAATCTAATGAAAATAAATGTAGAAATTCGTGAATCGAAAAAAATACTAACATTTACGTTTCGAAATAGGTTACTACCCCGAAATCAGTACATTACTTTTTAGAAGTATTTTAGACTTTAGATTCTACGTCTTCTATAAGAATTCGACTTTTGTAATTCTTATAACTTTTTCCAACATCACTCACACTTACTATGTTAACAATAATTTTTTATTAATGATTTCATCATCTCAATCACCATATTAACGCCTCGCGTTCTTGAACTGATACTTTAACTGGAAGATTTTGATGATTATAGTTACTGAATTTTAACATTGACCAAGTAAGTACAGATATTTAGTATCAATGTAAACGGGCCTGTAAAGGCACACTGGATCCCTCATACATCACTCATGGAGTGCCTCGGAATGCCTGTAATCATGGTTAATTTGTGAGCTATACAAGGCGAGGAAATACTGCATTTGTGACTAATTCTTCAATCGCTCCTGTTCGGGGGTACTGGGTCCCCCTTGGCTGCCTGAAGGGCGTACTCCCCATCACCGTGGCCTGGCCATGAAAACACTGCAGATGTATATACATGCTTGGTTAACCTCTCAGTAATATTAAAATGATACTGTACGTATCAAGTAACTTGAAATCGATTGGATGGAAATAAGGTTGTAAGGTAGGGGCGCTCCCTCCCATGACCACCGCCACTCCAGCAGTCATCACTGTTATACCATCCACCTTGATATCACGAAATCACATACTAGATCAACCGATCACGTTCATGCAAAGACATTACAGGAGTGTATACAGAAGTGAATGACAATAATGAAAGTCAACCTGCTATATGCAAAACGAAGAAACGCCTATGGAAGAGTTTTTCTTTATTCTTTAAATCTTGGTGAACATATTCGGATGTAAGCTCACGTAAAACGTCTTATCATAATAACCATAACATGCATAAGGTTAAGGCTAGCCACCCAATAGAGGATCATACAGAAAGTTATTATGGGAGTTTATATTAGGACAGCTCAATGAATGCATCCCTACAATCCAGGTATAAAGATGGCGTAAGATAATGCAATTGAGCATTTGGATCTCGAAAACATGTCGAAGGTAGAGCAGATGTCTTTCATCTAACGAGAACTCCGAACGATAGATTTTACAATAGACCCTGGTTTTACATATTGTAAAACATAATGTTCATGTCAAGTGAATTAAGTTTGTAAATAAATTCAATAGAACGCGCAAAACCTAGATTTAAACTATACAAATTTAAATAGGAATGAGAAGCTGAGAGACTGAAGTAGTACAGTTGGCAAAATTTTCCCAAACACGTTGGATTACAAGGTGTTAGATGATTCAAACCTAACCATGATTAAGTGCTTGATTGGTTAGGAGTGGGTGAATTCGACCATCTGACCATAGACCCATCATTTGATACATTGAGGAAAGTAGTATGGCCTCCATTGGTGACGCTTAGATTATAGATAGAACAGTTCTGGCTGTAAACGTGTAATATAGCAGGGGCCGCGGAACGGTTTTCAAAGTGGGGGGGCTGACCATGCAGAAAATCACAATCATATGGTCATTTTTACGTTTTTGTACATGGTTTTGGAAAAAAGTGGGGGGGGCTGAAGCCCCCCAGCCCCCCCCCCCCCCCCGCCTCCGCGGCCCCTGTATAGTAACCGGTTACCATGTTTATATAGAAGCTATTGATATATTTACCAGTCTAGCCCTGGGTATCCCACTTCAACTGCTAGTGGTTATTTTTTCATATATTCATGATTTTATAATTAATTTATCTGTACGGTTGTACTTCTACATACAAAACATGTTCCAAGGTATTCATAAGAACTGATTTGGCCGGGGATCGAGCCTCATACGCGATGGATTTATCCATTGTAAATGTATTGAAACAATTATAGTGTATTAAAATGTATTTCTAGACATCATTAACTGAATTTGATAGTTGTGTAATCCATTTTCATTTCATTCATTTCCTGCCGATCATTCTCTCTCCCTTCAAAATTTAGAAAGGGTAATCAAAAATTTTCTAAGATGCTGAATATTTTTCAGATGATAATCGTGTCTCTGAAAACTCATGATTTGCGTGAGCAAAATGTGTCACTATTTTGTTACAAAATAAGCCATGGGGAGAGAAAAAAAAGTATTTTAAAATGAAATCGAGCGACTGACAATTGCTAGATTTTTTTTCAATAAAATTTCATCCAGCCTTTTAGTTCATTTAAGGATAAAATTATAGTACTTTATTTTTATTTTGCTCAAATGTCATATACGTCCTCACATGTGTTTTTTCTCGACTGCATTATTATTATTCGAACCACATCAAGCCTAATCATCGCCCCGTCCAATACTTTCTGCTTTCAATGGAAAATCTCGCGAAATTCGAGAGGGCCTTTAGGCCTAGTGAGTGGATTAAAATACGATGGGTATAGAGGAATGAGGTGGTAGAAAATAGAAAGGATTTTCACCAATAAAAGGAAATATTTCAGGAGCTTGAGAAGGAAAAAAATGAGTGATTCCCGCTTTTTTCTGATAGGCAAGAAACTAATTTTCGGCCAAGGGCTGTGGTTGATGCTGGCAAAGAATCACTGTCCCTTAAAGTTTGAAGTGCGTTTTGATAAGGACTTTTTTCTAGTTAGAAGATCTAAACTTTGATTGAATTTGTCTTTATTCCATCACTTTTTTAATCTTCCATTACGTATCTATCTGAGTATGAAATTATGCCACCCGGTCTTTGATGTTAGACTGATTTATTACTCTGCAACATTCAAACGAATAGTTCAGAAGTTCAAATATTTAAAAGGCGATTGTAACGAAGCAGTAGGTCTATGTTCAATCCATCATGCCATTTAGACTGTTCTGACTGTTCTGATGTTCGGAAACCTAATTAATTCATAGGTGATTCTTTGTTTAAAATCCTTGAATATAACTTAAGTTTAATGCAGGTTGCATTCACGTTTAATTTCAAACAAGGGTAAAACATCGAAATATAGGCTACCCAATACTTTTCGGCTCTTAAAAACGACAAACACATTCGCACACCTGCGATGCCGAGATAGGTTGAAGCATGGTTGAAGCTAATAGCTCCATGGTTGAAGTAAACCTAAATCATTTCACTTTACCTTTGAAGGTCGAGTAAGCCATAAAATCTAACCTTTTCACTCTTATTGTACAAATGGAGGAGGACAAATACGGTTCTATAGACATAATAAAAATATCCAGACCTATTTCGTATTATAAATTTATATTTTACGAGCAAGGTAATCAAGATATAATTTGAATTCTGATACTCAACAATTGTAATGTCTGTCCTTGGAGACAAATTAGAGAAAAGGTTTATGATCAGACGTATTTTATATTGTAGTAAAATCCTCACTTGTCAATTGATCATATGATATTGGAACCTGCCTATAGTGACAGAGCAATAATCGTTTTCCAATCGTTCCATACCTCAATCATTCGTTTTTTTTCCATCAAGTGGTACATGAATGAGTCTGTGTTCCTTCCTACACTGCCTTTATTTACTGTTTACAGTTTAGGCAAAAATAGGGCATGCATTAGGTCATACAGAAATAAACAAATTTTGTGGTAGATTTTTTAAGTTCTTCTTGAAAACTTTGTTAATATTATTCTTTTTTTATTTCCATTTATTATACCAAGTGGATTCAATGTTGTATTTAAAAAAAAGTATGTTCAATAATGTTGAATACGATGGGCCTAACAAGTTTTTTAATCCCTTTATTTTTGTTCTAGTTAACTTTTGACTCCCCTCAATTATTGTTTTGTCATTTTAGTATTCAAATTTTAATTCTTCAGTTGTTAGCGTTGCTTACTTCCAATATTCATTTCCACACGCTGCAATGTTAGTTTGAAAACCAGATTGATTAAAGACCTTTCCTCGGCACGAACTTTAATTGTGCATTGTGACTCAGGGTGTGGGACTCGACGTGTCAGAATAGACATCGGCAGAAGACAATATAGTACACATTAATTAATTGGGCGTGTGAGCGCATATTAAACTTGTACATAGTGTTGCTCATTGGGGTAAATTGCATAATGGGGTACTCCTCGCCCTCTCTTCCACCCCTTCTCCATCCCACCCCCCCCCCCCTCATTTCCCCTTCTCCTCTACTCCCTAACCATTCATAGTTCTCGTTAACGTCAGTCATTTCTAGTGACCCAATTAGCTACCCCGAAGAACAAGTCTTGAGCCCCGGCTCCCGAATGAACACCAGTGAGAATCTACCCAGAGTATCTCTACAGGGACTCTTCTGAATTATGAAGAGGTGTCGCTATAGACGAAAGAAATAAGAAGGGAATAAGCAAAGAAAGGAACAGGAATAATGGCGCGCCGTTTCGAGGGAATGCCGTTTCAAAGAATGAAAGAGAAAGGGGGTGTTTTGTGTGAAGTAATTCGTTACGGTATGCGAGCGTGAAATGGGTTTCTTTTCTATCCCAAATCACGCGGATTGGCCTGAAAGAAAATTCGAATCACGTCGTTTGTTTTCTGACGTTTACTGGAGAAAAGATTGAATCGGTCTCGCCATGTTCAATAGATTCGATACATTCCATTTACTCCCGTTGAAGTAACAATTACACCTTCTCAATCAAGATAGAATTTTGTAAATATGGTGATTCATATGGAATGAAAAGAGTCTGTACGCATTGACATATTCGTCGATTTATCGACACTATCAATAGATGTTGGCTCTCCAATAATTCCTTACATTCATAAGTTATCACTGGTGATTTATTTCTTTTGAAGCTAATTGTCAATTACAGTCTGTCAATCTAATAATACACATACAATGTTAATTTCGCCGTTGTCATGGTAACCCTTTGTAAGACGGGGCCCAGAACTTACAACAGCATTACCATTTTATCAAAGCCGGAAGAATCTTGTATTGGTTCTTGATTAAGGACAAATAAATATCATGTATATGAATTATCAGCTTCTATTTTTTTATTATTACATATCAATTTCATTCAGACAATCAAAATTTTAGTCTTTGACAACTACGTATAATAATTCTATCCATCTAATTCCATTTAAGTCGACACATCGGCTAGGGGAAACTGACAATATAGAGACGTGTGTGATGAGTAATAACTTTCCCTTAAATAATCAGACTGCATAATGCAACGTAATTAATGATTTTGAATAATTCATGTCATCGATTTTTGACAAGGTTTTGTCTGGGCCTCAGGGATTGACCAGTGCAATTCATCATTATTAAGATGTCTTGGTAAGGAGGCATCTTTTAGCTGGTTCGTTTCACGATGCGTTGGTTAAAAGAGCTAGGGGACAAATTCAAGGGCGCCAGAGTTAGACTGCGTCTTTTTACCCTTTCCCCTTCTCTTCTCTTCGCTTCTATCCCCTCCCCCTCTCTCCCACCCTTTCTCCCTCTCTCTCTCTCTCTCTCTCATTCTCTCTCTCTCCCTAATTGTAATAATTTCAAATGTTGCTTTATCATCAACCTTTCCATCTCAGTCAACAAATCAACGATCAAAGAGAAACTCCCCCGGAATCTGTATAGAGTTTTATTCTTTTCTCTCATGTTGCGCGTGATTTATTGTTCTTTTTGTTTTTGTTCGTTTTAGTAAATTGGTGTTTTGTCGATTTGTTTTTTAATTCTTTAGTCTTATTTTATTCGCCGGTAGACAGGACTTTGTGCGATGACTCTTTCGTCTAAAAGCCGGACTTAATTATTATTTCAATACAGAATTCACGGTTTCTAGCAACAGGCTTGAAATTGGCAACACCCCCAAGAATATAGATCTACCCATCCCACAAAATTACCAAGCAACACTCACTTCCCTTCACATGCCCCCATGTTTACTTTATCTCATTTCTTTCGTTAGTATATCATATCTACCCAGACACGCTCGGATTAAAGCTGTTAGTTTAGCCCATTAGGCATGTCAAACATACAACACGAGCAGTCGTCTTCTTGAACTAGCCCTCCAAGTCGCCAGATATTTTCTTCTGCGAGGCAAGAGCTCAGCTTGAAGCCATTATTCCCATCAGAACCTCGTCATAAGAAATCGTGCTTGCCGGGTGCACCGAGCGGTCGTCGAATTCAATTATCATTTTTTTTAGACTTCTGGAACCCCTTGTGTCGATTCGATACGTTGACATTTCGGTATATAATAAACTTCCCCGATAAGTTTTGGGGATGCCTTTGCGCGGGTCGAAATTGCTCGACTAAACAAACTTGAGAGTGTTGTCAATTTGGTTGTGATAAGTAGAACATAATTCACACTTTTCTACTAAGCAGACTTGCTGATATGCGTCGAACGTATTCAATGGTCTACGAGAACTAGAAGAAGGGACGATTTTGCCCGATCGTAGAATTATCTTGATCTTTAAATAGAACAGCAACATATAAACATGGGAATTAAAAAAAAACATGTAAACATTTGGAAAAGAAAACAAACTCGTGTGAAATACGAGAGTTCGGTTCCCGATTAAATTTTAGGTGTGACTTGAGAGATCTGTGCCGTGAACTTGTGACACATGTTTAAAGTTCTTGAAAGATTTGTAGAGTGAGAGGAAAGAGGGCATCAGGTGACCTGAGATGGCCTGAAGAGAATATTGATAGCATATCGGTGCCATGTTTCACGGTGACATGATTACCATAGAACAAGACGTTAAAGGAGAATGAAACCCTTGAAACCAGCTGAATCCATATCAAAGAGAAAAATCAAAGAAACACATTGTTGACAGTTTGAGGAAGATTGAATGAATAATAAGGAAGTTATGAGCATTTGAATATTGAGATCACTAATGCCATGTAGATCCTCCCATTGGCAATGCGACCAAGATCTGTGATGTCACACACGTACAACTCCCTCATTACTTTAGTACTTATTTCACTTATATTCTCACTTTTATAGAGTCTATCACAAGGTGAGGTGTTCTGTTTATGAGAGGACAAGTACAGAGGTTTCACAACATCATATCATTGATGAATCGTTTGTCATATGATTCGAATGAGCAAAAAGGGATGTTTTGGGGTATATTTTCAGTGTCCAAAAGGGGAGAGTTGTTCATCTGTGACATCATAGATCTTGGTCGCATTGCCAATGGGAGGATCTCCATAGCATTAGTGATCTCGACATTCAAATGCTCATAACTCTTCTATTGCTAGTCCTATTTTACTCAAGCTTTTGTTGATCTTATTCTTTTATTTTTCTGCTTTCACAAAAGCTAACTTGCTCCAAGAGTTTCATTCTCCTTTAAGACTTTCCTAAAAATGCGAAATACCAGGTTACAACAGACGACTATGTGAGGCCCCATCCTTCACCTAACCATAGACTCTCTGCATACGATGATTGTTGGAACAAAGTAAATTAGTTAGGCCTCGCATCTTATTATGAATAGTCAATGAACTTATCCAATCTAAAATCAGTTAAAATTGTCCGTCAGTGATTCTGCTGCTGATTCATTTTCCAATGATTGAGGTGACTAATCATTGATACCAATGTGTGTATGTAAGAGAGTGACATTGATATTTTTTTCTGAGAGACCGCCCTTCAGATGCATTTGTTTTCCATGGAAACGTGAGTTACAATGTTCAAGTTGTATTTCCATAATTAATTTGCATATATATTGCCGAGGATAAATCCCGGCAAACTAAAAAAGAAGTCTGAAATCTGAATCTGAAAATGTCCAAACATTGATTGATTCGTTGACACTTGCATTAATTTTGTATTACTTAATTTATATCTAGCATTTATTTCTAGTTTTACCAACGTTATTGTATAATTGGCCAGTGAACCGTATGAGTAATTTCATCGAACACCGATATATCATTTATTTTTTTTGGGAACAATAACAATATTTTAAGACAGTTTTTAAGACAAGCGTAATGAATCACACTCAGCCTCCAGGTCTGTGAATGCGTTTTGTCAAAAAAGAGAGATGGAAGCTAAACTAAGTCAAACAGAAATGAAATCGAGAGGAAATATTGAAAAGAGGGTTGGGGAAATGGTGAGAGTCAGGGAAACTGTCACAACATGCAAAAAAGGAAAATGAATGGCAATGAAGTCAGTGTTTGAATAAGACATCACATCTTGTCAAAAATATCAAATATTTATGATTTAATGTGAGGAGGAGGGACTACGATAGTGTGGTTGTAAATGACGATAATAAGTAAAGGGAACATTTAATTTATTTGACAAAACAGATGGTAAAAAATATTTGTGAAGTCCAAATAAAACAAAACAGGGTTCTCAAGCTTTCGCATTTCAACCCAACAAAAATGGGCTTAATAAGAGACGAAAAGGAGAAGAAAGGAGAAAGCAAAGACAGTGATATTATTCATGTGAGAGAAATGTAAAAGACATTCGAATAGGGGAAAGGTAGAGAGTTCGAGATATGAGGGAAAATTTGTGAGAAAAATCTGGAAAGCAGACGGAAAATTAGGAGAATAAAACAGGCGCCGACGGGTGTCAAGATATCGGTATATCGATCAGGGGCATCGTCTGACTTTGATCAATATCGTCTTAGTCGATACCCTTGAAATTGGATTTCGCTATCGGCTATTTTCACAAGAGGGAAACGGTTGTGCCATGAAGTTGCACTTGTCAAAACAGCTTGCTTACCATGTTTACTTCGAATGATACCTTGTAAGTTGTTTAACTGATTAATTTGTTTTGAAAACTCTAAATGTTTCAAGGTGGAAAAGGCTGAACGATCGGTTGAAATGGTTTAATAAGCGCGAAGTAACCGAGGACATTTTGTGGGTTCATCAATGATTATAATAATTAGTTTTATCCGTATTGAAATTAATGCTGATCTAGTCTGTATGTTTTGTGAATGCAGAAGTCACTTGTAGACTTCTTATCACATTTGACATGAATTTCGAACATTCTTGAAAAGTCCTTCTGAGGTTGTATAAACTTCATTTCTGTCACAGTAATTTTTTGAGAAGAGGGGGTGAGGCAGTTTTGTTTTCGATTGAATTTTCTGTCAGACAAACTAAACTTAGTGTACTCCCTTGTGTAGTTCAAGTGCCCGTTGACTTTAGTAGTGTCCAATTTGCAAAGCCAATGTCGTCTGTCACCCAAATGAGACGTGACCATCAGGAATGAAACCAGTTGGTCCTTCGTGTTCCCACAAAGGGGCAGGATGCAGAGGGTTTTCAACGTGAAAAGAAAAACTTGTATATGTTACTTTACTTCACATTTAGAGATACTGGAAGAGTGTAACAAACCATTGAATCATCAAGTGAATATTTCCAAGAAAATACTCTAGGACAACCTGATGTTGCATGACCATGGACTTGTGGAGAATAGACATTTTGGGGTTTTATTACCGTTCTCAACTTATGTAGATGAATTCTAAAATTGTTATGTTATTTCATTTTCAGTTGGCATAGCTAAAGGGGCTGAAGCTTTCCCAGCCCTCCCACTCATTCTAGACCCCTTCTCTCCCACTCCCAGTCCTGAACCTTGTCATGCTTGTAGAGCTCGATCTGTTGATGGCAAACCCATACCCAGGGGTTGGTGTAAAATCTGTAAACTTCATTAGAAGATCAAGGTTACATTCCCAAAACTTTCATCTAATTTTTAAACTTGTGTTCCGCGACGGGCACGCTAAAATATACCGACCTTGCTGCTGGGGGAAAACATGTGTAAGAATGGATTTCTGGATATATATTTTTTTCTTTGCGCTTAAAAAGCCAGACATCAGCTGGTGGGGAAGAGGATTGGACTTTCTGGGAACGAAAGTAAGTCGAATTATTCAATAAAGGAAATATAACCTTCTAATATTGCTGTTACCAAGGAAAGTGTACCAAACAGTCCCATAACCAATGCATTGGGGGTATTATCAAACTATAATGCTGTATATCAGATAGTTAGCGTTTCGAGCGTGTAATTGATAAGTTATCCCCTTTAACTGGATGGTGTCGACTCTTGTTGGGGGGGATTAGTTTCCCGGCAGTTCTTAATTCTTACCTCCTGAAAAACCTGAATAAATACGTATTTTGTTTGCATCCCCAAAATACAACTGCAATTATTTAAAGGCCTATAAATCTGACGGGAATCACTGTATAGGTTTAATCCAACTCTGCTAAAATTCACACTTTAACTGAGATTCAAAATAACATTTTTCTATGACATCAATACATCATCATCAAATTATTATCATGATTCATAACGATGTTCCTTTTCGATCTATCCTTGCTAATTTGACAATATACATGGGAAACGAACTGTCTTCCTTAAATCCTCACTAACAACGTTAGGGTCTTCGATGACTTTCCCAAAGATATTCGGAAAAAGAAATGCACTCTAGAGAGAGGTCATTGGTGGAGTTGAACTTTCTTTCTATGAACCATCCATGCTATTGGGAGCATGGTCATCACCCAATGCAATTTGTTTTTCTCTGCGCGCCATAAAGACAGGGAATGCGATCCGTCATTAAATGACGTTAGACTGTCTTGCGTCAATTTTTTAATCTTTGCCTGCTGTTGGCGGGACACAAAATGTAAATATTGACATACTGAAATGTTTCCTAGGCATTCTAGGGTCTCTTAGATTGGTAACACAATGACAAAAATTAAATATGGTGATATTGACTATTTATTATCTTTAGTGCAGATACTAATATTGACATGAAAACGACGCAGTATGGTGCAACATCACGTTTGACGACGCTTTACTTTTGTATTGTTGTTGTTTTTTGTCGACGGAAATTCTACCAAGTTGATACTGCTGGGCATGGCTCCCTCATCCAGGGTCGTTCCTAAAGGGCCGAAACAGATGACCGGTGTAGTAAATGACCACGCTACAAATTCGCATTTTGGAATGTAAGGTATCTAAAATCTTGGCAATGGTTTCCTGATCAAGGCGATGTTGATGAGGAAGTAATATCGTTTCGGAATTATTTGACATATCTAAATGACTGCACCAGAAGTGTCAATTTGATTTGCTTTGAAGGCGGAAGCTGTCACATTGACCTCCGAGAATCAGGTTGAGTGTTTAAGGTATCATTAATCATAATGATCATAGCTAAACGAACACCATTATTAAAGCGGATTAACTCCCTAGGTTAGGTCAAATCTTGAATGCATTAGGCATGTACTTCATGGTGAGGCTAGTAGTGTAAAAGAAATGTATTACAAACTCACCATTTGTGGAGGGAATGTAATTTAGACATCTATATTGTTTGTTTGTTTGTTGGTTGGTTTTTTTTTTTCGAGATGTTGCTTTCAATTTTATCTTACACAGCTAATGTCATACATGTATGTATATTTTGGTTCTTCTAATATTAACATACACTGGCAGATCATTGTGAACTAGGTTCGAAATTTGAGGTGTTTTCCTTTTGTTGTTTTCCCCCTTTCATGCACGTATAGACAGTCGATTTCTCAGCTCAAGAAATACTTGAAACTAAGTATCGAAGACGGAAATTAAAACATCACCTTGATTAGGAATAGTTATTCGTGCTACTTGATTCTTTGAAATTGGTAAACATTTATAAGTTTCAACTGTAGGAAAGACAGATTTCCATAATCTTCGAGGAACAAGCGATACGACAGAGAGCATGGTAAGGACAACTTATATATCGGAATGTCTGCAAGAAGGCCTTTGAATCTTCCCAAAGCACCTACTGCCTTCTTGCAAAGAGACGATGTACAACTCCAATCATTCAATCAGTCTCGGGTAATAATGCCTCTGTTATTCCCTAGTTCTCGCTCTAGAATTGATAGAGCAGCGACAGTAAGGAGTTGCGTGGGCTTTGATAAGAATGATCTACTTCATGTTCAAGATGGGGGTGTTGAAAGCCCTCGATCTAGGGCATGTAGAGGACAGCCTGCGTTTATGTGGTTGGATCATCATGGTCGTGATGTTGGATGTACAACAGCGTCATTCATTTTTAGTGGTGAGCCTCAGGGTAATGATTCTAACAACCAACGTGATCATGCCTTACAACAGGTATCAGCTGATTTAAACTGTCTATATCTGGGCACCAAAAAAAAAATACGCTTGCATATTTTGTTGCATGAGAATAATGGAGGAACCCGACAAATCCCCACTTGCGATTACCTTCTACACTTTCTTCCCCATCTAAAGGTCATTTTGTCTTTCTTGAAGGTGGTTGTTAAGGTCATGGTCATGGTCGACACTGGTCAGTCTTCTAGACGAAAGATTGGACTCGCCTTCAATGTGTAGAACACCTGATGATTTCATCGAACCCTTTCTTCTTTCAACGAACAATTCAAAATTCCCCTTTACCGTCGGGGTTTTCTTTGTTGCGCTCCTTCTGATATAAAGCCCAGTCGTAAATGTCTCTATCTTTGACAAGTGCATCTGCGTTAGAACCTCGTAAATTCAGAGATTGGACTCACTTGAACCTGAAGCTTTTCTTTTCATTCCATTCTTCGAGTGTTTGGAAGTAAATAAACAAGACACAATAAAAACACAAGGTTACACTTTACAAGTTTGACGACCTGTGGAGCATTGGAGGGGGTAAATTTGTCTAGCCGTAACGATTTGTTTCTTTTAAAAGTGAAATTATTGGCATGTCGATTATTTTTCCAAACCTCCCTGTGTTCCTGGATATATATGATTTAGGTATTTCCTTGAACTTAAGGGAAGGTACTTGGTTCGTTTTATGTTATAACAGGCTACATCAATTTGCAGACTTTGTTAATATTGATCCAAATATTAATCTTTCCATGACTGCATCTAGATTTTTCATGATTTATTTTACAAGTCCAAATGTTGGTGTTAAACTGTAGCATTTTCTTTAGGATGATAAGATGAAGAAATGGTTTTACAGCTATCTCAATATCACACTCTCCGGTATCTTCTAGTAAGCCCACATCCAATGTTACTTGAATGTTCCCTATTCTTTGTGGACTCTGATTTGGGATGTGCTCGATTTGTTTTATCTTTGAAATGAACATGGTATTTTCGAAAAGAACCATCGATTTTCTTTGATTGAGAGCTAATGCTGAAGGCCTCCCGTGCTCTCTTTCTCTAATAGGTCAAGCACACTAGTCAAGCGAGGGAAACCAAAGGGGAGTTAAGAAAAAAAGAGAAATATTTAAGTTAGACCTCAGTCACATCGCAGAGGCAATTTGGAAGACTCCAAAATATTGATTTTTTCCTTCTTCTATTCGATGTATATCTCTTTATTCTAAACATGCTCAGTTGAGCATTAATATGATGTTGGCTGTCTGAAATCCATTTTGCTGTGGTGACGTATTGGTTATACTTATATTTTGAGACGAAGTGTGCTGGGGAAGAAAAAAAATCGTCAGCCGACAACCAACGTTTCTCTGATTGCAAATCCATGAATTGGTCGTGTAAGGATTGTTACCTGTTGGTGTAATCGGGTAAATGAGATGGCAAATCTTATTCGAACTGACATCAGTCACATTTATATTAACATGGTATATTCTGGAATCGTTATGTGTGTTCTACCATGTCTACCTAATATCGATATAATGTCAGTCATCTTGATGTGACCGTCGTTTAAGGAGTATACTGGTTATTTTGAGATGGAGAGCAGGGATGGAAGATGTTTTGTAGGAAATCATCACCACGTGTCTTGTCTGAAGAGTGTTGGATGAAAGAGGAAAGGTGCGAGTGATAAAGGTTAGAGTGACATCGTGACCGAGGTGTGGAGTGATTGTGGGCGACAGCTTCTTCAATATACATCTTTATACAGATTAAGAAGTTATATTTTTTATGGAAATGCTTGAAAATTGACGTTTAAATGGACCGAGGAGGACCACAATTTCACGGAATCGCCGCGCATGTGCGTATGACGTTGCTCGCGTCGTCATGGTCGAAATACAGGCCCATGTAATGTGTATATATTTGTGTATGAAAAAAAGTGTCCACAATCATGACAATAGACTCCATTCAGTTGTTGAGAGATTGCTTCATCGTAGCCTCCATGCTTAGTTGAAAGTTTAAGACCTGCTATAGCTGTTAGAGTTGTCATTTATGCAAAGTCATGACGATGCTGATATTGATAGCCGTTAACGAAAACGTAATCTTTAATAGGGTAATTATTAGCATTCTTATCTTCTAACATTGTAATAAGAATTTACCAATGTTGTCAATGGTGTAGACTTATTAAATTTCTTATCATGAAAAGTGGTTTTCCCCTTTGTGATCATTTATATTAACAGATTCACAAGGCGGATGTAGATATGAATGGCAAATGAGAATCAGGCTTTGTCACCTTTCCCAGTCACTGTTTTGATTTATTCGAAGATAAATCGTCCAAAAAGGAAATTAAGCGTTCAGTAAAGTGTATGCACGGTGCTCCAATGTTAACAGGTAGCAGGGAACCATGACAAGACAAATAAAGCTATGCGTGGGACTAGAGAGCTCCGTGCTGTGGACATGGTAGAGTTCCCTTGTATGGTTGCAAATGTCTTTTGATTATTTTTTTTTTCTTTTTTTTTGAGTTGTGAATCATCTAGATCGCTTTGTCTTTTCCGTCGTAATTGTAATATATTTGCACTTTTTCACTTTTGAAAGAGTAATGAAGCTTTTCATGGCGTCGTGATTGTGTTTTATTGTCGGAATACAGAGAACCTTGATTACCTGCATGACCTGGTCAAGTTTATAAGCTGATTCCGCTTTCAGCCATTTCCTTCTAAAATATTCTTAAAATCATCATTATCTGGAGTCAAGTCCTCGTATTCAAATCAAATTTACGACCAAAAAAATTATAACAATATTTAGCTGAGTCGATCCTTTAAATTCATGTTTCAACAGAGTCGTTTTCTTTATAGGGTTGATTGACTGTCAACATGGCAAACTGACAATAGCATGACAAGCGGTGATGATTTGTTTAATTTATCATCAGACCTTGAACAATATATCTCTTTTGTGTTTTGTCTCTCAGCATGGTTTGTCTCTTTTAATGTATCCACTTACCATGTTTAAGCAATTTGTACAACTGTGCAGAGGAGGTAAAGAGTTCCAACCTGTCTATTTACGTTTTTTTTGTAAATTTCATATTTTGTAATATACATACCGAGTAATTATACCCACTGACCAAACAAAGCTTTCCAGATAAATATATATGGCTGTCTTGTATGATGTACATAGTGTATTTTAATCTTATGCATAGAAAAGAAAGGTAAAAGAATAATAGCAATTGGTTAGTTTGAAGCCATGTTGCACCATTGGTTTTAAAATGTTTATCCTTAAGATACCTGTTTGGTCGGCTATAAGATCAATTTACTTTTTTTTCTAGAAAACCAGACAGAAATTATTAAAACTTGATTCAATCTATGTTATAACTATGATATTGATATTCCTCAACTCCGAATCACACTAAAATATATATTAGAAAGTATTATATTTGGGATGTATAATATGGTCATATAATGTGTAGTATGATGATCTGTTAACCACACGCGATAATAATTTGATACAAATGCCCATTTCCGTTTAACTAAAAGACGTCGGAAATAGAGAAAAGATGTTCTCAACGGTGACCCATATAAACCTTTTGGAGGGGTTATTAGTCAATACAAAGTAGATTGAAGACGAAACGGAGATGTTTAATTCTTAAACTTTATTTTTTTTATTTGATGCCTGTCCGGCTTTATTCTGTTGGAAAGTTATAGGACATGGAATACATATTTAAGAACACAATTATCTTAAACTTTCTCTCCTTTTGGTCATGTGCCATATTCGATTTGGACATGACGGTCAATTATTCAATATGTAGTTTAACTAAGTCTATCATGTCTGCCGTTTAACTATGGGCATGATGGGTATGATTATGTAGGAATATGTTATATATATATATCTATTATTGTAGAGGTACAAATTATGAATTCATTCTTTACTGAAAACTATTACAACTGTCTTTGGGATGATGAATAACATGCTTCAAAACTAAACAGAGTCCAGTAAACATAACATAGAATACAATAATGGGGACATTGTCGGTGTTTCTAACATCTTTCAATTAATGTCTGTTATTGTTTTCTACATGCTTTTTGTAAACGTAAAATTTTTGCACTGGATGCTTTTTACCTCGCATCAAATGATTGCACATGAACAATATCGGAATTATTCTCCACTCTTCACATTTATATTTATTTCGAACATTATTAGTTACCTTGACATTACGACATGCTATCGTCACTTTTCCACAGTTGTGACGTAAAGGCGAATATAATCGAGATGATAATCATGAAAAATTATCTCAGGAAATGACGTTATTTGATTACATCTGATATCTAATGCAAATAAGATGCTGTCGATGTCTTCTCAAATCCAATGATCGTCATAGATATCAAGCTAAACTTCTATCAGGATATGGAAATATCTATCCATGGTATCCGTCCGAATATTTTGATTAAAAATGTATGAGATGGTCAATAAACATGCGCCCCATCTAGAAGTGAGTTGCGATAGATTTCAATGGGATAATTAAAAATCAATCTCAAATCAATCTCAACCTGAGAGTGATTTTTACTTATCCCAACTTTTTTTATCACATTGATGATTTAGTTGAATCAATTTGCTTTGCACATATAAAATATGTATCTTCAATCTTTTAGGCAACTCATGCCATGTTTTATGGATTGTAAATTTACGGATATATGCAATATATTTATTTATGAATTCAATGAAAATTTTACTGACTATACATAGAAATAATACATTGAAATTATTGAAACTGAAGAGGAAGGGGTTTGATATCGTACGCGATCTTATTACTTTGCGTACTCTCTTATTCCGATGCAATGAATGAAAGATCCGCAACCTTGAATTAGTTTGATGAAGCTTTTTCGTTAAGGTAACTTCCTTTGTCAAGACTTTCCTCCTGCTACCTCCGTCTTCTCTCTCTCCCTCACTCTCATTCTTTGTGTCTCTCTTTTCCTTTCTCTCTTTCCTTCCCTTTTCTCTCTCCATCACCTTCCATCTCACCTGACTGGTAAGCAAGACAGACCCATCTTCGTATCACTTCAACTTGAATAGTCGGGATACAGTTACCATGGTGACGCATATTCTTTGTATCACTTCTAGACGCTCACTTTGGCGTTGCTGTTGGCAGATGATAATATTCACTAGAAGCTGATGGTTATCTATTCTTTTTCATCTTGTCGGCGATGGGAAAGATAAGTCGAAATCCGGAGATGGAAATTGGGTGACATACATTTTGGAATGTAATTTGTGGGAAGATAATTTACGATTACTTACGAGCTTGAAAGAAAAAAAATGTTCTTGAGTTTAAGATCCAACAATGTTGTCACGTTGAGAGACGTGTTGCGTGTCGAATGTTTATTGATTTTTATTACTTTCTTATGGTAGTTATATCGCTTCAAAATGATCATAAACTATGATCATTTCCATTCGCTCTGGTAAGATTCATTGAAACGACTATTAGAAAATGAGTATATGCATATTACATTCGAATGTAATAAAGCTAAGAGTCATTATTGGCCTACACAATAACAGTCTAAATTGAAGTGTTATTTACTAATGTTGTATTTCGAAACAGCAAAAAATAAGTTTAATCGTTTATGCAGACGATGTAGGCCCATCTGTCATAATCATTATTGCATTCCTTTCTGCGAAGTGATGATACTTTAGTTTTACAATGCAGGTTTATCTCTAGTTTGAACCCTTCATAATACATTCGAACTATTATGTAACCAAAACAGAGGTGAGAAAAGATGCCATGACATGGAAACAAAGACTATACATTAGGGAAACTACGTCATCTTTTTATTTTCATTTACAGACTTTGTCTTTCCATTGATGTGGAACAAATAATTGTAAGGCATGAAATTCACATTGCATGTTCATCATTGAGAAACATATAATACCCGCCCTAAAGCTACATGACTCAAGTAAAAACTTTAACTCTTCCTACACTGAAATATATTTGCTCCGACTAGTAGGGTGGTATCGAGATGTACATGTTGTAAATACCCCAGATGTGATAAATGTTTTTTTTTATACTTCACATTGAATTTGTTAGTGTGAAGAGATCATCTTTTCTATTTTACGATATCTTCAGCTGTGACGATTGCTACTGCAGTCACGTGACTCAGACATCAAACATAAGACCTTGACAGGAACAAAGCTTTCAGGGTCGCCATTTGTAATCGAATTAGAGACGATTACCCGCTTTGGCAAACCGAGAAGGAACCATTCCTTTGGAAATATCATATCATCACCATCCTCCATGTACATGTGACCATGAACTTGTAAAGTTTAATTCATCGCATCCTTCCCTTTCTCTGTTGAGTTGATTTCCCTGTCATTTGCAATATCCATGATTTCATACGCAATAGACAACGACATGTTTGCAGAATAAATATTGTTTTAGTTGATCGGTAATTAGTGCAAATATTGGGTTATATTTGTATTTACTTGGACGAATTAAACCAAATCTCCAAAAGTCAATAATTGGTTTCTAAATCTGTGTTTCAAGTCTTGCTCATACGTGTCATTTAAGGTAATAAAGGCATATTATATGTTTGAATTAATGTCAAATCAGTTTCTATAAGATTAATTTTCTTAAGCATAATGACATCATATACTCCTAATCGAAAAATAAATGAAATACAGATGGAACTGGCTTCTCGGAGTCCATGAAAGATATCCATGAAATGAAAATTAGGATTCTAATCTCTGATGGGAATACGGTATAACGGGTCAGCGAGTCCCTTTGCAATAAAGGATATGTTTAATTTGTGTGGTATCAATATTGATGTTTGGATGTCATTGTCAATGTTCAGTCGTCAGTCAATATTTGGGTGTTCCCTTTATATCCATACAACATACAGCCAAGGATGAAGTGCGTGGACAATTTTTAGGAAGTTTTTTTATTAATCAAATCTCTCATTAGTGGGCGGGGTGTCTGTTCATTTGTGTTTCCTGTCTCCATTTACATGAATTAATAAAACAACATTCGGACACATGAATTGATGAGAAGATTTATGTTTAAAAACCTCAGAATGAAATAAGCTAGACGTATGAATTATCTTTGTGATTGCCTTGTCTGAAAGTGAGACCCGTTTCGCCTGAGGACTCCGTCAAAGTGCACATTAAGGTCAACAGATCTACAAAACATTTTGCTGTATATAATACTAACCACAACCAATATTTCAATTCGTCATGATAAATATCATTCATTTCCTAGAAAACCTTTAGGTCACCAAAACGCGAGAAGCATCTGTTGGAAATTTGAATATGAATTATGATATTGGCTGCACCGGTTTGGCACGATAGGCTGTCATGGGAGAGTAGATTAAAGAGTGATGATGAACTTATAGCACTACATGGACCTCAAATATGCCTTAGGTAGGCTAGATTAGAAAGACACTCTTCGCAAACAATTACAACTGTCATAATATATTTCATCAGTGACGAATGAAGAAATGGTGGTATATATAGTCTATGTCGCAGTCATTTTACTCTGTACATCCTTGTACTCGGTGTTTCATTCTTATTATCAGAGAACACGAGCTAAATTTCTTATGATATAGTCTACCAACGAGACCGACTTTCCCTCTTTTCGATTTCAGGAGCTACTTTGTCCCATAACAGCTCGCCTACTCTTTGCTCTTGCTTTTATGATCATTGTCATTGTACTTAATCCTATAAGCAATCGTGGGAAAGATCCTGCAATTGATATTTAAAATTGTGACCTTTATCAGTTTATGGCTGAGATGTGTCTAATTGTTTAACTGCGACAGCATTACGAGGTGTATACGTATGGTTTCACCATTCATGCCAGATCTAAAGTAGATGTAGAACTATCGGAAGTAATTGGAGGTCAGTTGCTAATGATTACTATAGGCGCTAAAGAATAATACGCTGATATTAAGCCTCCCATTCTCCCCGCAGTTCAAACTAATCAAGTTGACGTAACGTCCCATGGGCGTCAGGGGCGATCTTGAGGGGAGACCCATGGGTAATTTTGAACGGGGCCTGACCGGGTACAATACGAACGTTAAATAAGCCTAGATATAATCAATTTCCAATGGTGATTCCGCGACATATGGAGGGCAATTTGTGTTTTAAGTATATTTGACACCTACGCTCTGAGATGCAACCATGTAAAATTTGAACTTATGCTTATCTAAATTTCCAATATTTGTCCGTTGACATGTCAGGGTCATTTATTTCGGAATGTTCATTTGATTTTGTGTTCGCTTGTTTTTATTTGCTTTGTTTTGTTTTGCCTGCTTTGAAATCGTTTTCATGATCGTCAAAGTGTATTTTTTTCTGCGTTTCTCTTCAAGACGTACTTTTTTTCGGCGTTTTTCTTCAAGACGAATGGCTTTAACCCAATGTTACAATTTAATTTTGGAGAAAGGACCAAAGCAGATAATATTATTTAAACATTCCCTCCCCAAAAATAAATCCATAAAGCATGTGTTAAACCTACCCCAACCACATTAGTGACCCCTGTTTCCATATTAAATGTCTTATTGTGAAAACGAATTATTTTGTTTTGCTATACTCAATTCAAACTGCGGTTATCATGTTATAGTCCTATTATCATGTTCACAACCTACGTCATCCATTTTATACTGTATGTTGTGGTTTCAAGAACGCTGAAGTTGCATGTCGAAACCGCATAGGAATTTTTCGCTACTCATAAACGTCACAAAAAATATGAAGGTACCGTGTTTTGATCACGTTTAACTGCCAAGGGTGCCTGTTGGAATTTCTGTAAAGGTTTTTTATATACATATAAAATTGATTGCATATTTTAATGTGACTATAACCTGTGTATATTTCATAATTGGAGTTCATTCTATGCAGGAACAGATAACGAAACGATTCCACTACCGACTTGAAATTTAATTTAAATATGATATTTACATGATTTAGGGATATTGTTTTCTTCTCCACCTTAGTTTTTTAATTATGTTATTTTCGTTCGTGTCGTTTGCGGCCTCCCTTTTGTTTTCATGCCAAATTTCACCACACTCTGGTTCTATTACACATTTTTTTTTCACCACGCAGAGACCTCATTTCTTTCTCCTTCCTTCTCTATCTTTCTGGAATATACTGTACCTCAATGCGATCAGTCCCAGGGCCGCAGTAAACTTGTCGAAACTTGGTCTCAGTCGGGGACCGTGAGGCGAGAAATAAAGGAGTATGGAGACTTCCATCTCTAGGCGACTATTTCTCCACTGCATTATTCAGCCATGGTATTCACAAGCAGCTATGAATTTCACCCGAGCTAAATTCCAACAATTCTTATTTCTAACATTGAAATACAGAGGGCATGTTTTTAACCGAACGTTGAATCCTGGCAATCATACATCACTGTACTGCAAAAATTATATATTTTCTCCTTCAAAATCTCTCAACATCTTTGCGATACTGTGAAGGTGGAAAAAAAGTTTGATTGGAAGGAAAATATGGATAAGTATTTGTCACGTCTAACGATTAAGAATTATCCTACTGGGGGATAATCAAATTGTGGCAAAATTTACTTTAAAAAATTGGATGACTGAAATACATTACAGCGTACATGATGCATGCATTGTTTATGAATTGCAATGTTAAAGTGTTCATGTTACAGATTTAAAGAAGGTAAGATGTATTAGGATGCTGCATTTAGAATGTGAGGAAGCTAGTGTAGAGGTGTGTGATCATAAATCTGTATATCACACATCTTGTGATAGCATATTCATGGATATGTGAAGATGAACTATACCTGTACCTGTAGTAGATTTAGGTCAATAATATATTAAAAATTCACAATACTGTATTGAACAGTCACATGAACTAAGGCTTTCATCATGTCTATGTACTTGCGACCGATACTCTTTCCGTTATCTGGTGAAACAGCAGCAGACGATGCTTCACTCAGCTCTTAATTCGATCACACAATTGATTCGATCGGTGTGAGTTATTGGCGCGTGTTGCCAGGTTACGCCAACGCCGCTTCAAAGAATTTTTCGACGACTTCCCCTTATTGGTTTAGCGTTCCGATTTTCATTCACAAAATATTGATGTTGGTGGTTCACGTATTGACACGAAGATGACTTGATTTTGAGTGGGAGAAGAAAGCATTCGTGAAAGTCAGATTCATGTATAGTTTTCTTATCTTTGGTATTGTGTTTTGACTGCTTCATGTCATATTTGCAAATAGTGCGCCTATGATGATATTACGTTATGGCATTTAACATTAATGTGTGACTGTCATGATAAAATCAAGGGGTAACACATGTCAATACCTGTTGCGGATTTGGGGCTGAAGTACGTGTTACTCTTTACATGTAGAATCAATTTATGATCAGCATATCGTGTCAATATATTTTTATATTTTTCCATTACAAAATTAAAATCTTATTATCTATATACGTTCGTAGATAACAAAATGAGAATACCCTGTAATTCATGATATGAAGTATTTCAACAACATATCAGCAGTGATGTAGCCTACAGTAATATCGTACGCTTACCCAACTTAGTATCTTATTTGCCAATGTTTACGCTTTATTTACTTATATATCAATCTTTATTACAACCTTGACTATGACAACGTTCACGTGCCTTGAGGAGTCAGTTGTGCATCTATTTAAGAGCTTGGAAGTGTTTTTGACCTTCGTATCACGTCGCTCAACGATTGTCCTTCTTACCCATCAACAATAAAACTATACAGAAATACTTCTTTGCCAGTTCCTGTGCGAATTAAAATGTGCTACCATGCAATGGCATGCAATTTGTCTATGAAAATACTTGATTTTGTAGTTTTAAGGTAAGGGATTTCTTTATAAACAATAGTAAGGCAAGCAGACTGATAACTGTCTCGCAATCTTCCTGTCAAATAAATGAAACATTAGAAAGAAATGTATTGGGGCCGTTCTTTTTTTATTATTTTATGATAGTGTTTTCAATGGCTTGAGGATTTATTTGTTTTTATTTTACCGCATTGACATTGGAATAATTTTGCATTATTTTCTGAAAGGAATGCACAGACCTTATCCACAAAATCATGAATTTGAGTCTTGATTAATGTCTCTATAAAATATTAGCACCTATTAACAGTAATAATAATGTAAACAATCGTAATGTTTATGATAGTGCTGTGTCTAATTATAAACTGCACGATACAAAACTGTTGTTATTTTACAAACGTTCATGATGGAAAGGGCAACGGGTTTTCGTCATTAAAAAGGTATGGATTTCGTCAGCGTGAAAGAGTATTCTTTGGACGTTGAAACAAGCATCTTAAACACGTCAGGTGCGAACAGAGGGCCTCATTGGGGTTTCACACCCGTAATTTACACACTTATAACAACCTGACACTGTTGATTTTGCCTTGCATTCGCGGTCAACGCAGAAGATTGGCTTTCTCGCGTTCTCTTTTAATCGTGTTGCCACAAAGAATAGAAACGAGGAATTCTTCACACCAAAGGTGTTGGGTAAATGGATCCATCCAGAGACAATAGGAAAGATAGACCTTTAAACAAGCAAAGAGTCTTTTGTTAACCCGCTAGATCCCTGACGAAGAAGCACTCGTGTTTATCCACGCGAAAGAAAAGAGATCACTTGTGCAGCCAGTGAGCTAATATGTCTCATTGCCTGGTACTAACGAAGTAATAAATGGACTAGAATGTGTGTTTCTGTTCGTCTACATCTTTAAATATAAACTCCATTACCGTGGTTGTTGTTGAGTTTCATCAGAAACAATATGACCTGTCACTGTAAAGAGGAATATATTCAATTTATTTTATTATCAGTGAAAAAAACTAAACATATTAGCATCGAGTTTAAATTTTGAAGAAGTTGAACGAGGAAAGGACATCCATAAGCCTCCCCTTCTCCCCTAACACGTATACACGCGCACGCCCAACCAACCCCCTCCTTTTATTTTCTGACCCACCCACACACTCGCGATGTATTTGTGTATTATAACTGGATACCTAAGCCAGTAATGGTGTATTACATTGCGCCTTTGTAATGCATGCAACCTTTCCCAGGGTATATTCCCCAAACCCCCGTGCTTGCTATTTTTGCAAGACCTCCAATGTTGCTACCCCCATTCATAATGTTTTGGTTGACATTGTCTGAAGCAAGGTAGATGACACCCATTTTTATTCGTCGAGGAGAGAAAAAACTTTCTCGAGATCACGGACCCAGAGTCGGATTGAAACCTGCAAAATGGGGGACATTGTTATTACTGCATGGCTGCCTGCTAGCATAAAAACATTGCCTCATTGTCGCGAGGTTTTGCAGAAATGTGCAAGTTTCTTTTCAACGTTTAATATTACATCGTGAAGGTCCTTTCTTTTTTTAGAGAGAGACGCAATTTTCAACATTTCCTTTCCTTTGATACCCAGCGTTACCATGCAGACAAGCAGTTTGATTGATACGAATTTCCTTTCAGGAAACACATTGCCACTCAATCCAAAAGTGACACTTTCTAAGTTTGTTCTTTGAATGTTATTGATGATTGCCACTCATATCGCGGACAAAATGTAACAAAACTTAAAAAAGAAAGTTTTCACTTTTTACGAATCCATTGAGATCGTGATGTAGGATCCCTTTCATCCACGGGTGAACTCAGGATCCAGTACACTTGTGCACCATTCATTGGTCTATTTATGAAACTTATTTCATTTGCTGCACCGGGGAGTTGATATATTTTACCATCCACCCTCCTAAGAATGCATTTTACCATCACATTGGTTGGTGCCCACCTTGTTAGGTCGTTAAAAAGAATTGTAGTCATGTTTCGACTACGTTTTTCCCGCTAGACTAGTCTGTTTGGAACCTTTCATTTCAAAAGACATTGTGTATTCAAAACGGTATTTCAAAAATGGGACACAAAATCCCGTAAGCAGTGTGTATTCTATCCAATTTTAGATCAAATTGTTAAATAGTTAAAAGATATAAATCATTTCGAATCTTGAAATCTTGAGTGACAATACCACCCAACGCTTTACATACATGTATGTCAATGTACAACGGTGTATTTCGTCATATCAATCAGCTTCAATCCCATCCCCAAATGCGTGATCCATTCAAAATACCTTGTTTCTAAATACTTCAGAGAAGGTCCAGGCTTTGGGAAACTCCTTTTATCTGTTTTATAATACCGTCTTTTACACCTAAACCATAAAGTTACGGGTGTCTCTATTCAACATGGGATTACAAATGATAATTGAAAGAGACGTGGTAATTGCGTCAATTTGTAGCTTCGACAAAAGAAACATCTTACGGTCTCTTTCTTCCCTTTCTTCCAAAGTCCTCGAACAATTCTCAAGCACCCAAAAGAATCCTGCTCATCAGACAAAGAGCGATGTTGAATAGAATCGTCTAGCAAGAATACACTACCATCCCATCCTTTCTCCTCCGGGATCGCGATGTTATTTCCCATATAGGTTGTGCTTGAGGTAGCAATTGTTTGAAGTACCTTGAAAATTGATTACTGTTGGACATACCAGGGGATGGAAATCATATAATTGAAGAAACATTATCAAATTAACCCCCCCCCCTCCATGCAGTTTCTATTCACGGGGCAAACCCGTATCTTACTTTTAAAACCATTTCCCAATAAGAAGGCAAACTCTATTTGCCTGGTTATTCTTTGAAATATTATTTTTATTCACCTGGAATCCTATCATTGGATTTTGTTGAGGAATAACTCCGCAACGGATGACTTCAGTCACCAAACATTATTTTCATGACAAGAAATGTTTTATAAAATCTAAAAGAGTTGTGTTCACAAAGTGAATGTACGATTAGAAATTAAAATCTGGGAGTAACATGATAATACATAAACATCATAATGCTTTATAGGTGTTTTAGTCGTATACTGTACACGATCTTCACAAAACTGAAAAAAAATGTAATACAGAATTCGATCATCTACTGACAGTAACTGCTTTGCCCATAGGAAATGTTAATCTCGGCCAGTAAAGTTAGTTGTGTGCCGGAAGGTTTATGGAATCAAGAACTGAGATAGGAAGAATGGACTTTACACACAAGACCCCCATCCGGACAGTGACTTTAGGGGGGTCTTCCTTTGAAATAGGTTCATAATAAGAATTCCTGTACCCCTTAAGCGAGATGCGTCATATTCAGTCGGGAAAAGCTCATCTTCTTTCTTTCAACCTCGCTATGAATGACACCAGAAACTGACAATCGTACCATGCACGTTTTCAAACCGAACCACCTCTATTCTTTTTGAACGCCTTAATTTGACCTGGAATATTCCCACTTTGAAGCCCGTTAAGTGATTTTTTTTCTTATTGTCCTCTTAAATAATTATTATTCTTGTGGATTCAACGAGATTCATTCACTTCCAGAGTGCATTTATAGGTTTATTGCCAACACCCACTGACTTATTTGAATCCATCTTTTACCCAACCCAAATTTTAGGACTGCATGTATTAAGCCCCTATGTACGTACATACACAGCCCCTGTAGCAATGGAGCTCATAGCAAGGAGGTGCGTCTAGCAGTCTCGTACTCTCGTGGGCTCCTTCCGTTTACTCTCACTTTTGTTGATGGTAGCATTTTTAATATGATAGACTACTAAGCATGATACCTTTACAATTGAGCGGGTTTTTTTCTTCAAAATTTACACGATTCTTACGTTTTCAGGAGTGTTCTCTCTTGGAAATTCAATTTTCTCCCCCTTCCTGCGAAACTCGGTGTAAGAAGAGATGTAGATATTGGGATACAAATGTCACAGGAAATTTATGGATCACTAAATGAAATGCATTCCTAACCCCCAAGTCTCTAATTCTTGAAGACCTCTCCCATTACAACCCGCAAATAAACTTTTGTTTTGTAACCTTTATGTCTTGGTTGGTTCAGTGTTTCCCAAGGGTGCTATAGTTGTCATGACTTGAAGCATCCAAACATCTGACTAGAAGATATCGTCTTTTTCTTTTCATCTATCTCAAATGAAAAATGACATGTTTTGAATCCTCTGCCTGAGTTTGTGACGAGGGAGTTGTAAATTTGAGAACTGACATCGTTATCTTTGCTCTAAAACGGAAATTTTGAATAAAAAGACTTTAAAGTGAAGTTTCAAGTCTTCTCCCAAGGATATTTTTTAAACGATAAATGGTATTCCTTTATTCCATGTCACCGGTGTGTTGGCTCAGTTGGTAGGGCGTCCGTTTCACAACCGGGAAGTCGGGGGTTCAAACCTCGGTCGCGTCAGACAAAAAGACGTTAAAAGATGGGAGTTGCTGCTGCCCTGTTTGGCGTTCAACGATTAAATGGATAGAGCCACGTCGATCTGGCGCTGCACAGCGGCTGCCGGGCCCACGATCATTGGGCAAAGCAAAATTTTCTGAGTATTTCATTTCATGTCTATTTCGAACAATAACATAAGGATTTTCATCAGTTCATTTTCATTTCATTTTGTTCAATAGTACTCAAGTCACACTAGAATACGAGGATTTTATTTATTTCCCAGAAATTCAATTAATCCAAATTACATTGAAGTTTCAACCCAAATCAAATTCGAATCAATCAACGTTAGCACATCTTTTATAGCAAATGTTTCTATCGATAGGTTTAATGATTTATTGATTGATCATTTTCTTTTTCAAAATTAGTATAATGCTTCTTGTAAACATGGAATGTGAAATGAAAGCACATTTTTGACAGAAGAAAAGAGTATTATTTGATGACATCAATTCACTGATCATAATATCCATGTAATCTAAAAACTCAAGTGACTGATACTTTTTTCGATGGATACGAAGAGCTCGCATCTCCCTTCATCATCACTCTTGCTCAAAACGGAAAGGAATGAATCTCTTCAGGAAAAGGGGCAGAATAAGATGGCTTTCAAGATAAACATCAACCCCCTCAGACCTCAGTTCTCTAGAGCTAAAAACCTGTTCATGTTAGTCAACCCGTACTTCCGAAATAGTCTCCCAAAGAGAACGTTCCTTTCCTAATCCATTACCATTCATATTCAACTTCTTCCTCGAGGAGGACCTGTGAGGGAAAAATCCACCCCCTTTCACGTAATACGAGCAGAATTTAACGGTTAACGTTTGTACAACCCTTCCGAAGTTAATGCATGGTTTCCTTCTGTTAACTTTGAATCATAAAAAAAATACAAACAAGGCACTTTGCTTCTTCCTATACAATTTATCACAAATTGTGTGATCATGTCCAGGTTTCCCCCGTGCGTTTTAAGGTATACGATCAGGAAAATTCTTTCTTCATACTGTGATAGAATGAGTAAAGATAAACTAGAAATACTCCCTGTCGAAAATGGACCACATCGCTGCCATAAAGTTAAATGAAATGATGTTGTTATTCATATTATTTTATTAATGTGAGCCAAATAAAAAAAAAAGATTCTCCTCTACCCATGCGCAAGAAGATAGTAAAATATAGTGAAGATTAAGAAATGCAAGGATGGTACCTCATTTAGGCTGTCTGTAAGTTGCATGCTACGTCACACACACCTTACCTAGGTTCTAAATTCAATTTTTTTCGAAGTCTGAGTAGAATTGTAGCAAATGTTCATTTATAAATTCATTTTTTTTCGAAGTCTGAGTAGTATTGTAGCAAATGTTCATTTGTGTATCTCATAAATCATAAGAATATCCCTAGACATGCGGGATAAAAAACCAGAAACCTTACGTTACTGACGGGCATTTAATAGCACTTCCCATCTCCCCTACCCCTATTTCCTCATTGATCATTGATCATTCTTGGAAAAGCCTTTGAACTGCAAGAAATGAAATACGAACTCCTTACAAACCGAAATCATGTTCATATTTACCATCATCACCATGCATTGGTTCGTCGATGGTGGCTGTCTTTTTCGATCTCTCCATTTACGTAAAACGTGATTAAAACTCAACATTCAATTGAATTCCCAACTTGTTCGTGAGCAACATCGTCGGCACAGCAGTCTTAAATGGTTAAAGCGACGGGTTGTAATAAAAGGAAATACCATACGTATGAAAACTACGTTTCGTAATCGTTAGCGCTAATCGCAGATTAACTCTGATTTCACGTCATGCCTACAGGAGTAAATTGCAGCTATAGAACCAAATTTATCAGATATTCTCAGTTGATATCGGTTTATGCGCACTTTCAATTTATTCTTACAAAAATGCACGAGAGTAGTTTGTCAATTAGCGTGAGTGTTATGAAAATCGTCTTATTATAGGAATCAGTGTGAAAATACCCCTGAAAACTTGCATTTTTTCTTTGTGACAGGCTCAAAGTAATTGGGCTTCAATAAACTTTCTGCGATGTCTTTTATATGTTTTGTCAACACTTGGCGTCTGTTTGAATCCCGTCGCAAGAACCAAGCAATAACATTAGTTGTGACGTCACGTCTGATCAGGGTGCATCAAATCATGGTCATGTCCAAGGTTGACAAGGTCTTTTAAAACAGCCTCAGGGACGAGTCATTCTGAACCATTTGATATGGAGCCAGTTGGCTAGGAGATGAGTGATGGGGTATCAGGACAAATCCAATGCCTTCTCCAGTCAACTACCTGGAATCCCCCGATCTTGACTTCGTTGTTGTTGAAAGTATGGTGGTTGAAGGTATTTTTTTGGTCGTAATCATGGTAAGTGATGGTGGGTCAACATTCTTAATTTGTGGTTCTCTGTCTGCTTTTCCACTTCAATGATGTGTTAGCGTCTAAAGCCATTTCGTATTATTTGAAATGTAGGATGGTTGAAAATTCAATTTGTAGCTACTTGCAGAATATAGTTTGGTCTACGTGTCCTTGTTTGAAAGCATAATTCTATATTATAGGCATGGTTCTCCAAAGATATAGATGGGTGTTCGATGAGTCTACACTATTTCAAAAGTACTGTTTGCTTATAGAGACTCCAATGCCATGAATGCGTGACTTAATTGGTACTGAACCATAGGAAGCTTCAAATGCATCCCAAATACTTAATTTACACAAGGGACCGTTTGATGTCAATTTGATGAAGGACTGGATGGGGTAGACTTATCAGGCTCTTGCATCTTGCATCATTTACAGACACCCTAACCGGTGCATGTCACATTTCCCTTGTTGGGCGATGATGCCAAGAGAAAATTGGCAATGTCCAGATACTAGTCCTGTTATTGATTATTTCTTTTGACAGCTTGCATATCCTTATTCAAATGAAGATATTTTCTAAGCAATTTTGAACTAATAGGCGCCACTATGTAGCTACAGATTCAGAAGAGTTTTTTTTACCTCAAACTCCTTTGGGTATTATGAGAACTTTGACTTACAGGTGAGAAGTTCGACTCAAGTGTCAGGTAAAGATGGCTAAGCGGGGTTGTCATCACCTCAGTGGAGTAACTTTCTGCCTCTGCCACCATGTGGCCAAGATCTCGTTTTGGCTTAAAATGCAGTTTTAACTGCTATTTAGAGGTGATGTTTTTGAACGACACGTTTTGGACACGTTACTTTTCGAATTAGTCATTGAAGCGTTTCAGGACGTCCCACGATTATGATTAAAAATACAGTGAAAGCAATTAATGTACGTTTTTAATGCAAAAGCATTTTGTTACACTTGAAAGGTTTGAAATTTTCCAGAGCAAAGCCAGACGACCACCCTCTAATTCAATTAAATGCAAATCTCCAATCGTTTATCTGTGTTAAATCAAGTTTATATCCATAGGCAACATCTATAGAATCAATTTATAACTTACACTGAAAGTCTGATCTTCCAGCTTAGATAACTAGCGGCAAAAAGGGGAATTGTTGACAAAATTGATAGTTTTACTGTGTACGTTCTTGCTCTATCCTAAAGGTTGTCTTGGATCATTTGGAGTACATCTATCATATGTATCCCGTAGATCCCGTAAATGACATGAAGGATCCCTGAGGGATATCAGACAATTAGAAAGTTTGAACCTTAAAAATATCCTCGGGTCGTTGAGGAGGATATCGAGATGTAGGTTAAAGAGGTATCTTTTGCTTTTAAAATTCAAGAGACTATGTACCATGTGTACAGTGTACTAGATATATTATCCCCACCTTTTTCACTGTTAAGCGAATAAGGTGCGTTCAGGATATTTACCAACGAGTTAGGTAGCCTATAAATAACTAAAATGAAAATGAACTTTGCTGATGTCGTGTATGTATAGTTAATAACATCATTCCTATGGTCTGACTGAAGGACATGTGTAGGTTAAAACATTAGACAAATCTTAAGAATCTTAATAGTTGAAATTGTTGTAAAACACCAAATCAAATGCCTATTACGAAATGAAACATCGTCTGCTATTGTTCTTTACTGTCATGATGTTAGCTTCGTGTTAACAGTTCAGTTCACATCCTAAAACCATCTCATTATGCAATATTTTGGGGGTGTTTTTTTTTACTGCATTAAATAAGTTAGCGTATTTTAGCGTTTTTCAAAACCAGTTGGTCCTACGAAAAGGTTCTGAATAAAAGAAGGCACAACATCCGGAAAGTATTTTTAATATTCTTGCCGGCCACATTTGGGAGTATTGAAAGCTCTGCCATGGTGCGAAGATTGGTATGTGCCCTGTAGGCACCCCCCCCCCCCCCACACACACACACACACACATTATAACACTCATGACTTGGTACTATCTATTTTTTTGCTCTCCCCCTCCCCTCTCTTTATCTCCCTGTTCTTTAGTTAAGAAACCCACTCCCTGCCAAGTGCTAGTGCAGTAAAATCACATTTGATTTTCCCGTTTATTAAATAAATCGAGTTTGAACATGACTTGACAGTTTCAAGACCCTGGTCATTCTGGTTGTTCAAGATTGTCTCTGCAACTCATCTTTTGCTTGATTACCTTTTTATTAAGGGTGCGTATCAAACCCTGATAGCACCATGGCCAGATATTCACCAGTTGATACGTCATTTCATTGGCATGATAGAGGTTTCAGAATGCTAACGTGTGAACATGTCACAGGTGATCAGTCTACGTGATTGAAAACATTGCTGAGTGTAACACACATTTCAGTCATGGCAGTCGGCACTTAGTAATATGTAATTGGGGCAGCAGTCTTTTGCATAGAAATGTTCGTCTGTTTACATTTTGTAACCCATCAGGAATTTCATATAACTATTATAACGTAGGTAAACTGTAACTTGAGTGTCCTAGGTACAGATCGGTGTTAATATAAACCATATCAAAACTAATATTACTTTAATATTCAAGTTTAAACTTTTTTTATTCTAACTTGTGGAGTTAGAAAACTGCAAGAGAGCCTGGTAGTAGGCAAACAGTAGTCATGTTGAAGGTAAGAAAGTCATTATAGGTGTAACGCTATATGAATCGGCTTGATTGGGTCTCAGTCTTTCTCTCGTCAGATCCGCCATGTTTGATAACACGACCAGTTTCGATCTTACATACATGCCTCTGCTATTGTCTGTAATTACATATCTTGACTTTCTGTGACCCAAACTTGCACTTTTGTTCTCCATGGTTCTAGGGGGGTATGCATCGAAATTTAGAACGAGGTGTTTACCCCTCATCTTTTAAGAATTTGTAGACAACACATTTTTTTTTAAATCTAAAGCTAAAATATAAATTGCATGTGCAGGTGAAGGAAATCATCAATAGGTGAGGAAAAGGTAATTGTGGAAGTACAGAAATTCCATTTTTTCAAGAATATTTGGTCCAACCCTAATTACAAACATTGATATTCTTGACTTTATTCAATACAGGTAATGAATATGATCGTTCAAAGATGTTGTACGTGCCTCCAAAATGAGCAACCCTCAATTGTCAATTTATATGTTATTTTGAATGTAAATTCAGATTGTTTTCGAACTTGAATTGGTATCATAACCAGCTCTTTCCAATTATGCATGAGCGTGTTAAACACAAGAAAATAAATGGAATTTTAGGGTTACTATAAATTACGCTTTCCAGTATAAACTTGGCTTTAGCTGTGTGCACTTCAAGTAAAAATAAAATCGGAATAATAAACAAATGAAACTAGAATATTCTTTCATTGATAATTAAAAGAACGATACATGGGTTGGATTTAAGTGTGCCCTTGCACCGGCTGTTGTAAATGATGCAGATAAAGCAATGCATGAACCTACTAACGCATTCTCAAGATAGATCATGAACTGTGCATGTCTTAATGGCGGGGTCCCATTGTATGTTTGAATGTCAGATATGTGTCGGTGGTTGGGAACATGACACTACGATGACATTGGGACACGTCTCAGCTGATTAGATTTAAGGATGAGATGCAAAGCGTCAGGTTCTACCCCGGACAGGAAACAACCATGTTCTGACACAGCAACAGGTCTACAGCTCCCCCGACGAGATGCATTTTTACTTTCTTTCTAGTCTAAGTACTGAAGACTTTGACAGTAATATCTTCATTTGTGGACTTCCATAGACATTGTACAGAACAGTCATTATGGCAATGGACTATATAGCCAATGCAAAATTTTCAAGAAACCGTTTCAGAGTCAGCCTCAAGACCCAATGCCACTTATGGCTCTCTGTCGTCCTCCATCAATTTGGTTTTAACAAATGTCCTTCACACTTATAATAGAAAGACAACAAATTTTCATTTGCTACTTCACATCCAGGTGTAAATTTTTGTCCATTAAAATAATGTCGAAGTGGTTTTTAAAAGTAGTACTCCGCTTGAACATGGTCATTTCAATCATTCTAAGTAATTAAATCTACCTTCTAGCTAACTCATAATCGTCTAATATTCTGAATAGGTTAGTCAGGTAAGAAGTAAATGCAGATAGATTTTTGTTTGGATAAATTTGTTTCTGTGTCTTTTTTTATATTTTCATTTCCCTATGACGAATGCATCATTTGGAGCAAGCAAAGTGTATTCGGAGTCAATCCAACTGCAATCATATAGGATAGTTTTCAACATCCCACTCCCCATGGTCGATATGATCCCAGTGATGTTGATGCGCTCTCTAGATAACGGATATAATGTTCATGACCTTTATCACCTCCCAAGAGTGACCTTTGACCTTCGATAGCATGACCTTCTAACGATCAGCAGGGTTTAACATTTTTCAGGCCTTGACATTAACGCGTGGTGCCGTGGGCTCTCAGTGGTAGCTAACATGATCATGGAATGTTTTTCACTTCGGAACCCCTTTCCCGTACCTCTCTAGAAATTATATTTAGAAAAAGATGATGGAATACATATTTCTTACTTCCTATCAGGGAATCTTGCTGTGTACCAGCGGCAATATTGATTATACGAACTTCAACGTTGTCGATTGTGCTTCTCTTTTAATCGCGGTTTTTACGAGTAATGTTAATGAGGTTATAGTTTTTATTTCGAGATTATTCTTATGACACACCTTCCAATGATAACCGACTTTGTATACAATAAAAATTATTTGAATATTCATGACCCTGAATATTATCGTTTGTACATGTATATCTATATCTCTTCTGCCGCTTCAATCTCATGAATTAAGTCCGTTCTACAAACGCATCTTTTCTTTTCCTTGACAAAATTTAATAGAGAGGCACGCTCTCCCTGGAAGGTGATACGTTACTTATCCGATATTATTCAACCAATTATCATGAATACATCGAACTATCTTCTCTTTCGTAAATACGGTGTCAATTCCTTCCCGCAAGCGTGCTTAACTTGACACTTTGGAAGACGAAATTATAAATGCTTAATGAGTTTGGGGCCCCCGTTAGCGCCCACCATCCGGGCAAAAAAAGGTTAATCAGATTAAAATGGAGGAAGCTTAGCTCTTATTGAAGAGAGTTTCTAGTTCCGGTCAATCACTTGTTGTGTAAAAAAAAAAGAGTCTTGAGGCTAATTAAAAGATTTCTCTGTTCGAATCCTTGTTCTGGAGTATGATAATTCAAGAAAATCATATTGCTAACACATACATTAAAGTAAAAACTTATCGACATGTCTATAAAATCTTTAAATTGAAATTCATACTTAGAATTTCATTTTATATCATCACATTTTTTTAAAGACTGTAGGTTTTTTAATCTTCTCTCTCTCAAATACTTCGAGAGTTAAGGGTGCCCATACCGCATGAAACATCCGAACCGAAATCAGATTTATAATCCTCAAAAAACCTTAAAAAAAAAGGAACAACTTCATTTTGAACATCATACACCAGCACACTATTACTTTAAAAGTTGCTATTCTGTAGCTCACTCCATAATATTGCCAAGAAAGAATCATAATGATATGAACATGGAGCTATAGCTCTATGATATTGATAGGGACATGTTTGAAGAATGATTTGCAGAGTTTGGGAGTGGACATTTAACGGAAACCAACCTCAACATGGGAAAGAGGCCATGAAGATGCAGCTGTGGAAGGGTATCAAGGAATTTGGCAGCAGCCCATGGCGTAGGTTTGTTTGGGTAGAAATGCATGAGGGATATCATTACCTTGGACAAGAAAACAGGATTTAGCAGTTCACTGAATGCCTTCCAGCAAGTCCGAGAATATTGTTCAGTAATCACGCCTTTCTCCCAATGTATGTCTTCCTTTCAGTTCGACAATCGCATCCCTTTGGCCAGAGTTCCATCTGTTGACGGCTAGAGATGGAGCTTAAACTTGCCTCTAAGAGCAACCTTGTTTTTCGAATAACTAATACGTGTATGTTTAGAATACCACGGTCATCTAATTGAAAGCTGCGAAGACTAGCTATTAAAATGGTCTGCTTATTACCTCTGTTATTAATCTAGGTATTTACTTGCAGTAGTTTGCAGCTCGAATATGAACCGTCAAACGGAAAACGATAACAACGCTCTGACTTGTATTTGAGGTGTTTAAGGGGAAGCCAGTTGGTAACGATGAAAAATAGAGTTCATTGCTCGAGAGTTTACTTTACTTAGCCAAACTCTTTGTGACTCCGAGGGATTTGGAATAAATACTCAGGAGCGAGAAAGATTCTTGTTATTTCGGCAGGGTTATTCTCCATTTGCCATTCCTTCTTACCCTCCAGGAAGCTCAATGAGCAAACCAAAACTGATTTATATGAATTTAAGATCCAAGATTGTAAATTTCTAACGAGAGCATAAGTCCAAGATGGGTGAGCCAATTTATATTGAGATTTGGGGTTGAATCCGTAGTTGATTCGTTATGGCTATTTTATATATGTTTTATATTGCCTTGTACGTCTGCTTCAGTCTATCATTCCTTTTTAATATCACCATTTATTTGTCTAGAATCTTTGATAATACGGCAATTTCCTTACATTTGTGTCTAGTGTCTTGTCATATCCGTTCTATTGACCTCGCCATGATGTCATGTGAGATGTTGATTATTCCGAGGTCATGGAGGTTGAAAAGTGACATAAGGATGAGTTGATGTCATCTTGCCTCGAGCTTGAACATCTTCCCCTCCGAAATTCATAGCATTCGATAATTATGTACCTGTATTGATGCACCCAACCCCCCCCCCCTTCCAGTCAAAATTATCATCTTTCACTTAATAATGATCATGATCTGTGTTTTTTTCTCGTTCCTAACTTCTATTTGGGAGCTCATGAAATGTTATTCAGCACAATGTGGTTAGATATATCAATATATAAACACAAATTTTCACAAATTATATTACTCAAATGTACTTTTCTCACGTCCTGCTTCAATTCCTAATATTTCCTTTTTATTTCGTTTCACTTTATCGGATTAAGCATATATCTCTGCTTATTAGAAAGGTATATTTACTCCCTCTTCAATTCAATATCTTTATTTCTCTTTGGCGTGATTTTTTCCATAATTGTTATGGCCAATCATGCGCTGTGTGATTTGAAAATCGTGCATTTATATTCGTTATGGTACTATTTTGTATTGCTCTTCTGAAGAAAAATCATGTTTTCATCGGTCAAAATGAAGCTACCCACAAATTTGGACAAAGTTGTCATAACGCGAAAACGGCTTCGTCAGAGGTGAGTGAATTCGGAAATACGGCCCCGCACCCAAAGGGTTAAAGAACGAGTGGAGATTCAACGATCTTCTTTCCTCTCCTCCTTAACCCTCGATATCAGGGATTGTTTGATGAGATAATAAAGAGTCCCAAGTGATGAAATTCTTGGCCCTATTCATACAAATTAATGGTAATCCCTTCAGATCTGTAAATACCAGACACGCGGAGAAAACGGGATTCTGATGCCGATTATAGATTTTTACCAGCCTTTATTTTACCTGTATTTTGCTTGAAATCAGTAGAGAAATCGTTTCCAAATTCAATTGCCTCGTACTAATTGATGATTACGTACTCTTTGTGTGAATGCATGTATCTATATCTGCGTTAGAGCTGTTACATTTGTATAGAAAGATCGAGTACTAGTACTGTAGCTCGGCACCACTCCCTCGGTGTAAGTGTGGGTGTGCGTGAGTGCATGGGTGTGGGTATAGATATGTGTGTGACACTTTCTAGTGTAACGTTTCACAAAAGATGTTAACTTGTGTGTATGCGTATGTGCGTGGCGGTCTGTCCGTTCGTATGTGTGTTCGTCCATCTTTCTCTCTCTCGTTCGTTTTCTAGTAAACACTAAAACACACACACGCACACACACAAATGCACGCACACATAATGCATGACAAGCGATATTTCCTATTACTTTTTATACCCAAAATTGATCATATCTGGGATAATGATCAAGAGGAAAATAGGGGCTCAGACTGGGTGACCCACTAGGGGTAACATCTTGAGGGGTTCTCTAGATCTTTCACACCCTTTAGAACATCGGATGATCTTGATTAACAACTTCCACTGTCTCTGACAGGAGTGACAGACTTGCTACTCTCAAAGTTATCATCAAGTTCTCATCGCTTTCACTTTCACTATCGTGTTCTCTTTTGTCCAACGCTCTTTCTTTAATTTTATACGAGGAATTCTTTATCACTTAATTGTATATCTCTTAACATCCCCTTGAAGCATACATATAACCTTTAAACACATCCATTCTATTCTTCTGTGCTTTTGTGTTCTCTTCTTCCCTACTTCATATCTATTTTTAATTACATGAAGTGAAATAATTAATGAGACAGCATCACATGATTTGAATTTGGCTATTCCCACCAAACCACTCTCAAAAAATATATTCTGTTATGTATTTCATGTAAATTTAATTCCGTAAGGACTCACGTGTTTTATACGTTATTTTTATCATTTTCATGTGGAAATGGTGCAATTAAAACAATATTCTTCAGATTGAAATAAAGGTGTAAAGGCAAAGTTTGATGTTTTTCTTTCAGTTTGCTCAACAAGGGTGTGCTAATTGCTCGTGTCATGTTCATTTTAAGACCTCGATTTCCTCAAAATGGTAGCAACGAACCCCACCCACTTTTCGTGCTCCTCTTCGTAACGGCGTCTCGTGTGGTCTTCTGATGAGGCTTGAGTCACGTCTTGGTTGTACATTGATATGTGTCCCTAGGTACTTTGCGTGTCAATACATTGCTTTACAGAGCATGCTTTATCGCCAGACATTATCACCTCTTAAAAAATACGATCTCCGATAACAATAAAGGGAGCTGCTTGTTTTTATTTACCCCAGAGAACACGAACGTATTTGTTCACTTTGACATCATATTTGTCATCTTCTCTTCCTCTCTCACACTCCCTTTCTCTTTATTTCACGCACGAACACACGTACATACACGTACGTTTCATCTCCCTCTTCCTAAATTCCACACTCTTTCTCTTTTTCCCCTCATTTCACATCATCTATTCACCTCTCTATCTATTGGTCTATCTATTTTCCTGTTGATATCTCCACGCATGCCGAGTGTCATCCTATCTACAGTTTGGTCACTTCGTCAAGAGAGAGATGTCAAATGTTTTTGTCAAAAGGAGGAGGTGAAAATAAACATAGACACTCTAGATGTTAGCTTTAGTAAGCTGACTCTCCCTTCTTGTAAACATGGGTAAACTGAAAGTCAGTGATAAGTCATTGACTAAAAATGGAAAAAAAAAATCATCCAAAATTACTTTTTGTTGTTGTTCGTTTATCAATCGTTCTGATGATGATGATGATAAATCAACTTCAAAATTTGTCGCAATGGATGTGCATTGTTTAGTAATGAAGATTTGTATTATTTGGATCATTGATTTCCTATATTATTGCGAAAATTAAATGACTTCTCTTCGTTTTAAAATTGTTATTCTTTTAGTTGAATCAAAATAAAGAATGAAATTCGTTTTATTACGCTATATTAGTTTCTCAATTTGCTTTATCAGATCGAATTAAGAATGTCACCTGTATTGTGGAATTTGTTGTTTTTCATTTCTGTCATTGTTGTTTATCCTCGAACTGACCGCACAAATGCAAAATATGCAATGAGATTCCTCACTATTACCTTTTAACAAAAAACAAAACCTTTCTGCATAGTTTCTCAATAGTCATTGGTTTGGTGGGCATTTACAGTCCAAATGACCAACACTCTCCGAATCATCAATTATATTTCACCAAATTTTCCTTTGATTCAACGATAACTGATTAATCTTTTCCGATTTAACAGTCAACATCACGCCATCCAAAATGTGAAAGGAATTTAAAATATAGATATGTCCCTTTTTGTCGATGAGCTTTTCCTCAGACCATATTGGCCGTTTTCCTTTTCCAGTTTGTGAATACTGACTAACGCCCGCCCCCCCCCCCCCCCCTTTGTCACGCAAAACCACACCCAAAACTTAAACCCCTCCATCACGCCCTTTCCGTCAATTGTTCAACCACTAGGATTTTCGTTTTATTACTTGGTCTAATCTTCCGAGAATTTGTCATATCTATAATCTAATTGGAGTGATAGGTGACGATTATAGCCCATTGGCTTTTAATGAAAGCCAATAATTCTGTGATAGAAGCGAGCGTTTGTCGCGTCAATGTGGAATTACATGCTCTTTTCAAATCTAGGTCTTTCAGTTAAATGCTTAAACAGTTAATATAACTGACTTGAATAGAACTTCATTTAGGCACTCGATTGGAAGAAATAAGCTAACATTGTAAAAGATAGTGAAAGTTTGCTGTATGTAATTGGATAATTTTAGGTGAAGTATCCTTTCTTTTGGGTACGTCACGAAACTTTTACCGCGGCCTCGATTTTTTTTTCTCGCCTAAATAACAATAATCCTAAATTGAAAATCCGCAAAGCTAACAGTGTATTACTCTGCGCTTATGAATATGCGCTGTAAAGATCATTTACCATGAAATGACCTCTAAACCTTCTAAAAGTCTTTAGAGTTTCGATTCAATTATGGAACAATGATTAACCCTTTGTATGTTTTCAGAACTGTATAAATGAACCAAGAGAGAGTGTATAACGTATCACTTCCCGAAGGAAAAAATGCTTAACCGGTACTATCGGGTGGTCTATAATCTGAAACAGTTTAATACAAAGCTTGTAGTATCACTGTTGTTCCACCTTCTTTTAATTCAAACGGTCATTTTCTTCTAAAGAATCGGTATGTTCAACCAATTTTGAGGCTGAACCGCAATTGATGTTTCTTCATCATGGCTAATCATCTTTATAATCCTGCTTTAGAATCAGCAAAGCCCAAAGGGTATCCCAGTTTATAGAGATGTTTTGGGGAAATTGCAAAGATGGAACTTTAAAAACCGAAAGCAAACACGCGGCATGGGCATATGGGACTTGCTCTCATTACGACCACTAAGGTATCCCAATTGTACAAATACAAAAGGAAATCCAGAAGAGCTATTAGTTTCAGAATGTGTGAATAAAAAGAGGAAAGTTAAGCTCCATATATTTGCAAATTTAGGTTGACTAGCATCAAACAATAGCCCGTCAATATTTGATTATGTGAGATCTGAATTATACGAACCAATCGTATTCCCACTTGTAAGGAACAATCACCAGCTGCAAATGATTTTCATTTCAATCCATGGCGTAAAATTAAACGTTCGTTCACCCCAGAGGAAATCGATAGAGTGATGCCATCACGTCCTCTTTTCATTATATAATTACATTTGCTTTCTCTTCATCAAATTCAGTATTCCAATGTGTCCTTCTAGAATATCCGTTAAAGCGTTTCAATGTATAAAATGTTAAAATCGTGTCATTAGCACACAATTTAATTCCTTTCCCAAAGCTTTTTTTTCTTAGTTTCCCTATTTTGGGGGTTTGTGTCAAGATTTTTCGTTTTCACCCTCTAGACTCTCTGTAAATCCAAGTCTTCTCAGACGTGTTTAAATAGACTTATTTCATCATTGACGTTAGTGTTTTAATTAATTAGTAGTAGTAGTAGTAGTAGTAGTAGTAGTAGTAGTAGTAGTAGTAGTAGTAGTAGAAGTAGTAGTAGTAGTAGAAGTAGTAGTAGTAGTAGTAGTATAGTAGTATTTTTTTATTATTATTTACAATTTTATTATTATTATCATCATCATTATAACTATCATTATTATTATCATTATCGTTGTTGTTGTTACTATTTTATATATATTTTATAATACTATTATTGTTGTGGTGGTTATATCAATCATTATTATTTGTTACTATTGCCATCATTATTATCATCATTATCATAAATAGTAAGCAAATATTTGGTTATACTGGAAGAGTCTAAAGTTAAATAAAAAAGTGTTAGATATCTTATTAATAGCACGGTGTGGGGAAACCTGGAATCCAAATGCAAACTAAGATTTCATGGTTTTCAACACTGACTAAACCAGACATACACATCAATATTAGATCAAATGAATTCCCAAAATAGAACTAATGTATTGCAAAGTAACCGCGACTGGTCTATTTCAGTAGCAGCACTGTTAGTATGGTTAGTTGTCTCCCGAATGACTTTCATTTTGACTGGAGGCTCATGCTTACTCTCGCCTTCAACACCATTTACCAAAATGTCTAGCCTTGCTCCTTTTCCTAATCAAATTTTCAAAGAACATGCATAAATTGTCGCTGCATGTCTCTTGATTTAGCGAGTGGAGCAAAGCGATTTGGAGCATTATTTTGTTGAGCTTGAATTCTAGTGCTCGCCGTGCGGTGATCGTAAAGGTGTGAACCAAATCAGCAGGAATGCGTGAGATGAAAGACACACTCCATCGTGGTCTGAAAAGGTCTGAAGATACTTGTCTCTTAAAGAAATGAATTTTTCATTATTTTCCCAAACTCTCGTAGTTATTGTAATCATTTGTTTTGGGATGGATATACAATCAGCTTAGAAGACAGTGTGACAGGGAAAGAGTGTTGGATTCTCATCATCTCTTCAGTAAGTACGCAATTGAGAATGAGCACTCTATTGTGAAGAAACTATTGCTTCGAATAACATATTTCTTGAAAAAAAACATGTTATATGCAATGGTGAATTTCTTGTAACATTATGATCATCATTTATCTTATTTATAATGACTATGGGGCTTATCAAATAACGATATCAGAGTTTACATTTTGATTGATATTTGGTATTAAATGTGTTTTGGACATTTGTTTCAATTTATTATGAACGCAAATTTATATTCTATGGCTCAGACTATACTCCAGAATTGAAAAAAAAAAGAAATATTGTTTCTCCACCTGCATACCTGCACGTCTAAATTCATACATTCAAAATTGTGACCAAAATATTGCTCCATAGAACTCCATGAATTGACCCCACTCATGGGCTGTCCTCATCTATATAAATTGATATTAGCGGTACATCCGTCAAGCGACACCCACCTATTCTCCTGAGAGATTCATCTACTTAAAGACACTTCCTAGTCTGCGATTCGGCTATCCCTGTGTAACAGATTGATGTACACACTGACTTGGTCGACTAACTTGTTGTTAAGATGGTAGTGACAGATTGGCCCTTGAAAAAGTTGCTTATTTCAAAAGTCCATCTGTGGTCAATGTTGTCAACCAGACTGTGGACAGCAATGTCCGCAAAGTCACGGGCCGTCGAAACTATGGCATACATCCATGGCCATAACTGCGAGTTGTGTAGGTCAACCGTCTTTGGTCATCGGTGGGTTGAACGAAAGACTCCTCTCCTAACGAACCTAATTTCTGGCGGACATCCGAAGATTAACCATACAATAGTTGCGATTTTCCATTCATAATAACCCCATCAGTATATGACTGAGGCCATCGCTAGCTTTAGCAATGTCCTCTTTAAATTTGGAATGCCGCTGGTAGTCAATGTCTTTCTGCGAATTTGAGCCTCACACGAGTTAGGTTTGGGCGCCATCTTGAATAATTGGTAATAACCTTCGCAGCGGGTGAACGTAATGTGTCTCTTTAACACATGACATTGAATCTACTACTTAAGATTATTTTGTCACAGGTCCTAGCTTCATACATGCTGAGCAAAAAAAGTTGTAGGCAAAGAAATCATTTTTTTAACCGACCCTTCAGAGAGCAATACCGGTACATGTATTTGTGTAGGTTTTTTTTTAAACCATACTTAGCTCGGTAATTTAAATTATGTCTTCTTATCTGTTCCCCTGTTAATAATCAATCTGCCAGTACCAACATATCGAATCTTGGCCTCTGAAATTATTCTTGGAAATTTTGTTAATGCATGGTCTGTATTTCTGTTTGTCTCTTTCCCTCTCGGTTCTCGGAATTTATTTGTTCTGGATCAAAGATGACTTGATAATTATGGGAATCTCAGAGGCACTCGTACAAAAATAAACTGAATATCGGAGGACCGTCCTCACTTTCTGATTTTTTTCTGAACAAAATAGAAAATCTGTGCATAATTCCATATGATTATTGGCTGACCATTATGTCGTCATCACAACGAAACAGGCAAAGGAGACGATAATGAAATGCACAGGACGACAGTTTTTCACTGGCGCCTTATTTAATGATTCGGACACTCGGTTGAACAAGCAATCATTTCGAGGCATCGTTTGTACGGAACAGAAGGAAAAACACACAAAGGCAGAAAATTGCAAGCTTTCGGTCCATTCGTTTTAAGCCTCAAGAAATAGCACTTACTCATTTTTCTTAATTTCATTAAGAAAGCATGACATCTAGTATGACTGGCCTGTGTGACATTATTTCGACATGGGGAACTAGGGGTTCCTTGAATATTTCAATACTGCTATCGCTCCCGTAAGGGTTAAGATTCCAACAATGATATGAACGTAGATAGCGTGTCTGATTATAATAAGGAAACGTGAAAATGATCGCCGTTATTTCAATTAAACAAAGTTGAAATTAAATGAATCGAATTGGCAAAACTGAGTTTCATATTCATGTCGACTGATTTTTTTTTCTATGTGTGTGCCTTACTATTTTCTAGCAATCTTGGCAGATTTGTAAAGAGAACTTGTTGGAGGGACTATAGTTTCATTGTTGTATTTTTAAATGACAATAAAGTGTAGTCAAGATGATGGAATCATTGGATCTTTTTATGACTGAATGTAGTCATAAGTGACTAGATTGTATTAAGCGACTACGTGATTAATGACATTCACTATTGATCTACCTAAGATGTAGACTTAGTTTATAACAATACAGAGACAATGTATTACCTACTAATTCTGAGTATATAGGGGGATGGCAATATGGTAACGTCACTTTTTATAACGACATTTAGTGCTTAAGATATCCCAATGACATTGTGTCGCCCTGCAAAGGTGCAATAACCTCGCATTATGTCTGATTTTCCACAACTGATTATGAAGGAACGCCCTTGTATAATAATATGTGAAACTGTATCTTTCTCAAATGAGGATTTCATCTAATTGATTCATTACCTGTTTCTTCCAGTGTGAGTGTTGCTTCATTGTGCTGTGAGAATACTGACTCCAAAATTGATTTTTAGTTTAATGTCGCCATTTCTCGTCTCACTGAGGAATGAGATAAATTGTGTGTGATTTCTTTTAATGGATAAGGAGACATTGTGACCAGTATTACGTTTATGTGAACTCACAAGAACTCGAAGAGGGAGGGGGGTATCAATAAGGTTAATATATAATTGTACAAGCATGGAGTTATTATCGATGAACTACTCTATCAGTTCCTTAACACGTATTTTCCTTTTCATAAAATTCATCTCATTTACCAGCTCGTCTTTCTTTAAAAGAGAAATATTGCTAACATTTGAATTGAGGTTCGCGGTTAAAGGAGTATTTACTACGGATAGATGAAAGTGGTTGAGAAACAGAAGGAAAATACGACGTATAGACATGGGCGACGGAGGATTAAGTTCAGAGGGTGTTTTGATTTTAAATTGGGCATCTTCAAACCCGGTCACGAACTCCAAATTACTGATCCCTGATACTTCCCAACAATCTTTAACCCCGTTCTCTCTCTCCCTCTCTCTCTCTCCGTCATTATCTATCTCTATCGTCCAACCTCTGTTTGACATCAATGTCACCCATTTTCGATCATGTCGATTGCTCTTGGCGTCTAACTCCTACCTCTATTTCAATATTTTCACAGTCGCTTTGGTCGTACTTGCTCGAAGGCATTATCCTAACTCTTGCAACCGAATTATTTCAAACCTCATTTTTACTTTTCCGATTTATGGTAACTTTTAAATTTAAGTTTTATGGTAACTGGGAATGGTTCGATAGCCGGTCAATCAAAACCATGAAGAGTTTGCATGATTGGTCAGAACAATCTTCTTTACCTACGCAGGACTCCCGGAAAAAGAATATTCTTAACGGTTTTAACGCATTTTCCATGTATATTTTCATTTTTTTTTTTTTTTGGGGGGGGGCGTTGTCACTAGTAATAGAAAACATTCGCCAAACTCTTCAGGTTGTCTCAAGATCATGAACAACCTGAGGTATTGGTAATTAAGTTGATCTTCTCATGGTCCTACATAATAGATCCGTGGTCTACAGGAAAGTATTCGTTTTCCTGCTGAGCGACCGCAATAACTCATTATAGAATAAGATAAACTTTGGAAATAACGTTCAATTACGAATGTGCATTCAAGTTTCAAAATCTCTCTATTCAGGAGAACTATGAGTGTTTCATAAAATTGAAGAAAAAAATGCAGTGCATAACTGTAATATGTATAGTTTTGAAAAGAAAAAAAAGAGTAAAAAGGACATTTTCACTCGTCTTGGTAAATACCTCTACGGACATATAAATATCATGTTCCATAAAATTATCACATTCCAGACAATTAAAGTGAGACCTCCATGGGTTTAATCTAGATCTAGGTATTATTCTCTCCGCTAAAGGACTCGGTAGAAGGGGTTCCACACCCCTACCAAGAGGGAGTTGAAAACAGGTGCCAGCAATTACCCCTGTAAATTACCGCTGAAAGATCTGGAACGTTATACCCTAGCTTCGTAGCATGTTCGTACTTTGAAACTGTATGAAAACTACCAAAACCTCTATGGGTGGGACTGTACTTGAAAAAAAAAAAACAATTTACGTCTGTGTCAATTTTCTTCTTCGAAAGACGTAGATATAGTGCTTGATTTCATTAAACTTTCTCTTATTTAAGCCTTCTCTTGTTGGCGTTTGTTGCTCTTAAAAGAGCATTCAATCGACGCTACCCTATAAAATTTGATATTGGTTTTCAAATTATTTTGCATATGCTACAACTTTGTATTTTATCATTGAATTGCTGTTTAGAGTGTGTCATTTAATTTAATTCTCAGTGTTCTGTTGGTGGAAACATTTTGAAGCTTGTGCTACTATCTTGGTCGATCGGATGAACCGATGGACCAAATGACGTTTCTTGGTTCTTGTGCATAGCTTCTTCATGCATCAATCTCACTTTATACTTTCTTCAACTGGCTGATTTCAAGCTATCATTTCTGTCTACACATCTAGTTGATCCAGGCAGCAATGTTAGCTGTAGGCTGATACAATATTTTCACACCTTTACAAAGAATCTGGGACATAAAAGAAGGACTTGACTGGATCTGAAATCGGGACTGTTAAGATCATCATTCCTTTTGACCCTGACGTTCACTGCATCAGCAGACGACCAGTTCTCGTTACCACGAGAAATATTTCATGTTTTGACAGGTACTGTTTGACCCCAGCCCAGAAAGTCCAATCAGCTTGCAAACTGCAATCGAAATATCCTTGCATCCATTGCTGACGTATATTTGGGCCATGTAATCAACTCCTATAGTTCTGCCGAAACCTGAGCAAATATTTCGCAGCAGAGCAGTATAGTCTATAAAGTATCAGAACTAGATGACAAATGAAATGTTCCTAAACATTTTGCATTGCTATGACCAACACGCACAACGGTACGACGCAAACCTTTATGAGGGAGTGTATTAATTTCACAATATCTCCTGCACCCTACAAAAGTATTTATGAAAATTATGTTTCATTAATTTTTGTCCTTACATTCTGCTAGAATGCAAATATTTGCATATTAATCAACTGATAACAGTCGTATACACTTAACTTCCCAGTGTAACCAAGAACTAAACCTTCATGTTCTCCAGACATTCTAAACTCAGCCGTGGGATACAAGCATGTCAGATTACATGTAAATCCGGCATAGCATACTGTTATGTATACTTTACGATCTTCTTCACTAAGCCTGGAGCGTGGCCTTTCGAATTTCCTCTCACTACAAACATTTCCTTACCCTCTGCATCTATTTTGGTGTCTGACGGTAAAAAAAAACGCATCCCCTTATCATTCTTATTTTAAGTAAGTTTCATCCGCCACCGGAATCATGCAGTATACGATCTATCATTTAACCCAGTGTGCCATAGGCCGCGCCAACATCTATATTTTTTTTTCTATTTTAAAGAAAAATCTCAAAAGACCCATTTAAGATGCCAAAGAGAGTTATTCATTTTTTTTACTTTACGAAGATAGATGGCAGATTAGATACGTTTTTTGTTGCTACCATTTTTTAGATTTTCATCCTTCTTTGCTGGTTGTGAGTCAATTTAAATCCTGTAGTATGTTATTCATCCTCCCATAACTTGACGAATTGTGATAAGTAAACTGACAAGGTCAGCTGTCATCGGCCGACGTAGTAGGTCCATCGTTAGACGTATCCATCAAATCACTGGTCAACAAAACATCTTTAATAGCGAAAGGTGTTGTAGTGAATCTAAACATACATGTTATTCATCAAGCTTCAGAGGTATCATTGACTGGTTGTATCCTACAGTGAGAAGGGATCTATTTTGTTTGTTTTCTGTTCTCTGGTATCCCTATCCCATCGCAAAGAGGCGTAGCAAGTGTTTGGGAGGTTATTGGGGCGTGTGTTAGGGGTCAATATTACTCGCCGACATTGGCTTACCTGTACCTGGGTAGACAGTAAACATGTTGATTCTGAAGAATACTGTAGAAAGGGATCGCGTCACCTTTATAATTTCGTCTTTCAACTAAGGTTTAATTCCACCCTTCTAATGTCGTCATCTAACAGTTTAAGGAGGTCATCTGCCTTTTACATAGTTCCATGTATCCCGCAGCTACGCCACAATTTAGTTTGACCAAGGTTTACGAGCAAATTAGTCAGACACATAATCAGAGGGATGCCTCGTATATCACGGTGTTTTATCGCAAAATGTGATACACCTGAAACCCGACGGGATCGTTGATACCTGATCTTTCAAACAAAAATCTAGACCGCCCACCTGATTTTAAGGGGTGTGAAGAAATTGTGAATAACGAATCTGGAAGCATTCATCTGTTCATGGTAAACACATAAAAGATGTAAGGTCTCGAAGGGGAAAAGAAAAGAGCAAAGAGGCGTCTTTGGGCAAATCTATGCATATTAAGGCAAAGGGACACCTCCCAAATGCCTGTTTCGACCAACGATCATTTTAATGCAGTTTATCCTGGTACATTTTTATTTGGACCAGGAGGATTACCTCTTTGAAGCAATTACCTATTATCAATTAATCGTCGAACTCATCATTGTATGTTTTGCGATAAACGAAGACAACCATGTTCACAAGCTTCTGATCATAATAGGGTTGTTTTATGAATAATGAATAAAATAGAGTCGTATATATTTCGGGGGAATCCTGCCGACATTTCAAGATACATCCTCCCAATGTGATAATACTCATTCTTCTTGACCACACCTTTACCTCACCAGGGACTTTAATGATATTTTCTTGACGAGAATTGGATTGACTCGCATGTTCGAGTATCCATCTTTGGGAAATAGTCCGCCCTAATTGCAGCCACTGCCCTACATGGTTTGAGCAACTTGACGACTTCCTTGTCATTCTCTCGGTATTATCAAATTAAAATCTCCCGTGCTGTACATATCCATGGCAAGGTGTGCATTGTGACACTATTTAGTTTGAAGGTGTAAATTATCGAATTATTTTCTTTATTGCTGTTCAGTGCTTCAACCATTCTCTAATATTCCTATAAGGGCCATAGCGAAAGTGTGTATAACAGTTTCCATGTATTTTAAGTCAGGAAGCTGTCATAGAAATTATTCTGAGTCTAATAAATTTCCTATAATTTGTTGTTTTAAGAAGGCGACAGTATGTGGAATTTTGGATAATGTATGACAAACGAATTAGAACTGACAAAATCATTTAAGATAAGATACGTGTAAAGAATAGTTTAGGCCCTACATAATTATTACCAATTTTAAAGGATTAATTAATGTCTTACAACTACCCTGAAACCTTTATTGGTTTATACAAAATAATAAAACGACTGAGGTAATTCACTTCTCCAGATCTATGAAATGGTTTGTTGCCTTCCAGACCCCATTACGACCCATAATGATGATTACTAATGATGGATGTTACCTTCCAGATCTGTTAATTTTGAACATCCATTCCCAGCAGGTGTAATGGCAAGGGAGCATTTTCATGTATAGATCAGTTACGAAATACGTAGGTGCAAAAACCCCTATTTTGAGTTTGTCACTAATGTTTCAAGTCAAACAGATCGATACGTATTCCTTTCACACCTTGTTGTTTATTGACATGAGAACCCCTTCTTCCAATTAGCGCCCGTGTTCAATCAGTGTGATGCCCGCTAAAAATCCAGGAACTCACCATGACCCACAACTACAAGATATCTCAAAACATTTCCACTTGAATGATGTCAGTAGCTAAACAAAGAAAATAAGTTTCAACTTCTTTTATAAACAAACTACTGTTTACGAGTCCATGTAATAAGATCGAGTTAACAGAATGAAAGTTGAGGATTGCAATTCCATTATTTACAAAGGGTTCAAGATCCTGGAATGGAGTTAGGTTAATGTAGCAAAGGTGAAATTTTAGAAACGAGGTCTATACCTCTGTCTTCCTTATTATTCTCGGCAAACAAAATGACAAAACAAAATAATATGCGATTATGTCGTGGCTTTATTCAATAGAGATGAACGCTTCCCGAAATTGGTGTCACAATCACATAAGTATAAAACATAGATATGAATACCTCTGATTAGAGACTTACATTCATGTATATCTGAAACCAACCGATAGCCTCGAATTAGCTCCCCGAAGGGGGGTTAAACCCCCGGCTAGAAGGCCCCCCTCCCAGAAAATTCAACGTTAAATTTCGCGGCTGCTTTCCCACTGGTTCTCTGCTAGCCGGACAGGAATACCAGCACAGCTATGAACTACATTTATGAGCTACCGGCAAATCGGTGGATTACAGATGTCATACTTATATCATATAATATACATATATATATATATACCAGCCTTCCCGCATGAGAACTTGGGTGAGGCCTAAATTTCACGAAAAATATAAATGTATACAGAATACCAGCCTCCCCGCCTATGAGATCAGGTGAGGCCTAAACTGAAAGTTCGAGCGTGACACCCTTACATAAAATATAAATGTATACAGAATACCAGCCTCCCCGCCTATGAGATCAGGTGAGGCCTAAACTGAAAGTTCGAGCGTGACACCCTTACATTCAAATCTACAATTGCGTTCTTAAAGTACTATGTAAAGTTATAAATAAATCCCCTTCGTCTAGGTACCGAATGAGGACCCGATTCAATATGAAATATTAATCAACGTACATGGCATCAAAGTGGAAAATCTAATAACTAGAGGCGAAAATATAATTCACTGCTTTAAACACCTTGCAAAAGTGACCATTGTGGATTAAAGAACATATGCCATGACAATAATATGACAATACAATTCATGTGAATTACCAATATATAACGAACACCCAGCCACAAAAACGGGTAAGGGCGAAAACCCACCTGACCACAGTCCAAAATAGATCAGAAGGATAAAATTCCCTTACGGCCCACATTTCTAAATGCACGACGATCTTGGTATTGTTTTGGTGTGCGACCAGGCAAACTGCCTCCGGATTTGAATTCGTGTTTCGTTATATAAATCAATATTATATTCATGTAAGTAAACTAATTCAAATGTCCATTATCGACAGTTCTACATCCCGTTATTCCATCCTGAACGAGCTGTACATTCCAATAAAACACAAATCAACTCTGAATGATACGTATAGCGTATCTTCATTCTCGACCTTCTCCAACGCATGTGTTTAAACAATATTCCAACATCGTTTGACCCAAACGTACCGTTTACATGGGTGGTTGTTGGGGAGGAGGTGGGAAAATTACAAGCGAATATTTTGGACGTTCATCTCCGTTGAAAGCCAAGACTAAAATGAAGGATTTTTCGCGCCTTCACACCTAGGCGCGCGCGCCAAAACATGCGCGCTCCTTGCGCCCAGTACAAATTATTGTCATTGTGGGCATAAACCAAACAGGCTGGCGCGCCATTGTGACGTATCACCTCGTCAACCGCGCCATTCCAAATTACAAATACCTTCATGACCTGGCATTGTTCACCGACTAATAAATCATTTTAAATCGCCGAGTCGTCTTTAAAATACATTATTCTCGGCAAACAAAATGACAAAACAAAATAATATGCGATTATGTCGTGGCTTTATTCAATAGAGATGAACGCTTCCCGAAATTGGTGTCACAATCACATAAGTATAAAACATAGATATGAATACCTCTGATTAGAGACTTACATTCATGTATATCTGAAACCAACCGATAGCCTCGAATTAGCTCCCCGAAGGGGGGTTAAACCCCCGGCTAGAAGGCCCCCCTCCCAGAAAATTCAACGTTAAATTTCGCGGCTGCTTTCCCACTGGTTCTCTGCTAGCCGGACAGGAATACCAGCACAGCTATGAACTACATTTATGAGCTACCGGCAAATCGGTGGATTACAGATGTCATACTTATATCATATAATATACATATATATATATATACCAGCCTTCCCGCATGAGAACTTGGGTGAGGCCTAAATTTCACGAAAAATATAAATGTATACAGAATACCAGCCTCCCCGCCTATGAGATCAGGTGAGGCCTAAACTGAAAGTTCGAGCGTGACACCCTTACATAAAATATAAATGTATACAGAATACCAGCCTCCCCGCCTATGAGATCAGGTGAGGCCTAAACTGAAAGTTCGAGCGTGACACCCTTACATTCAAATCTACAATTGCGTTCTTAAAGTACTATGTAAAGTTATAAATAAATCCCCTTCGTCTAGGTACCGAATGAGGACCCGATTCAATATGAAATATTAATCAACGTACATGGCATCAAAGTGGAAAATCTAATAACTAGAGGCGAAAATATAATTCACTGCTTTAAACACCTTGCAAAAGTGACCATTGTGGATTAAAGAACATATGCCATGCCAATATATCTTATGACAACAGTGTTTAGGCGGCATAATTTGACAAATTACCGCCAAACGAGAATATATTTTATATATATGATCGGCCGCCAAACACTTCATTCATTTTTTAAGCCTTCGTTCATAATTTAGTCTAGTTTTGCATTAGCTGGCCAAGCTAAATCAGTTATCATGCATATGTAGTCAAGTAGGCCTCCAAGCCCTCCAATAATTTTAAATGAATTTAAAATATATCATCTTTGTATAAAATCTTTGTACAGCCTTGACGTCGCTGTCTTACATGACACAGTTACCTGAAGGCTGGCATTCTTTGCCTCTAGCTATTCTGGCTGATATAAGAGTGATCATTTTATACGCAGTATACCTGTTTTCTATTCTTGACCAACATACCAGCCCGTTTTAAACCAGCATGAAATGACAAATACTTTGCACCTGAATATTTCACTTATTGCATTCCAAAACCAGATAGAAAAATCCAATTCAAGTATATGAACAAATATCCATCTCAAGTATAATGAGAGCATGAAAAACACTTCAATGTATTCAGCTGTTGGAAAAATCTCCCAATAGAAATACATTAAAACATAACCGTGTCAGAACTTCATTCACAATTAAAATCTGATTACCATGCGCAAAACTAAACAAAACATATGAAGGAAGACAAGATAATATGCCATTTGAAGTATCATGATTTTGATACAAATCTATTGCAATCTTCAAAATTGAAATTCATTGCATCACCAATTTTGATAAGTTATCAATGGTGGCTGAACGCCTTCAGCTTGACCATATAATTAACAAATACTGGCATCCCAACATTGCTAAACTAGCAATGCATGCCGCACTGAGGTACTGCCTCTGTCTTGTTGTCCCATTTGCCATACATGTATAACAGTGCATAATCTAACCCTATGCACACAAATAATTCAATTGTGGACAATCGATCGATAAAAACCAAACACGGCATTTAGCTAGTCACTTCACACTTAATTCCAACAAATACGGTACATACCATACTTTATTTTATTCATTTTTTCATTATTAGTATTTATTTTTGATTTGATATACCGGTACTGTTCTGTTGGAACTGAGATAAGATAAAATCTGAAACTGAAAACTTGAGTAACATCCACAGAACAACCCTATATAACCAATGGGGTATAACCATGATAACTGAAGGCACTAAAACCAATTAGATGGCCGAAAGCCATCAGTTTGACCATATAGTTAACACATACTAGCATCCCAACATAGCTAAACCAACAATGCATGCCGCACTGAGGTACTGCCACTTTCTTGTTGTCCCATTTGCCATATAATTATAACAGTGCATGACTTAACTCCATGCACCCATATGATTCAATTGTGGACAATCGATCAATTAAAATCCAACCACAGCATTTAGTTAGTCACCTCACTCTTAATGCCAACAAACAGACATCATACCATTCCTGAGTTATAATGGATTTTGAAAACTGTTCTGTTGGAAATGAGATAAAATAAAAACTGAAACTGAAAACTAGAGTAACATCCACAGAATAACCCCATATAACCAATAGAGTATAACCATGATAATTGAAGGCACTAAAACCAATTTGAACATGAACCCTTCCCGTCAGAACTACTCCGTTTATAGAGCTACACCCCTCATGCAGCTAAACTAAGAACCAGTGAACATAAACTGGAATTTTACCGGGGATGTTTCATTTTTCGATTATGTATTCACATATCGACGTAAAACATGACTGACTTTTTGTCTTATCATCTTCACCACATCCATGAAATAATTGTTTATTTCAAAATTAAAATAACATCCGACGAGTAGTCCTTCAAAGGATAATGAATAAAATTGAAGTGCCTTATACATTTATACATGCACATATATATATATTTGTCCTGAACAATATGTTACATTCTTGTTGGCAAAAGCACAAAGAGGCAAAGGGCTTTCTTCATATGTTCAAGTTCCAATCCCTTCCAAGTGAACAATATGGAGGACCTCATAAAAAGTCTGAAAATGAAATCATAATGAACTCATCCTCATATCATGGACTCATTATTCAAGATAGCCCACTGTATCATGATGTTTCAAACATGAAATTGTTTTCCCTGCTGCAATACTGTTCCTTGAAGGCTAAGATGTTTGTTCACCAGTTTTTTTTACTGAAGAAAACCTCTATTCCTTGGACTACGTATTATAAATCCACACCTGTCGGTAAATTATTAATATGAAGATGAAGACGTTGACCACTGCTCCAATTAGGGTAATTTCCGGCAGCATAGTTCTCAGGCTATACCCAGTTCATTTCTATTTATTACAAGAGCGTATTAACGCCACAATTGACATCCATTACCATGGACTCTAGGCTATCTGGTCAGGAACTAGATCCAACCAAAGGGAAACTCTTTGGCAGCCAGACTTGGAGCGTTCTAGGTTATACTATAGTAGGTCCGATTGTCATCAAACTTTCCTGCCAGCCTACCTTGCCTCGCAGTAGTCAGCTTGAATCCATTTTATCCAAAGAGCCGGCTCTGCAAAAGAAAACAAGAAAAAAGCCTGGGCAGAACACCTAAATCTGTATCTCGTACCAAAACGGGTTTGTCCCTCTGCTTTCCCTTTCAATTTATCACTCAATTATGAGCTTAACACGAAAGGAGCAGCTTCCCGAAACATCTGAAAACCGCCTTCACGGAATAATCAGTAGTCCTGCTCCTTATGTTTCATTTTTAACTTTAATTTTCCAATTCCCTACAGTACAACCCCAACCAGCGATGCAATATCATCTGCATACATGTGCGTGTCGCAACTTAGAATATATTTCAAAACCAGATTAAGCTTCAAATAATCTGTTCCAAATGACTATAACTTGTATTATTTTGAAATATATTATCATTATTATATCAGTATTCAGTTTACCTCATATCACTGCAGAAATAATCGAGCCAAATTATTGCATCCAGCCCATTGGAAACATTTTCATACTCAACGGGCCACCAACAAAATATTTCACACGCTGTACAATTCCAAAAAAGAAGATGTACTTTTGTAACCTGGTTCCTGATTGTGCAATCGGTAAATTTCGTTTGATTGGCCAGTTTACCTACATGGCTCATTGCATTAAAGGCATCCGTATTGTGTCCCCCGAAAGCAAAGGGGGGGGGGGTGACAGCATGGTGCATCTACAAGATTTCAGACTTTCCCACACATGCCCATTTACATAATTACATAATTATCATTCTTTTTAAAATGATATTATCTCAGTTCAAATCATTGACCAGCCAAATAGGCCTATTTGATAAATACCTTGAACCATGAGGTGCAACTAGGTTCAATTGTGAAGCGCTTTGAGCAGTTCGACTTCGAGGTTGATATAAAGCGCTATATAACAACCAGTAATTAAATTCAATTCCAATAGGGCCTAAGCATTTCTACTTTTTTTTTTTTTTTTTTACACAAAATAAAATCCACACAAAATCATCGCACATAAACGACTCCTATTACATAAAGGTTTCTTATTGGGAGGCCTATAATATTATAACAAACTGCTCGTTGACCACTTGACTTCAATCTAAACTAATTTGGGGATTCCAAGCTAGTTTGAAATTACATCCGACTATTATGTGCATGGTAAGTCCACTTTTACGTGTACCATGTTTCCTCGAAATGTGAAGCTCACATTTCCACCAAGCATCGGCATTCAATTCATGCAAAGTGAATTCCAAAAACCAACCCGTTTCAAGGCGTAAATGTATAAACAGAACTGCTTGGTGCAAGGTGGAGGTATTTATATTTAATGTATAATCATTATCACACTGTATCATCAACATCAGCAATAAATAGTATTATTTTCAATACTTTAAACTCTAGTTATTTTCCTTTAAAAGACTGTAAGAAATCCATACAATCGCATGTCATAATGCTAAGCCACATCCGCTACTTTTCAAGTGACTGATTCAACAATAATATCATGCCCGTCGCAGTCTGTAGATGTTCATTTAAAAACTGAGTAGACGTATACATATCTAGTATAAGCTCTTCCACCACCGGTCTATCCACATAATTTTTAGACCGAGAACACAGCTCATGCTGGCCCATATCCAGAAAAAGTCACAGAGGTCAAATACTACTTTTATAGGCCTAACTGAACCAGCTGATTTATCCCCAAAACAGACATGTAAAACCACGTCTACTGTTAGTAGATCTAACGTTGGACTTAGCCTAATTTCCTCTGTGGTGTCACCATTAAATTGTAGTCCGAGTACCTGTACTAGTAGTAGACTACTTGTAAATTTATAACAAAGACAAAGTGACATTTCTCACTCAGTTATTTATCAGCACCGAAAAAGTTCGAACTTTTTGCCAATCACTAGTAGACCCTCTGCTATTCTCACCATTTTTGCCAAAAACGGCGGCTTAAAATTAATCATGGTCTTAAATACATCTTAGCCTAGCCCATCACTAGGCCTAGAATAAGCTGTAAATAATGGCTGCTAGAACCAATTTCATATCGGCCTCTATAGACTTCATTTTTCTTTGATTTTCCATCGAAAATATACATCGATTCTGGCCGAAGCTTTAGAACCTCAATGTAGTCATATACTGAGGAGACTAACCCCAATTTCCAAACCACCGGCTGTGAAAATGTATTTACATCCATATTAACCACAGCCATGAACTAGGGCCTACACCTAATACGATACGGTAATTAACGTTAATAAAATTGTTGAACTCTTTTTAAAAATCACCATGACACACCTAGTGACCTAGTTCAGACACTAAAACAAGTCGTCAAGTAGGAACAGGCCTAGCTAGGCCCGTGTTTGAATTATGACGACAACCCCTCCCTTTTCCATCATGATCGTATAAACCGCTTGGACCAAATTAAAATTAATTCCAGGCCAAGTCCAAGCTATGTCTTATTATGGCTTGACATATGACCTACATTCAAATCTAAACATTGTGTTGACAAGCCAAATAGCCCCCCCCCCCCCCCCCATCGAACCATGTTTGCCTGACTACCTTAACTAGTCTTATGCCTGGCCTATGGTTGGTAATAGGATCTTCGCGTTCTAACGTGAAAACCGGGGGGGGGGGGGTTGACGGGCCATGAAATTGAAATGAAAAGGACTCAGAGCCTATTAACTCCTGACCAATAAGAACATGATTTTGTTCGAAATCTAAAGCCAGGCCTAGACAGGCCTACCTGCTCGTTACAAAGCAGGCCTCTTCTACGATTCATTTAAGCCTAACTTCTACTCTAAGTTAGCACTACAGTATACTAGGCTTAACGTTAGGCCTAACGTAGACCTACTAGGCCTAGGCCTAGGATACTATTTGACACTAAACCGTAGACCTAAATCTAGACTGAGTCTAGCCTAGATCTATTCCTGCTTCGTACTCACCGGATAGGCTAGGTCTTGTAGAGACTGAAACTTGTGAATTCTCTGGTAGTGGTACCGACCACGAGTACCCCGTTCCCCGTTCCGTCTGCCAATCCAGACCGTCGCCTCACCTCCCACAAGCAGACTCGAGAGCTCGGACTCAGGAGTAGGACCTCTGACTTCCGACAAACATTAAATACTCATAGTCATAGTCATATCATTGGGTGATCATGATGAATCATAGTCGACTGTATCATGGCGTCGCCGACAATGTCTAACTTATGCATGATTTTGTTGCCAATGTAGGCCTAACTTAGGCCTAGTCTCTAACCTTGTGCCAGGGTCCGTGCTCAAATGTTTTGTTGGCTGGGTTGGCTGTTGCCAGTCCCAAATCCTGCACGTTAACGACAAGACTCTCAGACTCAATAAAAATTCCAGGCTTATGAAAAGCCGAATGAACTGAATTCCACCTAGCAGCTTGAGTCACATTCTCATCATTCGTTCCCATCGTTGCTGAAACCAAACAGCTCAAAAGTTAGGGCCCAGCCGATCTGCTGACTGCTGTAATCGATACAGTCGCTCCCCGTCGTATTAAACTTGGTTCAAAGTCAAAGCAGACGAGTTGTTGTTAATGTTAGGCCAGGCAAGAAATAGAGTATCATCAAGTAATTCGGACTGCATTTTCAGCTTCATAAGCGAAATTGTTGTGAGTCCCGATCGATGATGGTTTCAACAAAAAATTCTTGTAGATTTCGTTGCTCTTTGTAGATTACGACGTCTTCAAAAATGCAAGGTCGTAAGAAAAATTACAAGCGAATATTTTGGACGTTCATCTCCGTTGAAAGCCAAGACTAAAATGAAGGATTTTTCGCGCCTTCACACCTAGGCGCGCGCGCCAAAACATGCGCGCTCCTTGCGCCCAGTACAAATTATTGTCATTGTGGGCATAAACCAAACAGGCTGGCGCGCCATTGTGACGTATCACCTCGTCAACCGCGCCATTCCAAATTACAAATACCTTCATGACCTGGCATTGTTCACCGACTAATAAATCATTTTAAATCGCCGAGTCGTCTTTAAAATACATTAATTCCTTAATTCCTTAATTTGATCTCGAATATTTTTTTTTATCGTCACAACTGCACGTCCTTCCATTAATAGCATCCAGTTGAACCATTGGTTCCATGGCAGAGCTATCCCTCCCTAGACATTTTTACGAAACACCCTGTTAATGACTGAGAAGAGGGCAACGGTTTGTTAAACACAAACCTATCAATTGCACGGTAAAGCTGCCACTCTCCTGACACATTCGAAGGATGAAAATGAAAAGCCGTCTTCTTCAAGAGGGGTTCCATACTCACCTCAATTGTTCTTTGTCCCTTCCAATTTTAAGAAGCTGGATCTTGCTTTTTCCACGTCTTGATCAAACATTTGCTCCGCGATGAAATGGGTTGTCTCTTTGGGTGATTGCTACTGTTAACCTTAATGCTATTTCATTATCGATTTAAGCGGTTGCCTTTGACGAGTGTTTACATTAACACCCGTACCTGAGCTGTAATGCTGATGTTTAGCTTTCATTAAATTGTATAAGACTTCCTTTCCGAAGATCATTTAACATTACATAAATTGAACATTATTCTCCCGCTGAAGCACAAAATGATTGCTGTACAACATCTTCCATGCGATTATTTCATTCAATATTGTTCCTTTTTCATCGGCGTGTATACTTTCCATGTCGATTTATTTAGACAATAATCCAATGGTTATATCTGAATTGCAATGTCGAGGACATTGAAAAAGGCATGACATTACGCATTCGCGTCATTTTTATTAACGCTATAGTAGTCAATATTTGTGAAGTCACAAAAATGACTTCATTTAAACAAACGTATGAATATATTCTTGAATTAGATCAATATGTACATGATTTGTAAATCTTTAGTTCCATCCTTGTAAATAAAGCATCTTGTGCATTTATACTTGAACAAAGTTTTTAAAAAGTGTAAGTTTTAAATAGCGACGTGCCATGACGTTCAAGAGAGGCACAGATAAAAACACTCAAATATCAAATGGCACCTCATAGTGATCGACCTACATGTGTCTGTTTTCTTTTAATCACATTTTGCTGAAAAGCCTGTTTGTTATCGAAAATAAATGGATGATTATAGTTGAATTGTAATACGACTCTTTTGGTAGAACTTAAAGTCCATTTTCAGATTATTGAGTTTTGTTTGATCGTGATGCAATGAAAATAGAATACGAGGCAAAATTTCGGCGCTTTTCTGTTTTCGCTTTCGCGATTTTAGACTCTGTATTATTTACTGAGATCTAGCCAATTGTGAAGTGGAGAGTTTCTTTCGAAAATCGTTTTGTTATAAAAACACAAAACGATTACAAGAATGAAAGAGACCACGCACAGCGTAACAGTAGCTGACGACTTTGTTTTCAATTTGTTAAAAGATGATATAAATCGATTAAAACTTCCAGGAATAGTTTCAAGTATGTGTTAATAGATGACCCAGGGTTTTAAAAGAACTTTTCTTCTCGGTCTCCAATATTTGGCACCTCTTAATTTTCTGAAGATTAAAACAAAACTTCCCGGACATTTTCGTTATTCTTGTTCAATTTTTGTTCAACTACATCATTTTATGACTCAATTCCCAAGGCTGACCTTAAATCATAAGTTTATAATAAGAATAGGCCTTAGCCTTTTAAATGCGTTCATTTAGCAGTACGGATGACTGTTTTTTTTTTCAACTACACAATGAAATCCTCTCATCCCGTATTATCCCGATGAGGGGCAAGGAACCCAAAAAATCTCAGCACCTGACTGATATTAAGAATGGTCACACATGCCCACATTCCATACTACTATACATAAGGAGTTGACCCCCATCCCCATCCACCAGAAAATGTAACACCCTGCACCTACTAAGAACAGGCAAAATCTGCCTATTTTGGCAGCTTAAGCGGATATTCCGACATGTCGGAGCCTCGTTGAATGAAGATGCAGTCCCACTCGGAAGCATTGGCGTCATGCTCCATTCATTAAGTGTGTTTGGCTCACAGCAGGGTTTTTACGATTTCTCACACCTCTCAGCGCGAGTTTTCAGGATCTCTGCCTTGATTTCGTCTGAAGGACGTCATACCATTTATCTTTTATATATATTATATTCATTTTTTCTCCTTTTATTACATCTTTTCCCCCTTCGTCCTATATGAGCTATGAATATGAATAGCTGCATTTGACTCTGTCGATGAGCTGCATTTGACTCTGTCGATGAGTTTGACTGTGCTGCATGTTGGCCGACACTTACACGTTATAAAAATTTGCTATTCTCTCTCAGGTTTTGGTACCTTCTTCCATATTGAAGTGTTGGTCACATTACCACAAATAAGGCTCAATATTTCTGGATGATTCATAATATTTCTTGATTATTGATAAGAAGTCACTAAAATAAATGTTCAAATTACCTTTTTCACAGAAAATACAATACAAGCTACCGACAAAGAGCCCCTCAATAATCTAAAACATTACATCAAACTTTTCTCAGAGAATAAAACTATTAAAAAATAACAGTAACTTCGTATAATTTTGTAATAAATGAGAATGTTAGAAGATACTGAAATATAATTTGAATTATACTGAAAGTTTTTACGAAGATTTATGCTTCAAACATTAAGCTTCTTTCTCCTGCTATCTTATATTGTGGAAAAAGGAAAGAACAGACGATTTATGCATTTTCAATAAATTACTCCGTCTTTGTCTGTTGTTCTACTTGTATTTTAGCCCCTCGAATTCACACGTCCTTCAAAAACATCTTCAAGCTACGAGAAAACAAACCGCAAACTGTGCTTCTCTGATGTACAGTTGAAATATTCACATCATGTGGAATAAAATCAATACTCCCTTTTTTGCCTTTTTCCACTCAAATGATTATTCAGTCTTTCAAAAACTGCGGTTTAGAGAAAACTGCAACTGTCTGTTGGAGCTTGCTCGATTAGTAAAACCTGCGTATGTCTATGGTTTGCTTGCTCTCTTGCAAGCTTTATAATAATTACATGTATCTACTTATCGTCTTCGCATTTGATAATTGGAACACCCCTCCCCCCTCCGCCCTCCCCCTCCTACAAGATGATGCCGATCAAAATGTAAGTATGCCTTTCTTTTGCAAGTTTGAATATGTTTATTCTTATCTTTTAACCAGTCAGAACATTTTGTTACCTACGGTCTTGGTTCAGTCTTTGGTCAGTTTTATTTCAATATCTCATCATCAGTCTTATTCCAAAGATATTTTGCTATGGATTGTGTTTTCATTGCCGGTTCTTACATCATGCTTTCCCAGGGGTTGCAAAGTTATATCTTTCATGCCGTTTTCATTATAATTTATCCTATACAGTTACCTGGTTATTATGGTTGTGTTCTCCGTTTCCTTCACCAACAGATTTATCGGTGAAGCTTCGTTCTATATCTGAGAATATACAAAACCATTTTGCTTCCCCCACAGCATGATAAGTGTCTGCTAATCTTATTAAATATTTATCCACTTTAAATGTGCAAACAGAAATATGGACAGATTCTTTTGTCCTTTGTCGAGGATGAAAGGACTTGAATTGTCAGGTTTGTGAGCATTATTCAAATACGCAGAGTCAATATTTGATTTCTTACTCTCGGCGTTGAATCCATGACCTTCGAGTATTCTTCTAAAAAAATGAAAATATGAAAAAGAACAATCCCACCTAAAACTACTCAATATGCTGAACCACCGCTCACATGGCCAATATTTACTTGTCGTTTTATGTAAAGATGATGTGACTATGAAAAGAAAATATCCGCTTTTAGACAAAAAAATGTGTTTGTATGAAGAGTTAATGTGGGTACATGGTATGGCTTGCTCTTAATACTGCAATGATCAGTATAGTATCTACATGCTCTAGCCGTATCCGTAGGGACAATTTCTCACTAAAATAATGTACGTTTTCAAGTTCATTTGGAAAATACTATACTAAGCCGAATAAGTTTGAGTAATTTTCAGAGAAACATGTAAAAAACAATTGTCCACATAAAACTTGCTAAACAGCCCTATAAATGATATTCGGTTATCTTTTGACATTTCCACCAATTCTCGCATAAAGTTTGCATTCTATTTTTATATGGTTACTTTATTACATTTCTAACTTTTGGACCAGTACTGATCTTTAAAAAAACAACTTCCAATTGAATTTGCATCTGCTCCGTCATTTGACATTTCAAATACAAGTCATCAAGTATCCGTAGTTCTGAATTAATTGCGATATATTTGTTCCTCTGCGAGCGAATAGTTTGTGGCAAACCCATTCTTGTAATTAAATAAAATATGATAAATGAGGTTCGCGTGGTTAAAGATTCGGAACCGCCCAACACTCCTGCTGGCCAGCTCCTGGTTTTATCGTTATAGATGCTTCATTTGCATTGAAATTCAATTAGCGCTTATATACCCTATCCTCCCTTTAACCGTGAGATTGTTGAATCCCTCTAGCTGGTCTGTGGATGAAATTCTAATAAGAAAAAAACATATACAAATAAGTACATTATCGATTTGATACAGATTATATACACCCTAAAACAATCTATTCATTTTTTATTAGGAGTGTTGACGTAATTTAGGAACAGCCTTGTCAAAAGGAACCAGTATATTCCTTTAAGGACGTTCCACAGTTATGTTTGTGCGCATTATGATCTGCGCATAGTTTACACTCTGCGCGCTGACGTCACAATGGATGAACAGGTGATTAATTAGCTGCGGGTATGTGCTGATTTTTCTCATCTTCTGCACTTTAACTGCAGATCTGATGCGTTATTTCATGAAGCTAAAAAATGAAATTATTCCATGGACCATTCAAAAAAAGATTCTCTACAATTTCAAAATACTTTACTCTGCAGTGCTGCCAAGAATCACGAATATTACCCCGAGTTTGAATAAATGGTAGAGTGGTTTTGATTTTTTCTTTACATAGATACAAAGCATTCGGCGCATTTTTGGTGTTTTAAAAAGCACATTTGCACTAATAAAAATACTGATAGTTAAAAAAAAAGCACATGAACCCCTATTTTTTAATGTTTGTTCCTCTTAGGTATACCTTCCTCTACAACTCTACAAATGTTGGTGAAAATGACATGGATTTTGAATAAAGTGCAGCATTTATTGTACTTTTGTAGTTTGTTACTGAAATTTCACATTTTTTAGATTGGGATTTTGTTATCTTTTACGCAATTTTTAAGAACTGACAGTGCTGTTAAACTTAAAATTGCAAACAAATAGCACTATAAATATATTCTCCATTCTAACGATACAATTATTAACTCTCTTGCGAAATTTGATGACTTTTTCATGTATTTTGACTGAGTAATACAGGTTTAAACTCATTGTAGTAATCTTGGGCGGTCTAAAAATGCCAAATTCTTTTGAATGCGCAATTCTTAAGAAGATCAATTTGGGTGAACTTTGAAGTTCTATAGCAAAAAATCAAGCACATGGACCTATGTTAATTTTTGCATATTTCGAATATTAAGGTTCTAAAGTATCTATGTGCAAAGTTTGGTGAAAATGACATGGATTTCACTTTAACTGTGGAACGTCCTTAAATGATAAGTTTTAGTCTAAAAAACGATTTTTATATAAATTCTGTGAAATGCTCCTCCGGCAAAGTACATGTAACATTCAGTAGATTGTTAGAGTGCACATGGCCTATATGGAGAAGCTATTATACTGTTCGACCCATGATTATTTAGATAAGTGACTTACCTTTGAATTTTAAGGCGGCGTCTGACGTGCATACTATTGTACGCAATCTACACTCACCATTTAGCTCGCAATTATGGAAAGTTTTTAAGAAATAGTTTGGGGAAACGACGCGACGTCACCCTAGAGATTTAACCTCATGAAAACAATTAACAATTGCAATGTAGGCATATGGGCTGTATCCCAAAACATAACCATATAAATTGAAATAATCTTTCACCTACTTGCTCAGTACATGATGTACGTTACCATGGTTACGTGTCATTTATTAATCCATCGACCTACTAATCAAAAGGCTGAAAATACGTGTTTTTAGAAACTTGTTGTGGGAACCGGAAGGGGGGCATATATGCACATATAATTTATACGAGGTGACGATTTGATGATATTTTCAAGCTGTTAAATACCTTTCGACCATAATCATAAATTATTTGAAACGCTCGATTCTCCTAACATGTCCAACAGTTTCAGTATGGTTTCAGTACGTGACAACAGCTCAGATATTGCAAAAGTTTTTTAAGTTTTGTGGTCGATATAACGTGCCTGAAATATGCATCTCATGGTCATCAAATTGGATGGTTATTTATCCACCATCAAAGTAGACACCTTAAATCTTTCACTCAAACAAATAACTGAATTGACCACAAACACAGCGAGTCATGATTGAATTACCAACACGTGCGCGATAATTCTTTATTGGCATTCCTCTGTTCTTTCGATCTACACAAAGAATGAAATAGCAAAAATGAGCAGCTACCAAAATGAAATTAGCCGTGCCCAAGTTTCCACAGTGACTTGCAACGAGGATTAGAATTTGTCGGACCATGGTCCATGGTCGGACTAAGCGGAAACTTAAGTCGCCATGGTTACTCGATCAAATAAAAGTATTTTCGTTTCCCGTCGCACTATAATTATTCAAATTAAGCTTCATAATGGAGTTGACCGTTTTAGAAAGACCTATCCCTTCTTACTAGGGAATTGGAAGGAATTGTGCGATGCCGAGGCTGTCAATAAGCATTTCGTTTCCGGCAGACGACAGCGTGTAATTTCCTTCATTTTTGTACTTCTCTATTTCGCGCGTTTTTCGCTCCTTCACGTCTCCCTCCAATTGTAAAGTTGGGTCTCGTTTCGAAGACGGCGTTAATTGGATAGAGTTATTTTAACCCTTTCCGTCTAAAAAAAAAATTGCAATTTGTTGACAATTATTAATCACGTGACTAGGTGATGGGTAGTTTAGGAGCGTGCTTGATTGAATAATTGGTCAACTCACTCGACTAATGCTGAGGAAACTAGTCTATAAATAGTAAATTATACTTCAATTTGTATGAAATCTGTTTTTAGAATTTGTAAATCTATTTAAGACCTCATTCCTAATTGAAAAGGCAGGGTAGATAGGGAATTTAACAGAAACTTATATATTTTCTTTATACCTGGTAATCAAGTTACATATAGGAAGTCTCTTACACTGATCATTACATTTGTTTTACTTCATCATGTTCACTGAAATCGATCTCATCTTTGATTATATGGCAAACGTTTTAAGCTGACATTTGATACATACTCTTTTAGTTTCAGTATTAACGTTAATTCGACTTTAAGGAAGTATCACAAAGTACTCACTATAAATACCATTATTTGTGTGGCATTCATCTCATCCCAAATGCAATGGATCTATCCTTATAATATAAAAATGACACTCGTTCATCAATAGCGCAAGCTATCATACCTAAACCGCTTAACCAGGTTTGTCATTTTCAGTCCCACATCTTTACATCGGCGTAATGATAGAAACTGAAATGTCCAGACACCCTCGTCACAATATTCTAGTTTTTGACAAGTTGACACACTTTGTGGATTTTATAAAGAGGTCAATCCCACTTTTCATGGTAGGATAGCCTAGAGGAGTGTTAAACATGGTCAAACTTAATCAGAAAGTCCTCTCTTTTGGTTCAACCATGTCAGTTTCGGCGAACCAAGTGGATTAATTGGGTTAAATTGTGGTCAAAGCTACATAGCTGGAGGAAATTTATTTTATTCATGTTATAGCTTTGTCAAACTTTATATCTAAAGACAGAAACGTATAGCTCCCTTGAATATCATTTTACCAATAGTATGTGCATGTTGCACTGCATAGTGCGATTAAGCAATATATGCGTATGCTCCAGAAATATATTAGACCCTGTCTAGCATTCTTATATAGTGCCCAGTTCCATTATTCTCAATGAAAATGAAAATGACGGCACGAGATAAAATGGAGGATCGAAATGATTGAGATAACTCTTTGAAACCCCTTTCAAATCGTTAACTGCTAATACTGGATTTTTAACCGTAACATCGCCAATTGCCAAAATGCAGAAAGAGACTTTATTTATCTAAAGTATACGTGTACAATGATAATTACTTAACATATTGTAGTTCATTAAGTAAGCATTTTTTTCATGATGAACATGAACATCTTTTAATTCGATAATTTCTTTAATTCTTTTCCTACAGCATGTAACTGCAACCTACACGCACGCAAATGTCGTTTTAACATGGAGCTTTACAAACTGTCGGGGAGAAAGAGCGGTGGGGTCTGCCTGAAATGTCGCCACAACACAGACGGGAGATACTGTCACTACTGTAAGGAAGGATTCTATAGGGATCAGTCTAAGCCTATCACACACAGGAAAGTTTGCAAAGGTGAGTGAATCAGTGAACAAAATAATGAACAGTAGAATATTTAGCCGTTTTATTATATAAAAAAGATATCTGCGCGATGCAAAAAAAGCTATTTAAGTCTCTATATAGCCTCTTCATATTGCATTATTTTCACAAAATATTAACAATGATTCATTGTCATAAATAATTGTAACAATTTTACCACAAAAAAGTGTAAAATAATGATTCCCTAAAGCTTTGCGTTTATCTCCAATATGTCAACATCTACCTTAGACAAACAAGTTTATTTATAAAACGAAACGTCAAAAGTAGTGTATTTTCATTTATAATCATTTATGTATATTAACACGGATAACCATCTAACCTTGGCATCGGCTTAGAATTCAGTAACACTTCAGAATCAGTAAATATACATGTACAAAACACATTTTACACACTTGCAATGAGGTCCATTCAATACCAAGTGAAGAAACAGTTGAATGGTAAGTATCCATTCTCCGTTGCACTATTGAGGCTGTGTAACACGATGGCAAATGAGCTTGTCAGGTCTCCGTTGCCACCGAGAAGTGACAAGCACCATCCTTCTTGGCTGTCGAGCCCTGATCCGTGGATTCTTTATGAGTTTGGTGAGGGTTAATGGAGTTCAAGCATCTCCGACCTTGACACAAAGAAGAGCCAAGGGGGTAGAAATCGGGTTAGAACATCACCAATTCGAAACAGAGCAAACCTAGAGCCAGACCCTTCAAATATTGCGGTCTAAAGAAACTGGAACAGAAGCCTGGTTTAAGTCTATTTTAAACATAATTTTGACTCTGTTACAATTATTCCATGCCAGCTCAAGCTATTATGACGTCAACATTTCTGTTCAAAAGCAATTCGTAATGTAACCCAGCTCCTTCGGCCTCTCTCCGTTTTCAATCTACTACATTGCTTACACTGGAAATGCAAATGTTTTGCATGTATTAGCCAGGTTGCAAGACCAATATGAGTCAATATGCGCTTAATACAATTAATTACCCTTTCTGAGAATATTTGGAACCAATTGACAGATTGACAAAAAGAAATCAATGACAATTAAAGGCCGTTTATAAAAACCAAATTAATTGAAATTATTATGAAAATTTTCCACATTTCCGTATTTCCACATTTAGCTACCCCCCCCCCCCCCCCCTCTATATTTCCCATTCCTTTTATCTACCTTTCCACTATCCCTATCTGTGTCACGGTGCGCTGTCCACACCACTCAGTCGATATTAAGGTCATTGTTTCTCGCTACTGTTTCGCATCATCTCAAGTGCCGAAAGGTTTAATTTACCCATGTAGGATATACCCGCGATCAATTTTCGATGCCAAGGTTGTCGAAATTATACTTTCCCGTTCGCTGAATTGAATAACTTTGACTTTGTTTTAGTTGGCACCGAGTTAACCACGAGGTATTTGGGAAATAAATAAGTCAGTGTTTTCGTTACCTTATCCTGGGATGCTAAGCTTGCGACTCGCAATATTATTTAAACAGAATAATAGGTATAAACCTAACTCAGCATATTATCAAATATCAATATCAAACATTCAATTTCAATTGCAAAATGATGATTGATTCTAAATTTCCAATGCATTTGAGAGATTTATATTCCACATCGTTCAGTGGTTAAGTGTCCATGTCTCAACGCTTTCGTCTAGTTGGGGACACGGGTTCGAAGCCGCGTTAAAGTGTATATAGTGTCATTTTCGGCATAAATGGTCAAAACTTAATTGCCATTATAAACTTCTCAGAGAAGACCTTAAGCCATTTTTTTTCTACTTGCTCGCTCACAAACAAACCTACATACCTTTATCAAAATGAAAGTGAAAAATATGGCATTAGTTTGTTGAATGTCGAGTGTGGGATGATCAAAATGCATTAGGCACTATAGGAAGAAAACAAAAACATTAACTGCACATGACAGTGAATAGTGTGCAAGCCACCACTTACAACCTAGACACCCCGTTACGTAACGCCACTTCTATTCCAGATAGGCCGACGTCTTTGTAATATTTGGATAAGGGTTACATTTTAAGACAAATTGCGGATCATGCCTGAATTCTCTACTGGTTAACAATTCGTATAGTTGTGCATATTAAATTTACTACACTCTTTTCCGTAAATCAATTTCGTCCTGTATTATTACTACCATGTACCCTACTGTCTGTGAATTGTATTCGGTTCTACCTCACTGTACGCCTCAAGCAGTTTCATCTAACAGCAACACATGATTCCATCGATCACGCCCACCATCCCTGTCTAAATGTGACTTTGGGACTCTTAACCCCTTCCTTATTCCTTTATTTTGTCGGTGGCCACACACACCTTAAGATGGTTTCAATAACCCACGTGATTCATTTATTCCAAAATTTACTTAATATTTGGATACGGGTTTTTTTTACCCACAAAAAAATGTAGGCCTATACGCAATGTCGTTTTGAATTTTGGAAGAAGTTTACTTCCTAGATCATGAGAGATTTTTGTCAATATTATATCCACTATTTTACAAAACTGTAATTTCCCCCACAAATCACACACATAATTATATTCCGTTATATTTTTTTTTTCATATTCTTTCTCATATTTTATTGTTTATTTTCTTTGTTGATTGAAAAGTTCAAATATAGTGTCATGTTCACATATGCTTTGTAACATATTGCACTCGAGTAGGCTCATATGTCAGGTCATGCAAATTGAACTGAACTGTCACAGCCCTAATAATGCCAATGCCCCACCCCCTCTCTATCTCTCTCTCTCTTATTGGTGGTATGAATTCCTATCATCATGATGATCATTATGTTAATGATTTTGCGAAATAAACAAGTATTTCAAATGATATTCCTGATATTCAACTGGAAAAAGAAATTGGATGCATTCATAATGTTGGTGCAAACGCCAAATATACCATTTTCATGTAGTTTGTTTGGCTACAGAACAAAATTAGTGATGCAAATTATAAGTGTTTGGACAACTATTCCCAAAAAGGATAGCGATTTTCATTGCTTCGAAAATAAGCAGTGGACATTATTTCAAAACTTCTTTTTGTCAGGAGACTTTTATCTTCGTCATCCTCTTCGTCATGCTACATTTATACAAACGATACCGACTCCAAATCAACCGATGGTATGTCATTGGAAGTCAAGGACCCGTATTGTGAAGTCAGGTTTATCTTAGTCCATAGTCTAACTATGTGCTAGAATTATGGAAAGCCAAAAATGTCATAATTTTTTTAGTTACATTATATGTTTTTATTGTGATCTTACCTAATTTATGAATTGTGAAGAAAGATATCTTATTTATCCTTCCGAGAAACAGTTAAGAATGATTTGAGAGAAAAATTAACTGATACATTGAAATTCTACTGTTAGTGATTTATGCCACTATTGGCTATCCATAGTCAATTTACACATTTAAACCAGAGTTTGAATTAAACCCGACTTCAGGACACGGACCAATGAGGGTTCTGTGGTCGGAAAAGAGTCTATTCTGTCGGTGTGACTGTGTCATAAAGTAAATATTCGCTCACACCCTCCGCTTCAAGTCCATTGCCTTTCCTAAGAGACACCACTCATGTTTAATTGACAAATATGATCAGTAACTCGATTGTTTGAGGAACTGGGTCCAGTCATCAGACTTGAGCTTGGCATGTTAAGAGTGACAGGGCTCCTGTCGCCATGAAGACTGCATTGTACCCATGATCCTGACGAGCTAACAGATAGAGGACAAATACAAAGAAAAAATGAAATAAGCATCAAAATGAAAAGATAGATCATTTGATTTTGTTGTTATTGTTTTAACAAGATATTAATTGGAGATATTTAGATATGTGAATACCAGATTTAATACATTGATAAACAAAGGAAATTATACGAAATACAAAGATATATTATATAATAGATTAAAACAAAGTGAAGCCATTTCGATCATATAAAATGTAAATTACAATTCTAGAGTCCTGTTCACCATTCGAATGGGCATCAATTAAAACTTTCAGCCATGGAGTCATGATCACAGGCAAAAAATAAATATATGATAATACTGAAACTAGAAGACCAGGACCGTTATTGCAACAAGTTACGAACGATTCAATCAGTATCAAAGAGTGATTGATCTAGATCTTTGTAGTTAAGAGACATTGATTTCAGATCAAATGCAGTTTATGATTCTATCGCAACTCTTTGTAAGATGGGGTCCCGAGACCCTGATGTATGATGAATATACATGTAGGTACAGGCCATTCAGACAATGTAATATCGCCATTTTGATAAACACTAATTCATTAACCATCTGCAGGACTCATTGACACGTTTTGAGAGCACAGGGATTCAAATGTCACGTCAACCACAGAACTAATGTTCAATCATTTAACTCTACATCCTCTCATTAGACCTTTCAATGATGCTTTGGGCTAACGGCTTGTTCGGGATGCCTTCCAAATTACCCTCATGACAATTGTGAATTGTTGGAATAACGCCCATGACCTATAGGTACAGACTATCTCGTCACCTTTCATTTTCGAATCGTGAGCTTCGTCCATTCTGAGCACACTCAATTAAAGAAGATGTCCCTGACTTTCAGTAATAAGTTATATCCATCTTTTATTCCAGTTTTATCATTTCGCCCTGTTTCACTCAAGAATGCTCACCATCACCTCCTGGTCCCTATATTCACCATCCTTCTCCTTCTCTCTCTCTCTCTCTCTTCTTTTCACTTCCTTTTTCTACAAGAAATCACCGCCGTGATAATGGTGAAGTTATCTGCATGCCATATGCGCTAAAAAATCATACAAGAGCATGATTCTTTTATTACCTTATTTCATTACGATAATTCAAAATTGAAGTGAAGATCACTTTAATTGATTTTATATTCTTAATGTTCTGTTGAAGTTCAAAATCCTTCTTTGTGGCATTATTCTATCTGCCTATAGCTGGTTTGACAATGCTTCAAAAAGACAGGATTTAGAAGGTATATTCTACTTTTGTGCAGACACTTGCTCAGACTCATTTTGACATGTTTTAACCATGTCAAACACCAGAGGCTTACCATCAACAAAAACGAATCTCAAAACACAAGAAATTGTCATTTCCCGCCACAAGGAAAGATCGGACAGGTCTATACAAACTGTGGATTTACAACATGGCCCCTTAAGACCGAGCCCTCCAGAAAGATAATATAAGATCATTTTCGCTCACCAAAAATAAACGTCTGACTCGCGATGGATAGACCAGACGAGAGACATGATAAAGGAAATTAGACACAAGAAGCCGTGAATCATGGTAACGAATGATTCCATCTCTACTCCAGTTATCCGATGATCACTGATCTTCGCCTAATTATGTGTTGAAACCTCTCAGCAATGACGAACTGCGTAAAATAGGGAGCAGAAAATAAATCCATATATAGACTTTAAGTCGATTGGGGCATGAAGATATAGCAATAACAAATGTAATAAACTTTGATAAGTATTGATTTAATGTTCTTTTCCAGAATGCTATTAATTCTTTCACAAAAACCCCATTGATTATTGATGCCCGATTGTGGCCAATTTTTTTTTTTTAGAATGGCCCAGAAAATGAAATTATCATCAGAGAAGTAGCTGGAAAAATATTCACGTAGTTTTCTGTATCTTACCAAATTATATTATTCAAAGAACTGTTCTCGGGTTGTTTGTGCTTTCACCGCAGATAAACATCATCACATCATGAGGCGATTGACCCTACCTTATCTGACAAAGGCTATATTCTGAATTGAAGAAAAAATGATAATAAATCGATTCACGTCTTCTCCTGAACTAGGCCTACGTCATGTTTCTATTTTAAAAAAAAAAAAGAGAGAGAAAGAACTTATAGGATCCTTGAGCGATTTCTTTATGAAAAAATATTTTGACTTTGAACACAATTTACTTACATTAGAAAATATACAGCTCGACATGTCCGCTAGTCAGCAAATTGTCTTAATGGTTACTCCATTGCGGCAGGGTCCTTCAAATCGGTAGATATCAATTCGCGTGTAAAACTCCCATTACCTAGACTGGACAGTACGGTATGTTGGCTGTACGAACACATGGAATACATTGCATATTATCGGAACCTGAAGGATTTCCACCTGCCTTAGCTCACACGACCTCGTCAAATTAGAAGTTCACGCCCTGAGATCGACCCCAAAAAATTTTGTTTCTCGGAATATGGCTTTAATAGAGAAATAATACATGTGCGTTGTTTATCCCCTTGAATTCAGACATACACATGTATCAAAAATTCTGCATGGTATTTACAAGGAAGTAACGCCCTATTAGACGATACTCTCAAAATATTGGTTCTTCAACGAGTAGTCATTAAGTGATGTATCACCTCCTATGCTGATTATGCTGAATGTGCTGATTGTATCTTATAAGACTTGATCGTTTAAAAAAATCACTCTTAGTATAAATATATTGTCTCAAATGCTACTTTGTGGTAATACATCCTAATAGATATGCTGATTGCCTTAACGATCCATACCAAAATATATATGTACATGTCTACAAATTACAGCCTTTACTGCCGTCATGATAAACTACACGGAGAGTTAGCCATCAGGAAAGGTTTCCATAGAAGTTTTCAAAGTCTTATTTGCAATAAGCTGCAATGATTTGCAGTGGCTTTTAACAAAATTCAGTGGAAATCACTGATTATTTATTCCTTAAAATGCTCATCAGGCCAAACGCACATTATTGCTCTTAAATGCATGGATTGGTATCCCTGATGCTGTTCAACAGTCACTGTCACTGGTTCCTTGCCATACAGCAAGATAAAAAAAAAATATCCAAGTTCTCACATCTCTGTGCCGGCTGTCATGCCTTACCGCGCTTAACCCAATATGTTTTGTAAACATGGATGATAATAGAGTAGTAATATACTGAAAGGAATAGAGAGATTTGTATCCAATCTTCATACAGTATCATTCACAATCGTGCCAATTTACGGGGTCAGAGCCCCAACAAATACAAAACAAATAGTCTCAGAAAAGTGCGAGGACTCTACTGGTTTCTTTGGCAGTACAAATAGGGGGCTCATTCTAGCACCAATGAAAGCGAGGAGAATAATGGGGGCAAAGATTGAAATTCATGATAAGAATCAAAGCAAACTAACAGTCATTTAGCGGTTGTTAGGTTTCTATAAAAGTACATTTGATAAAACACGTCAAACTGTTTCCCAGTTTTATTGTCATTTCTCCCGCATTTTGTCCAATGTGAAAATCTGAGATGGCTTATTCGCAAGGTGCCTCGGGGGTACCATTCAATATCAAAATAATTATGTATGAGATGGTTTTCTTTGAAAAATATAGGGAAATATATCTTTATTTTAAACCTACCCTGCGGTTATTTTTTTTATGTCAAGATCTAGCCCAGGAAATTGCCGTCATGTTACCCTTAGCAAGTCATTAATAACATAAGCAATGCATTTTTGGTTGTTGATACGTATTGAAATGTGGATATATTCAATTATTTTCACGTTGGTCTCTGTACTAACAAAGGGCTATGCGTTATTTATTTTGTGGTTTTTTTACCAGCAATTAGTGTAATTTTTCCTTCTCCAATGATACTTATTTCTAGTTACGTACCTATTATTTGACGAGCCATTAGTCATTTCTACGTGACATTTCAGTAATCGTGGTAATTCCAGCACCTCTCGCCCTCTCTCTTTCTCTCGCTCGTTCTCTTGCTCACTTATTTTGACCACAAGAATTATTGTAGGTTTTCGAACTTTTAGATGCTTATGAGACACTTCCATTTGATGACAAATTCGTCCGATAACTCATTTCAATTTTGACAATCAGTTCCGTTTTGTTATAATTCTAGAGTCTTATGTTGTAGAGTAGTTCTGACAACACAAGACAGGCCTCTCAACTTATTTAAATATCCACATTCTACCTTCAGCCAATGACCTCTGCGCTATTCACTCCGCCATACTTCGTACAAGATGATTAAAACTGCACACGTTTACTATACATTCATTTCTCTTTTGATTCGTATGCTCCTACAATGAATATCCTACGGGTATCTTAAGTTGTGCGGCTAACCGCGCACATTAAAGAAATCCTCCAAACTACCGTTGTGACACGCGCTTGTCACATTTTGCTATCAGGGGACAGTCTCATGAAGAGATAGGTCAGTGGGCCTAGTTTGCTTTCAACCAAACAGATGCAGGAGTTTGGTAGCTTATAACAGTTGTTTGTGATAATTACAGAGATGGAGACTGATATTAACATGAAATTCCTTCCTCCTGAAGTGTTCTCTATACCTGGACTTTTAAACGGTTTCCGACGTACTGCTTGCGTTGCAGATTGGAAGTCTGGTTAATGCCATATTTCCATTCATTTCATTGAAGTGCACTAACACAACCTATATGATCAACCATTGGTTTACTACTACAAAATTTCCATTGATTAATGATGAATGATGAATCTTTAATATTTATACTTTATCATGTGCTTCAAACTATTTAAAATATACCATTTACTTCTCTCTATACAATATCCTTGTATTTCGAAACTACAGCCGCACCGTCTTGAAACTGTACATTCCCTCCCACCATCAAATCAACATCTGTGAGAATGCATTCATCACTTAATCAGTAATTCAGTAGGTTACCAGTAAAACTTAAAAATTCACTTCTACCACACCCTCACCCCAAAGGATTTCATTGCCAATCGAGGGGTCCTTATTCTGAATTTACATATCGGTATGCTGTATGAATAAGAAATGATGTTGTTAAAACCAAGGCCCTGGCTTGGATACCCCATCCACACTCTTTTACCAGCGACCCTGATCATCTCGTCACCTCGACCTTCCTCTCACTCCTACCCAACAAGATTCAAATATTGTCTTAGCGTCGGAGGAATGCTCGCAT